>NC_051067.1:48689506-49016173 GCF_004664715.2 Peromyscus leucopus
TATGAATTCCTTCAGTAAAACAGCTATTCAAAGACCTGCACAGGAACCCAGGACACCATGCAGTAACATATCAGAGGATGACTGATGTACAAGAGCTGTTTGCCTCTTCCCAGGCCCGTCAGTTTGGGATCTATAAGCTCTGGCTCTTCCATATGGCTGGCCAGGCCCTCCCTTCACCCAGTACCCCCACAGGCAGTTTCCAGAGGCCTTGTTTCAACACCCCACTCTGTTGGGCTTAAAACAGAACCAGAGCTAAAGCTCCAGACCCATTGCTTAGAAAACGTCAGGGGCCCTTAGAAGATGCTCTGTTGTTATTTAAAGATGTTCTGGGTCTACACATTCTGAAAGCTTAAAGAAAACCAGAAACTATCTTGGAAAAGCTTCTGGGCAAGCATCATCAAACAATGCACATTAGGCAGTGCTAGTTCCATACTGGACAACATCCCAAGGCCCATGTGACATCACCCCACTCCTTCTTTACCATCCAACCCAATATTCTGACCTTTTCTCCATAAGCAGCCACCAGCACTGTTTTAGTGACATACTGCTCAAAGAGCAGGGCGAGGAGAATCCACAGGTATTTTTCTGCACCTATCGTGTCGACAAGCTGGACAAGGATGGGCAGGCGCCTGTGTTCCGGCACGTGCGGAAGTGCATCCACAAATACGCCAATGATTTTCACCACGATCTCTGCAACGTTTCTAGTGACTTCTATAGAGTCTCCAGTATCAGACTGCAAAGGATCAAGGAGGGACTTGGGTAAGCACAAATAACCCTTTTCAAAACCAGCCTGCAGAAGGACTAGGCCTCTCAATGAAAATTTAGTGAGTGTTTATCTTATCGCAGGTACTACTTGGCTCTGATGGAAATATAGCATAAGGTGCTGGCTTTGCCTCCCTGGAGTTATCATCTATCTGTACAAAACAAGGTGCACACACAAAGGAGAGCAACAGGAGGCAGGAAATGACAGACAGCTGTACAAGCATCCTCATACGGGCAGAATCTAAGCAGCACAGCACAGAGAAGGCCAACAGCTCCCCACTGCTTCCAGAGCCAAGTTCAGTTCATTTGACTCTGGTACCCACAATCAAAACCAAGGGACCAAATGGGAGAATGAATTAAAGAACTGAAAGACTAACGCCCAGTGCCCTCTAATTCTATCAACAAGTCCCTGCTAACTGCACTGCCCCTCTTCACACACACAGAGCACATACTCTTTCCCATGCTACAGATGGCTCTGTCACATTTCTATACAAACTGTGCCCTCCCTTTTATTGGTTCAAATCTTGTTTCTTATGAATTTTTCTGGTTATCTTAGACCATGTAGACATTTCCTTATTCTCAACTCTTTAGCCATTTACTTATTCCTTTGGTAACTAATGTACATACACACACAGAAACACATTAGGCCCTGCACATGCCAATGTATTGAAAAAGGAAACATCAACCTAACACTAAGAATTAAAGGAGACTGTGTGAATATATTTATCCCTAGAACAGTCAAAAGCATGACAAATGATATTAAGAAGTGAGAACAGATAACCACCTTTCTTTGCTTGAAGCTACTTTTCACTTCCCATATTGGTTTCCCACTGGTAAAGACAATGTTCTCTCTGAGTCTTGGCTCAGACCATGCTTAGAAAACCTGTGTTAAACTGCATGCTAATAAATTTGACATTGTAAAAAAAAAGCTGTATAAGTTCCTTTCTCTTATTTTTTCTTTATTGTATTCTTGATCTAAAAAGTTCATTATCAAATTATGAAACAGTCACTATAAATGTACTCATCATTATGATGTTAAAACGCTCTCATGGCTACACTACTGTCATTCAGTGGAACCAGATTTAACTTATTTGATGGCAGTGCCAGAAAATGTGGTTAATTTGTAAGCTCATTTACTGGCTTCACTATTGTAAAATTCAGAACACAGAAGAATCTGAGTGCTTCCAAATTGGCATTTACAAGAAAACTGTAAAAATTAAAAACAGTAACAATGATGGTGGCATCCAAACAGCTTACCTGAATAAGTGCTGGAATGACCATTTTCACGGTCTTGCTAATAACTTGAAAACTGTAAGCATCATCCAGGCGCATGACATTGGCTCCCATGAATGTAAAAATAGACATGATATTGTGAAGAACTTTATCCTGAAATAAAGTACAATTTTCATCATTTTTCTATTTTAAAAACTAAAGATTTGTTTTAAAAAATCACTAATAAAAATAGAGCTATCTGCTGGGCGGTGGTGGCGCATGCCTTTAATCCCAGCACTCGGGAGGCAGAGCCAGGCGCATCTCTGTGAGTTCAAGGCCAGCCTGATCTACAAAGCGAGTTCCAAGAAAGGCGCAAAGTTACACAGTGAAACCCTGTCTCGAAAAACCATAAAAAAAAAAAAAAAAAAAGAGCTATCTTTCCTCAAAGACAGGCAAGGGGCGGGGCTAGGGCTAGAGCTCAATAGCAGAGCGCCTGCCTAGCATGCACAAGGTTAACGCCCTAGACCACCAGAAATAAAACCACACAAAAATGGGCAGATCTTAAGTTTCCAAACAGACAAATGGTCAAAGTTCGTAAGAATGCCGGGAACGAAGAGACATGCAGCACTATCCATGACTGGGGGACAGTGACATCAAAATGACAAAACGCACTTTGCACCCCTACAGTAGCCAGGAGTTCTACTACCACAACAGCTGTCACTTCTTCAGGAAGCACATGATCATCAAACTCATGTTTTGGTCTTTTCTGTTTAGGATCTCCTGGGAATTGGCAGGCTAACCTTCCTGGATGGTTACCGTATGTCAGATGCTGTATAAGAACTAACCACATGCCGGGCGGTGGTGGCTCACGCCTTTAATCCCAGCACTCCGGAGGCAGAGGCAGGCAAATCTCTGTAAGTTTGAGGCCAGGCTGGGCTACAGAGTGAGATCCAGGACAGGCTCCAGAGAAACCCTGTCTCGAAAAACAAAAACAAAAAAAAAAACCCCTGAACTAACCACACAGTCTTCCATCTGCCAGACAAAAGCTCTACCACTGGGCCCCCAATCCTCTAATCCTCTGCCTACTGAATTTAAATCACTACACACCAATGCATTTCCATGGAAGAAAAGACCCAGAACAGCCACTCAAGTCTTACACCGTTCGCTTACCGGAAATATCCCAGCAACAGTACCCAGAAGTAGAAGGGCATGGTGGTGAGTCTGCGGCATCTCCGAGAGGCGGATACACTGCACTATCAATTCTACATTGAACTTCTCCTCATCTACAACGTCTACAGTGGAGGGAAAGGAAAAGGTCTGAGTGGTTGGTACACTCATGGGCAAAGCAGATGGTTCTTCTGCCCTTCCCTTCCACCAAGTACATACCTTTAGGGATTCTGCCACCATCTGGGGAGAGTTTTTGGCAGATGTTAAGCAAACAACTCAGAATTAATTGCTTAGTGTACTCCATGTTCCCCTGTTCCGATGACAAAGGTTCTAAACACCTTCAGGAACCCCAGAAGAGAAACGATTCAGAAGGTAAAAGTTAATCCAGTCACATTAATGACTACTGTTCAGAACGTATTCAATAAGGAGTAAAGAAAATACTATCAGTAAACAGTCTAACATGTAAGATTTCAAACTCTAGTTTTTTTCCTCCTACAACCACCAAGTAGCACATCAGAGTATTTCTCCTCTCTATGTACTTTTCACTAACCTACTTGCAATCTTCTAGCAATGTGGAGAATTAGCTGACTTTTCTAATGAGAGCACTCCTCAACTCAGTGGCAAACTCTACAGCTATGCTTTCTACAAACTTACAGCTAAAACACAGCAGGTGTCTGTCATACAGCACCCTTAAAATACAAGTGACGGTGGATATGGCACTGGAAGTGGAGTAAGAGAGCAGGCAGAAGGATGAGGTCAGCTACTACACAGCACAGGAGGAGGTCAGCTACGGAAATCGGCAACGGGTAACTAAAACCATTTCTCAGTATTTCAACCCCAGTGTTTCAACTTCCTTTAATGGACAGTCTAAACAAGAAGAGTATCCCAAAAGAGAAAGACAGATCAACATGAGCAAATTTTTACCACCCTACTATCTCACAGACCAAAGCCAAGCCATTACCTTGACAGCAAGTTAAAGAGAGTTGGAATCAGTATCTGCGGGCCTTTGAGCTTCTTTTTGTGCTGCAGTAACTCCAGGATGAGGGTGACTCTCTGCCAGTAAGGACCCTCAACTTCTTGGACAGATTCTACATCTTGTGATTTTCTGGTCAACAGAGGAGACAAAAAGTTGAAAATGCAAACACCATTATGCCTGTTTATGCAAAACTGACTGACGGGTATCTAGAAATCACAGTCATAACAGGCAGTCAGAGCCTAAGGAACAAGAGCAGGCCCTGGGTGTAGTCATAGCTCTTACTTCTGCTGCATTTTCTGCCTTCTCGTTTGCTGAATTGTGCCCAAAGATTTAGCTTTATCTCGTGGCTCCAGTTCTATTCTGACTTGTTCAGCATCAACAGAAATCTGAAATATTGAAAGGATAGCTAGTGATTTAATTCACTGGAACAAGATTACAGCAATAATTGTAATGTAATTAAATGATCAACTTTAAAATAAAATAAGATCAAAACATTACTGCAATAAAAAGTTGTACACAGGTCGATGAAAGCATTTCCGTCTGCTTCTATGTCATTATGCCACTTGAGGCCTGCCCAATCCCCAAATACAAACATTACTAATGACTTCTTATGCATTCTTTAGGATGTTTTCAAATACTCAGTTGAATAAATGACTCTGGTATCTTGGAATTCTACCCATATCAGTATGTACTTATTTCATCATACGATATTTACTGACTGCCACTAAGTACAAAGACGTGTACAATAAAGTATTTTGGTAACCACACTTGCCTTATAGCCAAGGCTGAGCTTATCTTTAGCCGATATGGCGTACTTGAAAATATATTTGTCTTCTTTGGTTTGTCTGGAGATAGGATGGAATATGGGCTCCAGAATGGAGCTTAGGCTGGCCTTGAACTTGTGATCCTCCTGCCTCACCCTTCCAAGTGGTAGGATTAAGGTGTGCATCAACCTCTGGCTTGCAAATATTTCATGTGCACACTAGTCTACTATTCACTGAGATGGAAGATGGAATAATTACAGTAACATGTTCCCTTTCCAACCTCTTAAATGTCTTATTATGGTCCTGTTTAGGTTGGATCTCATTTTAAAAGAATTTATTATTATTATTATTATTATTATTATTATTATTATTATTACTATATTTAAGTCTGCTAAAATGCTATCTCTAAGATTCTAATCATCCCCATTTCTTTAAAAATAAAAATTAGAAGCAGAGGTTGTCCCACAAAAAGGGTTTCTGTAACTGAAGGGCTGGAACGCCATCCTGGATCTGTAGCTGTCCTGCCCTCTCACTGTCTGATGCTGTTACTTCAAGAAAAAGCAGGAGGGAGGATGGTTCCAACCAAAGCCAACACCACACTTGCCAACACAAATTTAACTTGGAGGTTCATTTTTGCTGAGCCCTCTTGCTAGCACACACTTGCTTCTAGGGGGTTCTGGGTCTCTGTTACAGGCATCTCACTTTCACATTCATCCCTCAGTGTGGAAAACACCCTGGTTCCACATGCCGAAACAGATATATCCTCACCAACTGGGAAAGAATAACAGATTCACACTCCAAGAGACTCTTTAGATACGGGGCAGAATTAAGAATCTTTTTTCCCCCAAAGTTCTGACACAGCAAGTAAATATTTGTATTCAATACGAAGAAAATAATTGTCGAAAATATCTGTGAGACTTCATTAAAATATGACTATGCAACATTTACAAATTCTCATTCACACACACAAAACACACTATTATCACACAACTTGTGTCTTGAGAGAACCTTCTGCTTTTTAAATCTTTGGCCTCTCAGTCAATCCCAAGTTCAACCAACTTTTCCTAGTTCTGGTAGTTACCTGGACCACTGAGGCATTGCCACAAGACTTCTTCTCTTTTGAAACATCCTTTTTCTCTAGATATTAGGATAGCTACACCAACTGGTTTCTTCTGTGGTGTATGTTGGTGTGGGATTATCTATTGCTTGATTTTTCATGGATGTGTTTAGCTTCTTTGGGTTGAATTTTCCCTTCTAGTGCTTTCTGTAGGGCTGGGTTTGACCTCCAGCAGCAGTTCATTATATGTTGACAGTGAGAGAACACTTTGCCTGTTAGGATACTGTTACTCGTGGACTGAAATGCTGAAGAAACCCCTCCCCCTATTTTGTTTTTTTGCAAAAATCAAGGTATATTCTAGGGTTTCCTGGTTGACCTCAACAGATAAACTGAGATGATAGTCTTAGTTCAGAAATGATCTGAATGTAGATTTACAGTCTACGTGTACAGCTGGCTAAGTGAGATCGCTTTCACAGTTCTGCATGTATCCCATCGGCTCCCCATTAGTCACTGAACTCTTAAAACTGGTATTGTAACATTATCACAATGTTTTGCGCCAATTTTATAAACTTTACAGTGCAATATGTGTTCCTTTTCTGAGGCAAACCAAAGGTATATTTCTCAAGGTTCTGCTGCTATCAGCAGTGTTGATGGAGGATTTTTTATACATTTGTAATAGATAGAAATAAACCAGAAAAAAAAGAAGAAAAAAAAAGTGGTGGAGGAAAATGTGAACACTGCAAGAATACTCAAAAGGGCTGAGAGTTGCAAACGCCAAGAATGGCTTTGCATAGTAAATGGAATAGAACAGCTCTGAACTATAGCTTACTTTTCCTGGTTTGGTCTGACAGAATGATTGAATGCTTTTGTACAAAAATCAGAGCCTTAAAAACAAGGATTTGGTGAGATTGTAAAATGGTGTACCACTTTGGCAAAACAGTTTGGTGGTTGGTCAAAATGCAAAACATTGTTACTCTGTTACTCAACAATTCTACCCTTAGGAATATAACCTCAAACTACTGAAAATGTGCACCTATGAAACATGTACATGAAGGTTTACAGCAGTGTGTTGCTAATAGTAAAAAAGTTAAAACAACTCAAATAGCTATCAAATACTGGAGAGAAATAAAATGTGGCTTATTCATACAATAGAATATTATTAAGACATAAAAATGAATGAGAAACTGACAGATTAAATGACTTTGGTGAACCTTCATAATTTCATTTGTAGATCTTTCCATTTCTAATTTATAAATACATTTGGGGTTATAAATTAT
Organism: Peromyscus leucopus; assembly: GCF_004664715.2. Lineage (NCBI taxonomy): Eukaryota > Metazoa > Chordata > Mammalia > Rodentia > Cricetidae > Peromyscus > Peromyscus leucopus. Next base: position 48,696,722 of record NC_051067.1, read on the forward strand.
AAATGTACTGCCTCCTGTGAACATTGTATACTTCTATTTGATGATTTCTGTGTCAAACATTATATGGAAATGTTTCCAAGTATTTTCTGTATTAACTGTGAATGAATAGAACAAAATAAATTGCCTGTGATGGAAAAAAAAAAAAATTTCAGCAAGAAGGCCATGCAGTGGTGGTACATGCCTTTTAATCTCAGCACTCTGGAGGCAGAGGCAGCCTGGTCTACAGAGCCAGCCAGGACAGCCAAGGCTACACAAAGAAACCCTGCCTCAAAAAACCAAAAAGAAAAGAAAAAAATTTTTCATCATGAATGGGAAGGGGCTCCTGAGGTTCCATGCCTGGCTGAGGAGCTATGACAGCTGATGGCTTCTGAGAGAGGGTTGCCACCGGTGGGTTGCCTATGCCCCAAAGGATGCCCCCACACTCATTTATTTACATAATTTATTTACATTTATTACTGATCGAAATTAGTGAACTGTTTCTTTTCTTGTTTTAAATTATTTATTTTTATTTCATGTTCATGAAGGTGTCAGATTCCCTAGAACTAGAGTTATAGGCAGTTATGAAGCTATGAGCTATCATGTGGGTGCTGGGAATTGAACCCTGGTCCTCTGGAAGAGCAGCCAGCACTCTTTTTTTTTTTTTTTTTTTTTTTTTTTTTGGTTTATCGAGACAGGGTTTCTCTGTGTAGCTTTGCGCCTTTCCTGGAACTCACTTTGTAGACCAGGCTGGCCTCGAACTCACAGAGATCCACCTGCCTCTGCCTCCCGAGTGCCGGGATTAAAGGCGTGCGCCACCACCGCCCGGCGTGCAGCCAGCACTCTTAACTACTCTTAACTGCTGAGCCATCTCTCGAGCCCCCGAATTGTTTCTTTTTAAAAAGAGGGCTTGAAGCTGGAAAGAAGCAGGATATGGATATGATTAAGATGCACTGTCTAATCTATGAAAAATTTAAAGAATTCAAAAAATCAAAAAAAGTGGCGAGGACATAAGATTTGAGTTTTGTACTTCTTGAGTACATACTTTTCTATGGATCTTGTTAATAGTGAAATCCGACCCCAAAGAAACACTGTAAAAATGCAGGATAGTTATATACTTTGTCAACTGTAAAAGACTAAACATTTACAAATTACAAAATTTGCAACTTACCCCTTTAAAAACACTGCCAACCGTCTGAACACAATGTGAGTTTTTGCAGTTCACCAATAAGTCAAACAGCATACACAGAAGCTTCTGCTGCACCTTCCCATCTGATAGAGCTGCAAAAAATGGCTTTGTAATCTAGGAGCAGGAAAAAAGCAAATCCAGGAGTCAGCAAATAAGCTTCAACCCAAAGATTTCTCCGTACTATAAAGCAACTCTGCTTTACTTTTCCATTTCAAATCTGATCAATTTGATCTGAGGATCAAACTCAAGTTGTCAGTTTGTGTGGCAAGCTCCTTTATCTGAGGAGCCATCTCACCAGCTTTTAAATGCAATTATTTTAATGACCTACATACAACTTAGTATAGTAGGTAAACTATATCTATCTCATGCCTTTAAAAGCATGTTCAACCCATTAATAACTCTCTAAATGCATGATCAAGCTTGGGTTTCTGAAGGAAGCCACTGACCTTTTCAAGAGCAGTAATCTGTATGGGTGGCATTCCTGGGTGAAGCTCCTTTGTTGTGTGCACAGCCTTTATAAACAGGTCTAGACTCTTTGGGTCTTTATGTAAAAGTGAAGCTGAATATTCATTGTATTTTCCCAGAATGAGACGCAAAACAATGGCCTCATCTTTCAGGACAGCTGTAGGCTCCTTCTCCACCTTCTCTAGGAGTTGCTCCACCTTAGGCAACAGCTGTGCAAGCACCATCTAAAGACAGAAAAGGTTATTAGTAGTAAACGAGACTCATGTTTTGCTCAGGTCTGCTCTGACAGCTCACCTGACAGTTTTCTACATTTACAGGAGCTGAAGACATTCTGAGAACAGAAAATACAAACTAAAATATGAGTGTAGCAATAGTTTAGCAATTTGCTAAAGTATTGCATTTCCCTCAACCACCATTTCCAATTTGGTATAGTTAGCATTAATTCAAATGAGGTATGTAAAGGCTTTAACAATTAAACCATAAGCCAGCAAATCATGGCTTGTTTGACAAATCCAGTGGATGTCTTGTCCTTTTAAACTTGTTCACTACCAATGGCCATAATCATCTGATTACATACCCTCTGTGGTTGCTCTCCTCACAGTGACAGATCTGAGCAACTGCAAAGAAAGATGGTCCATAGAGCCCAAGAGTTGTTACTTGATATCTGCAGAGTACCTACCGTCCATAAGTCACTCCTTAAACAAAACCCTGGATGCTCAAGTCCCTCATATAACATGGCATAATGTGTACATATAATCTAGTCACAGCTTTCTAAAAACTTTTAATCACCTCTAGATTAATTATAATAATAATGCTGTATTTTTTAGGAAATAAGGAGAAGAAAAAAACCTTGCCTGTTTACTATAGACATAATTTTTCTCCCAAACATTTCCAATCTGAGCCTGGTTGAACCAGAAGACACGAACCTCACAGATAGGAGTATGGACCATATTCACTATCTACTCCTTCATAGAAGAAGTTTGTCAACTTGTAAATGACACCAATGACAACTCAGGGCTGATAATTGTAAAAAAAAATAATCAAATAATTTTTATTCCATTTTACTCTTTTCAATTCTCTGAATTTGCAGTTGGTCAAGAGCCACGGGAAACATGAGCATTCAAGGCAGAGGAAAGAAGGGAGTTAAAACTCTGCTAGTCAGAGCAGACATTTCCTTCGCATCACAAGCTTCCTTGAACAACTAAAGGAGGCTGTGCTTTTCCCTCCAAAAAAATACATTCCTTCCAAATTGTGAAGAACTTCTCCCCCTGAGAGCACACAATTGCTTCCTCATACATGACAGTTACTTATCAGGAAAGTCACATGGAACATACAATCCACTGCATTCTGTGTAAAACACTCATACCTCACTGTTCACATCTTGAAATACTTTCATTAAGTCTTTTGCAATGTAAGATGGGCAGCCATAAATGCAGTGAAGAAGGCTTTTCAGAGTTTCAGACAACTTCTGATGGGATTTCTGTTTCTCTTCTCTCTGTAGTTCATCAAATAACGTAGCCAAATCCTAGGATACCAGAAAGAAAGAAAACTGAATTAAAAAAGGAAAAGGAACTTTAAGGACTAAATGTTCTAATTATGGAAGAGTCTTTTCCAAATGACATGACATTGCTTACATCTTTTAATTTCTCTTCAAATACAGTCCCAAATGGAAACAGTATCAGTATCCACACCTAGCTCACTATGGAAGGCTGAACATTAGTCTTTCATGAAAGGAAAGGACAACAGAATTGAAATACAATATGTGACCTTTTAAAAAAATGACCCAAAGACTGCAGTTGCTGACACACATTTTTAAGTTAGTGGATTAGTCCACCCTAATCCCTACAAGGTACAGGGAGGGAACAGACTGTTCCTGCTCCACAGGCCCTCATCACAACTGTCTGTGACAGTAGTCTACCTGAATCACATAGGTAGCGTCTGAAGTGATCTCCTCTGCCTTGGGAAGGAGGTGCTCTATCACCGGCTGAAACTTTGAGGCTACTCCACCGAAGGCCTGGAGACACTGAACAGCAGCTCTGCGCACTTCTTTTACAGGGCTTCCCAGACTGAGGAGTAGAGATGGCACCACTAAACCAAATGGGAAAGGAGACAGTGTCAGGGTACATGGTGACAGGTCTCCTTCTGGGTCTGGGAGCACAGCTCAGTCACATAGCATGCATGTGGCCTGTGTGACACCCTGGTTACTATCCCTAGCACTATCCCCACCCTGGCCATCACACACACACAGGCTCCCTTTTAGATTCCCTCCTCTGAAGACTGTTTACTGTTTTATTATTTCAGAAAAATGGCTGTTTTCTCAAAACATGCAAATGAGCCCAATAAATTGATTCTTCGTCAACTGTCATCTCATCTCAAGGTGTATGTTCCCTAATAGGTACACATGTATCTAAATTGTTATCTTTACTCTTAAGTTGCCAAGTGCTAGTGAAGACTAGGTGATTTCAGAAGAGTGTTGCAACAGCTCCAAATCCATTCCTGCCTTATGAGCAGCAGGAAGTTACCCATTGTGTTTACTATGGGTGCTTTGCAAATATTTAAATTACTGCTGATTTTGTTGTTGCATTGAGACAAAGTTTTGCTATGTAGCCCAGGCTAGCCCAAAACTTCAGATCCTCCTGCCTCCACTTCCTAAGTTCTGGGATTATAGGCATTAGCCAACCAAAGCTGGCTCCCTAACTGATGCTTGACTTTATTTTTAGTGGGAAATCTTACAATTTATATTTTTTTCCATCTAGGGTTATTATATTATATATATTTTATTATATATTTTCTTCCTTCTAGGGTATTGTTTGATTGGTTAGGTTTATAATGCTTTCTTTTTTGAGATAAGGTTGTGATATAGCCCATATAGCCCAGGTTGGTCTATAAAAACTTTTCTACTTTTATCTTTGGCTTGGAAAGTTACTGCCCACCCTGAATATTCATCTCTGTATTTAGAGAACAATCATATGCATTCTGTCTTGCTTCTAATACCAGCTAAGTTTTATGTTACACCTTCATTTTAGGGGGAATTTTTATACAAGGAGTAAGAATGGTATTAGATTTTCTAATAATTAGTCTACTATCCTACTTAACATCCATAAAAACATCCCAGGCCCAGGAAGGTATCAGACCCATCCACTCATTTCATACACATCTAAATCTACCTATTCCTGACAGCAAATTCACAGTAGTGAGTATAACAAGAGTGGTCCCTCACCTCAACTCTAACTGTGCAGTGAAACTGCTACCATCTGATGTGAGGATTATTATTATTTTTTAATTTAATTAATTCATTTATTTATTTTTCATTTTTTGAGACAGGGTTTCTCGGTGTTGCCCTGGCTGTCCTGGAATGTATAGACCAGGCTGGCCTCGAACTCACATAGATCCACCTACCTCTGCTTCCCAAGAGCTGGGACTAAAGGTATGCGCTACTACACACGGTAAGGAATATTTTTCTGTTATTTTTATTTTGCTGTTCCTTGAACATGAAGAATTTATTTCTTTTGCCTAATACCTTTTCAGATTTTAGGACATTATATGAGGTTTCCCTTTCAATACAGAGTTCTTTATATTAAACCAATGTTGTATTTCTTATATAAATGCTATCTGGCAGATATTTTCTATTTAAACCTTGTGTAGGACTCTTACAGAGCATCATTCACAAACTGTAAGGACCTGTGGTTGTGTTGTTCTACACGTAAACTTTGTGAACTTTCAATGCTATGCTGGTTTTCCAGAACAACTCTGGAAACTACTCATTTTACATCCTACTCTATTCAACAACCCTGACAAGATGGCTTTAGAAGTGTAGTAGATGATCTCTTTTTGAGATCAACCATACTGGGTTTTTCAAAGATGTATTAGTCAGGCCATACTTGTAATCCTAACATTCTCATGATGAAGGCAGAAAGACAGCTGTCAATTTCAAGGCCAGCTTGCTCTACCACATCAAGTACAAGGTCAGCCAGGGCTGTCAAGTGGAACCCTGTTTCAATAAACAAACATGTACTCAGAGTATAAAGCTATAAAAATCCCTTTCATGTTACATGTATGGAAATGATTGATGTGAATATTCCACTTCTAGACTGCAGGGAAGAACTCAACAAGTTCCAGACTTTTCTGTAAATCTCTTACACTATGAAAGCTATAAATCTTTCTCAGTTGCCCCAAGGTTAATTCACAAAGCAAAGCCAGAAGCAAATAGCTGAAAAGTTAAAATTCTTTCAAGGGGCAGATTCGAGCCAAAAGATCAGTTTTCCTGTATTGTGAAGCAGAACTTTTTAAAACACTCAAATCTTAAGACATTCACAGTGCTATTGCAAAGGGCACCATATCTAAGTCAAGTCCTAGAACCCAAAGTATGTTAACTCTACACAATTTAAGAAAGCAGTTTCTTGCAATGTCTTTCCATTTAAACAATGCACATGACACAATTCTTCCAATTAATTTTATTTGCGTTCAAAGCAGAATAGTTCATTGACTTTCCTAGTGTATTACTTATTTTTATGTGTTTTTGTATGTACAGCATATGCATGCCTGGTACTCAAAGGTTATAAGAGGGTGTTGGATCCACTGGAATGAGAGTTACACTGAGTTTTAAGCCACTGTGTAGGTACTGAGAAGTGGACCTGGGTCCTCCGTAAGAGCAGCAAGTGCTCTTAACAACTGAGTCATCTCTCCATCCCTACAGTACTTTTTACTTTGGAATGTTGTAACACTTTTGGAAAAATGCTAAAACAAGGCTGGTTGTGTTGGCTCACAGCCTATCATCTCAGCTCCTGGAGGCCAAGACAACAGAGGCACTGTTGCAGGTGTGAGACAAGCCTGAACTACATAGTGAGTTCTAGGACAGCCTGAATGATAAGGACAGGCTGAAAGATCCTGTTTCAAATACAGAGCAAAGCAGAAAGAAAGATGCCAAGTAGCATCTCCTGGACTCCTCACAGACAGAAATGTCTAGAAGCACACTGCACTCACAGTGAGGACTGGTGCTAATCTAAGAAGCCTCTTCCCGAGGCCCTCTGAGACTCTCCTTGTCAGGACTGAAGCTTCCAAATGGACCAAGTACATTCCCCGACTATTCTGGGAAATTCTGGGACAGGTCTAGACAGCACAAGTTAAGAAGTACTTAATGCAGGGGAAGACACAGATCACGAGAGAGGAAGAGCAGCAAGAAGCCAGTCTTACACTAACACCAGTGAAAAAGGATGGAAAATATGTAATACCAAGCTGAAAAGTTCAAATGCTTATTTCTAAACAAAGTATATGGCTTCTTCTTGTAGCCCTGGCTGTTCTGGAACTTGCTCTGTAGGCCAGGCTAGCCTTGAACTCAGAGATTCACCTGCCTCTGCTTCCTGAGTGCCAAGATTAAAGGCGTGTGCTACCACAACTGGCTTTTTTTGTAATCTTTTTTTTTTTTTTTTAAGATTTATTTATTTATTATGTATACAGAAGAGGGTACCAGATCTCATTACAGATGGTTGTGAGCCACCATATGGGTGCTGGGAATTGAACTCAGGACCTATGGAAGGGCAGTCAGTGCTCTTAACCTCTGAGCCATCTCTCCAGCCCCCGTAATCTTTTTTAATGAATAAAAATAAAGATATTTCTGTGTATGTATGTGGTGGGGTGTGGTCACCACTATGCTGAGTACAGAGGTCAGTTTTAGGGGTCAGTTCTCTCCTTCCACATGTGGGCCCGGGATTAAACTCAAGTCATTATGAGGCTTGATGGCAAGTGCCTTTATCCTCAGCACCATCTCCCCACACAGTCATTTATTTTAATAAATTATGTTATCTCTATACAATCAAATACAAGAGTATATGCTATACTTCCTCATATACTATGTATCTATAATGTACTCACTTAAATATTAAATGTGACTTGCCATACCTGGAGATACAGTAGACGCCAGCTTTTGCTTATACTGTGTATTCTGAGAAGAAAGCATCACAGAACCTATGTAAAGAGCCTGAGTCTGCAGCTCTGACTTCACAGTGCAGTTAAGTGGATTGGAAAGGCTAGAACCATAGGTCCACAAAACACAGAAGAACTGGAACAACTGAAGAACATCTTGTAGATGTACCTAACCAAAAGAAAGCAAGACAAAGTGAAGTCTAGTTCTTACTCAGATAAACTGACCCCCGCTCTTTTCATTAATGTGCAATAAGACAAGAGTGATTTAATGACATGTGCCTTGTTGAATCACTTCTTCAATATCTGGAATTTTAACCAGTTAGAAGGATGTCACTGAAGGATGACATTTAAGAAGCCTCACTATAACCTTGCACTAGAAAACACTGAACAAAAAAAGACAGGGACACTAACTAAAAACCACGACAAGAGCGGGATCTGGGAAACTTCACTAAGAGAGCACTCTGCAGGAGTCAGCAATGCTGGCAATGCTGAACACCTTGAGGAGTGAGTCAGACAAGGACAAGAATACACACACTGCTTGCAGCATAGAGGTAACAAAGCCCAGGGTAAGTTCCCTGAATATCATCTTTGAACACTCGGCCAGTTTTCTCATCCATAAATGATATTTAAAATGAAAAACTGGGCTTGCTCTGATTCTTAAACACACTAGCCCATCGATAGGAATGCTGCAGTGTTACTCTCCACTCAGTGTGCTGCCCGGCTGTGATTACTACACTGCTTTGGAGGGCATGTTTGTCAGCACACACTCTTCCTTGCTGCAAAATATCCTCCCATTAGTATTAGAACTGTGGCAATAAAATAACCTACACTACCTACAGCAGAAATGCCTGTGAGGAGCGAGCCAATACCTTCATTATCAGCCTCATCAGAACCCTGGAGTGCATGGCATCAGAAACCTCGAGCAGCATTTCAAAGACACCAATGAGCAAGTGCAGGTAGTGTCTGCTGTCGTCATCTAGCTGCTCAGGATTCCACCACGTAGCACCTGCAGGGAATGCGGACAAAGACAAGCAATGGGTAGACCTACATGAGCATGCTGGGGGAGCTTTTCATTCAAGTGAAGGTGAACTACGGAGTTAAAAAGTCAGTGTTGTATCACATTTCAAGAGTCATGACCATTGCCTTACCCGAAGGAAAAGATTTTGGAGCCTTCAGTGCAAAAATAAAACACTTCAGGGAAAATACAAGTAAAATGGAGTCCTCCACAGCAACCCTCTGGGCCTTGTGGAGCTGCTGTACATAATGCTCCCACAATTCCTCTGGCAATCCTCTGTTCAGCATCAGTTCCAGGTGCCACTCGGAGGGGATTTCCTGAAACATTCATGGAAACAGAAACCAGCACATCCTGAAGGTAGTTCCAGACATGAGCTCTGTGCATAGACTGCAGCAGATGTGCATATCCTAGTAGGGAGCGGATCAACAGTTGCATAAAGATTGCGTTCGTAAATGGACGGATATGCTGCTCCAGCTGAAAAGATGCTCAGTCCTCAGAAAGAGCACTAACAGAGCAATGTGAAACGACCCATTCAGTGTGACACTGAAGGAACCACAACTGTTCTACACTGCTAACACTGAGGACCACTACAGCTCCAGTTACTGCACCTCACAAGACAGACATTGAGAGGATCACCTGGGCTACTTTCTACAGTATGAAGAAGCATGCTAAATTTACATAATTTTAGCTAACAATGACTACAATTAGAATTTATAAAAACCCCAAGAGTATACGTAAATATGAAGAAAGTATAATTCACTTAGCAAATCCTGTAATGGGCAGCCCTTTGAAGTTCTGAAGATAAATAAAAAAAAAATATTGCTGCAAACAGCAGATACTAAAACAATCTTGTTATCTCAAAATGGGCACTCTATAAAAACAGAAACATGACCTTTAGTAACACTGTCAGAGACAACAGCAGGCCAGAGACAGCCAGACCTACCAGAACACTCAACCATTTTAAATATACAGGATATTCTTTCAATAAACACTGCAACAAGTTTTGTTCAAGCACCAACTCTGGTGAGTTGATGAATTTGTCATTACCAGAGTAGTTAGGAGTGAAACTTGGATAGTGACCTGATAAAAACAGTGAGGAGGCTCAGTTATGGCATAAAACCTTGCACCTTTGAAATCCTATCATCTGTATAAATTTCCTGCAAAAGCATGGGAGTCCCTTGTCTGAAAACCACTGCTCCCACTGCACCCTCCTCCCCCAGCTAGTGCTCCTACTGCACCCTCCTCCTCCAGCTAGTGCTCCCACTGCTCCCCACTCCCCCAGCTAGTACTCCCACTGCTTCCCCTCCCCCAGCTAGTGCTCCCACTGCTTCCCCTCCCCCAGCTAGTGCTCCCACTGCTTCCCCTCCCCCAGCTAGTGCTCCCACTGCTTCCTCCTTCTCCAGCTAATACTCCCACTGCTTCCCCCTCCCCCAGCTAGTGCTCCCATTGCACCCTCCTCCTCCAGCTAGTACTCCAACTGCTCCCCACTCCCCCAGCTAGATCCAGACACAGCAGCTCAGCTTCTGGACTTCAGCTTTGCTGGGATCCACAGGCCATGCTGTACTTTATTCAGTAGTCAACTTTCGGCAGACACTGCGCTCCTTACCACAGCAGCAATGATGCTTTTGAGCTTCCTCACTTTTTTCCGCAGCAAACTGAACACGCGCATAGCAAACGGAAAGCAGGTTTCTCTGAAGGATGAACAGCAAGAGATAAGCACAGACACAATCACGTGGAACGTCACTTTCTGCTTCAGGTTGTAGGACTCCTTTTCCCCGGCACTTATTAAATCCTCCACCTTGGGAAATAAGCATACTCCATTACTGGTTAGTCATGATCTTCCAGGACGAAGTTTTCTATCTATCTCAGGCCTATCTATGTATTGTGTATAACGTGAGATGACAAACAAAAAGCCTTTCAAAAACAGTAAACACTGATTAAAGGTAAATGTACACTTAAAATTATAATGTACATAAATACACTTGACAACACATATAAACCACATACCTAAAAATACAAATAGCAACAAAAAAAAATCAGTAAATCAGACACCTAACACCATTAAAAGGTTTACAAAAGTATTTTCTTTTAGTTTCATTTTGCTATGTTAACAACCAAAAGACTAATAATTTAAATATAAATTAGAAAAAATGAAGATTAAAAAGAACAAAGTATGGGCTGGGCAGTGGTGGTGCAAGCCTTTAATGGCAGCACTTGGGAGGCAGAGGCAGGCGGATCTCTGTGAGTTCGAGGCCAGCCTGGGCTACAAAGTGAGTTCCAGATCAGCTTGAGCTGTAACTCAGCCATAGCCCCCAAAGGAATACCCAAAACTACCTTTGTGTTTGTTCAAAGTAAAACAGTTGTTTAAGAATGGAACAACAACAAAGAGACAGAAAAAATGTCTGGTAGGGCAGAGCTGGGTGCCTGAGGAACATGAGAGGAACAGGCAGAGATGGACAGCACACCTACCAGCTTCAGCATTGAAGAGCGGTCTCCTGAGCTTAAATTGCCAGCCAGCAACTGGACCATCTTCTGATTTCCTATACCAATTATTTCTCTTGACTTTCTGCTTCTAATAACATTTTCAAGAGCTGTAAAAAATTTTGAATACAGACAGCCCTATATCAGTGGCATTCATATAAAGAATTAGGTAAAGTAACAAATGTAGATAAAATTTTTATTCGTCCTCTTCAAAAGCTTGCTTTTTACTTTTCTTTTTACTCCAAGTCTGAATTTGTCTATGAGCCACTTAGTAAAAATAAAAAATATGATGTTGACATATAACAAATACAACCGCAAACAGCAAAGACAGACAATTTTAACTCATTTATCTTCCTAATAAAATAGATGCTTGTTTCATCAAACAACTGGCTTTCTTACCTTCTTTCCAGCCTCTGAACAGAGGATGCAGAGAGCAAATTCCTGATTTTGACAAATGTATAGCAATTTTCATATCAGGAGACTCTATATCATCATTAGTAATGACCATAAAAGGCAACAACTGGACGGCCACCTGATTTGACAACTGATCATTTTTACTCAGGATCTCCTCTTTAATTAGGATGTTTGCTGCTAGCTCAAGCACCCTGTACCTGGAAGACATGAAAGCCCATTTGGTTCAGAGACACGTTAGAGACTTCAAGTCAACACAACTCATTATTACACTGTCCTGGCTCAATTGGCAATAGCTTGCCTGGTCTCTTAACCAAAAATACTGCTCAGAGAGCACTAGGACACAACCTCAAATCCATGCCAATAAAGGAGTCACCTAGCCAATAATTTTGTCCTGTCAGTTATCTTAAAAAAAAAACCCAAAAAACAAAAGTCTCTAATTGTAACAAAATATATTACATCAGCTATCTCAGCTCCACTAGACAGTGGAGATTCAGATTCACTCATGCATTTAAAAAAAAAAAAAAATGTATATCCTGAGCTGGAGAGATGGCTCAAAAGTTAAGAACACTGGATGCTCTTCCAGAGGAGTTGGTTTGTGTTCCCGGCACCCACACAGCAATTTAACAACCAGTGGTAACACTTCTGGGGACTCTGACACCCTCTTCTGGCCCCCACAGGCACAAGGCATTTATGAGGTGTACAGAAATACATGGAGGCAAAACACCCGTACACATCACATCAAATCAATGAAATGAAAAGCATATCCTTTCTGGGAAAAGGAAAGCCAGTTTTCATCAAGGGTGTGGCCCCTGCTAGATCAACCATGCTTACCGGATGGCCCCACACTCATGCATGTATGGGCATCACAAACTGGACTTGGAGGGTTATAAAGGAAGAGGTAAAGCCACAACACTGGGAGTATGTGAGGTAAAGGGTGGGTCTAGAAGGAATAGGGTGAATATGATCAAAATACATTGCACCCGTGCATGAAATTCTCAAACTATAAAAGCATCACACACACACACACACACACACACACACACACACACACAAAGAAACTTCTTTAAAGCTCTATCTACGATCCTGAGCACAAAGTCCATCACTAAGTTACTAAAGTCCTAGTGAAAAGGAAGAGAAGTAGTGTGGACTTGAGAGCTCCTCTCTGCACAGAGCATGGACTGAGGAGAGCAAACACATACCACCCCTTATTCTTTGACAGTTCTGCTCTCTGGAAGAGATTCAGAAGATGTGAAACGGTCTCCTCTCCACTGAAGTGTTGCTGGCAAATCTATACGGAGGAAGAAAACATGAGTAAATATTTACTTGTCAAATATGTAAAGTATTTCTAAAATAAAACCGAAAAGATGATTAATTGTAAACATTTTCTCCAAAGAATCCCAGTGTCTCTTTTGTGAGAACTTTTCTCTTGTAGAGGTTTCCTTTCCACTCACGAGAACATTTTCTCAAAAGTGGCATTCATGGTCTTGGGACACTGGCTGTTGTCACAAAGCCTTCTCCTTTCTGCAGTACTTCCTTATCCAGCAAACTGTGCAGTCTAGCTACTCCTTTGAGACTTATCACCAGACTACACTCAATGAACTGATTTCTAAACATATTCCTGCCTAGAGTCAAGCACCATGTGAGAAAAACAAAGTATTTACAAACAAAATTTGCACATCCACAGAACACATTTACTCACCTCAAAAGCACTCAGAGCCGACAAAATGACATCTATGTTATCATCACCTAATCGGGTTAGAATAGCTTCCTTAATGAAAATCTCATCAATGCCCTCCTGAGCAAAAGAAAAGCAAATTAACTATTGCAACAAAGCTCACAAGCTTTCCACTGGAAAAGATACCTCAGAACACCAGTGTGGAGGCCAGGCTCAACTCTGAGAGTACAACAAATGAGAACCAGGTCATCTCCAAGAGGCCTCCTGAGATTGGTAACTGTTTGCTACAATCCTCTTCCAGTCTCGCTGAACATCATATATACAATCAAAATGCCATCTTTTAATTAAGGAGTTGTCCTTGCTAAATCAGAGAGCCCAGAGGGAGATGACAGGCCAGTGAGATGGCTGTATAGGAAGGTCCCTGACACCACACTTGACAACTTGAGTCCAATCTCCCATACCCACATGGTGATCCTCCAACCCACAAATGTTTCTCTCACCTCTGTGCAGACACTTGTGTATACATGCTCATGCACAAAATAAATAAATACATATATAAATAAATAAGTAAACGTAATTTTAAAATTTAACTATAATCCATAAATGAACAAAAAAACCCTCAAAAACTCAACAAGTCAGATATTTTGAAAGAACTAAAAAGTAATAAAATTTGAGTTATCTGTAATTATACAATATGAATTCTTGATGGAAACTCCAATCTCTTACTCTAGAATTAGACTGGTCGTTGTAAGGAGGAAAAGATCAAAAGTAAAAGCTATCTGACACAAACCTTTGATGTTTTCATGATAGTCTTCAGGTGGTTAACGGCCAGCAGTCTCACAGGAGCCAGTGGATGGTTCAAACTGAGCATCAAAGATGTGTCAGAATCCTCTAAAAACTGTAAGTCCAACATAATAACAAAATTATATCACTTAATCTGAGTAACATATAAACAAAAAACAAAACCAGGAAATACCTTACACCCAATATACCGTGTAATAACCATCTAAATATAGAAACAGAAAAGTAAATTCATCTCTAGAATGTGGTTTGAGTTACACCACATGAAAACATAAATGTTATACATGGTGTGCTCTGTGTACTCGTGTGGATGAATGTGTGGGTTCAGTTTAGTGAAACAGCATCATAACGTAACTCAGCACTTTTTATGATATATAATTCCAAGTGACAGCACTAAGTTGGCACCTCACTGAAGACAGAATACAACCCAGAAAATAACAAAAAGATGCTCAAACTGGTGACAGCTTAGGTGACGCATAAAATCAAACTACAAAGGATGTCTACCTATCTACCTGATTTGTAATGCACTACTGATGGCACATGCCTTTAATCTCAGCATTCGGGAGGCAGAAGCAGGCGGATCTCTGTGAGTTTAAAGCCAACCTGGGCTACAAAGCAAGTTCCAGGATAACGAGGACTGTTACATGGAGAAACTCTGTCTAGAAAAACCAAAAAAAGAGGAAATATACCCCAACTTCAGGAGAAAAAGTGCATTTATTTTTATAATATTCATTTTCAAGGCTAATTATAAGAACTTATCCAATTTCTTAGTATTTAGGCTTGAATCCCCAGAAAATGTCTTAAGATTTATCATGGTCATGATCACGTGACTGCACTCCTGCTCTGGTAGATGCACACCTAGAGTAACAAGGCAAGCTGGAAGCCTGTGAAGCCACCCATTAGTGACAACCGCCATATGAAATTCTCTATGTTTTCTGAATGTTACATTTTTCTTCAGTTATGATTCCTGACCCAGAGCTGTTTCTAGTAACTATACACACTGTATAAATCCTCAGCTCTCTGACATTTTTCAAAGATGGAAGAAAGTAGGAAATGACTGCCTCTGCTCTTCAAATAGCCACAACACCAATTCCTGTTGTAACTGTGCTGGGGAAGGACAACCTACCTGATACTTTCCTCCACTCGTGGAGAGAGAAATAAATTGATGGAAAAGTTCCTGCTTTTTAAGGCCTGTAATTTCTTTCAGGTGTTCCTCTAACACAACATCTAATGTTCTGGGGTATCTAGGAAGGAATTACAGTTCATTCAATATTCTTGATAAAGCTATAACCATATTCCCCTACATGTACAGAACACATACTATACATAAAGGCTTGATTACGTGTGTCACTATGAAGACAACAACAAAAGTCTCTAGTGTAAAAAAATTATACTGTCCACAGACCCACCACAACCCCTACTTCCTTTTGTCTTTCAATATATCTCATTCTAAATATACTGTCCCTTTCTGAAAAAGAGAAAGTAGAAAAAATATCCATGATCCATCGCTTTAAGACACAACTTGCAAGTTATTCTTTGTAGAACAGATCAGCATTGAAGATGAACACCTACACCCACTCAACTTACTTGCTTTCTAAAAGTCTGATAAGTGGAAGAAACTGCTCGTTAAGCAAAGCTACTTTATTAGCATGGGTTTCCTCCTGGGAGCTGTATGAGATATATTCTTCAAAAAGAAGGCTGCAAAAGAAAGCAGAACACCAGTAGATATGGGTTATCATTCATGAGCTCTCTGCTATGTACTAAGTGCTTTACAAATCAAAAGAAATTATAATGATTTTGCTGATGAAAAAACTAGGGCATAGGACAGCTTCTAATTTGCCTGAGGTCAAATGAAACAGCAACAAACAGAAGTCAAATGTGTAGTAACTCTTTCTATGTCAGAAAGAGAAGAGGAGGGCTATAAATTGTAAAGGCCATTCTGATTCCAGAGTGTAAACTAAGCCTCCATGCATACAAATGAGCACACCTGCAGGCAGTTCTCTTCTCACCTAGCATAATGGTCAAATCAGATCCAGGAGGACTGGCTTCTGAAACTACCATTCATTCTAGCTGAAGTGGCATTGAGTCAGATTCCCATCTATGTCTAACTACAACACCTAAACATTCTACTCATTACATCAGATTGTCAAATAGGGAATGAAAGGAGAGACAGAAATGCCTTTCAGAGAATAGGAGGAAATAATTTCCATGGCATACCTACTTTCAATATTAAGATTCTAAGCAACATTTACTGAGTATCAGCTTTGATGTGCTATTTCAGGCACTATGTCCATTTATTAACAGAAAAATTTAAACACCCGTAAACACAACTCAAATTTAGCTGGACTATTACATTTTCATTTTCTTCTATAAGCATTAACGGCAATCAAGAAAATTTTACTTTTGCATTTTATGCTGTCAGTTGATAGATTCCACAACCATAATTAGTGAAATTATATAGACAGTGCAAGCAAAATACATCATAAAGCTAATGATGAATCCCAAAATGAATAGTCAAAAATATGCAAATCAGAAGCATGTTAGAAACAACCTTACCTAGCAAGCAGGTGATCTAAGTTGTTCGTCAGTGGTATTTTTGTAAGAATCGCTTCTAAGTGTTTCTTGTAGATCTGACCATCAATCCCTTCAGTTTCTTCTCCTTAATATGTAAACAGATGAAAACTGAGTTAGGGGTATTCTTTTTGGCATGCTGATGATTAAATTTACTTATAGTAGAAAACTTTTCTAGTAATAACTTAAAAACATATATACTAATAGCTCTAGCTTTTTACCAATTATCTACTAAAAAAATTATTTGTTTATTTATGTCTACGACTGTGTGCCTGCATTGAGCTTATGTGTACCAGATACATGCAGGTGCCTGTTGAGGTGAGAGGGAGTCATCAGATCCCTGGAACTGAAATCACAGACAGCTATGAACTGTCCAGTGTGGGTGCTGGGTACTTAACCTGAGTCCTATGCAAGGGCAAGGGCAGTATGCACTCTTAATGCTGAGTCAGCTCCCCAGCCTCTTTTTACCGATATTCAAATGCATATTTTATCTATTGAGTAACTTACAGTTTTCACACCATTTTTGTGTGCAAGTACTCTCATTTGCCCTTCACCTGAAATCCTCCAAGCTTTCAATAAGCATGATCACGATACAGATATCAAGAGTAAAACAGAAGTGCAAATAACACATTGTTTCTCCAGATCACACTAAAAGTTAGTGAAGCTGGCTATAACCTAGATCTCTGAAAGCAGCCTAAGCTTTCACGTCAGTGCCTCCTGACTAAACCAAGGCTGCCACCTTCTAGACTTTACTGAAATGAAAGATTTAAGTCAAGATTTGGCTGTGCAAACCTTTTTTTACATCAGACTCAACATAATTTTAGAGATGCCTTTCTTTTCTTTCTTTCTTTTCTTTTCTTTTTTTTTTTTTTTTTTTTGGTTATTCGAGACAGGGTTTCTCTGTGTAGCTTTGCGCCTTTCCTGGAACTCGCTCTGTAGACCAGGCTGGCCTCGAACTCACAGAGATCCACCTGCCCCTGCCTTTGAGTGCTGGGATTAAAGGTGTGTGCCACCACCGCCCGGCGAGATGCTTTTCTTAATATTCATCAGCCTTAACATAATTTAGAGATGATTTTGTCAGTGTTCTCTAAGAAGCCATAGAACCAAATATTTACTTTCTTTTCTGTTTATTGAGGCAAAGAGAAATAATGCAAATTATCATTTCCTTTCATAATTTGGATTTTTATGTATGAAATCTTGGCTTACTTTCTGGCAGCTGGATACTTACTGTAAATGAAACACTGGAGATCGTTAAATAGCTAGATGGAAAGCAAAGGTCTACTTGGCCAAATCCTTTCACTCCTCCAGAGCCTATTTAAATAACAGAATCCTGAGAAATTTCTCAGGATGACAGTCCTCCCTTCTGTGGACCTGCCCAACCCTAAAGATTTTCACCTAACTGGCCAGTTACATAGAAACAACTGGACAGAAGACATTTTCAATAGTTTACAGCTATCAACCAGTGTCTGTCCTATCTGAAGATAGCTGGAACTGAGGAGGCTTTGGGGTCCAAACGGAAGCCACACACCTGCAATGTGCTGAACCACAGAGGCGACCAGATGGGGAAGCATGTAGCGCAGAAGAGGACTGACGTCGTAGCTTTCCGAGATCCCATGAAGCAGCGCTATAAGGTCTGGAACAGCACACAAGTGAGGAAATGGCCTGGAAATGGCAAGCATACATGATATCGACAAATTAGATAAGCAGCAATTTAAAAAGCAGTGCATCTTACCAAAAATTATTCAAAACAACTTCCCTGGCCTCCGACTATAAAACAGTACATACTTTTTCCCAAGGGCTTCTGGCTTCTGTCGCTGTAAGAGAATTATCAGGCAACCTAATCCGTCCTTGACTTGAGAAGGAACCTTGGTCAATGTTCTGATGAGCTGGGATGCCAGTGAGTTCACAAAGGTATCTTCCATCGTTACTTTCACAGAAATCTGACAGATTATCATGTATGTGGCAGCTCTATAATCTGGTAAGGATGATTTCAACCCCTAAATATTTTTAAAATATAAGGAAAATGACAAAATATAGAATTATGTTCTTCTATTTAACATGCTACTTAAGTACAGCAAATTAGAAATGTTAATGTTTGCCCTGATTTAAATGTTAAACATAGTAAATACACATACTAAAACATCACATGGTACACCACAGTTATGTACAATTCTTATGTTTCCATGTATAAGACAAAAAACAAATTTTAAGCCAGCTGTCACAGCACTCAAGAGGCTGAGGCAGGATGAACATGAGTTCAAAACCAGTGTGGTCCACACAGCAAAAGGCTCTCTCTCAAAACAAAACAAAACAAAAAAAACCCCTAAGGTCGGCAAGATGGCTCATTGGGTTTAGGTACTTGGTTGGTATCATGCCTGACGACCTGATCTTCGGGGCACACATGGTAGAAGAAAAAACAGGCTCACACAGCTGTCCTCTTACACATAAGCAAAATGTAATTTTAAAAATACCTAATGAATAAATAAATACGTTTTAGGTTAAAAAAGACCGATAAAACCTAATGTACACTGACAGCCAATGACTCTTAAGAACTGGAGAATCAAGTTGTTCACTTCCTTTCCTATGTGGACACAGAGATGAGAAATATCTATATATAGGATAAGAAGGGACGACGACCTTCAGAAAGGCCTCCTAACTCAGACATCCACTACACATCCCAACAAGAGGCAACAAGCTCTGCTTGACCTGTAAGCTCATGTCTCTGGAAGGAAGACATCCATCTTAGCACTCATGGGAGTAAAACTGTATTGTACTGCAGAAGTGCAAGCAGAACTCTGTCAGGGGTCTAGGAGGTGGCAGGTGGGAAAGACACCAGGGCTAAGAGGACAGGGAAGAGAGCCTGTGCTCCAAGGGCAGGCTCTTCTCTTTCCCCTAAGACAAAAATATGACTAAGAAAATAGACCTAGGACACAGAAAGAAAGCCAACATTTATTATTAGATACCCATTTAATAACTGAAAAGTCTTTCTTAACTTTCTTTGAATCTTATCAACCATTCAAAATAAACTATCAATTTAAAAACACATATATCCCCATGAAATTTTCAAAAGCAAGCAAATTCCTTTATGTACAAATGATTTACTTGACTAACCTTTTGGATGTATGGAAACAGTTTGGCAACAACGTTGTCTGATAGGTTCTCAGCAGCCACTAGAGCAGACACAATGGTGGAGGCGTAGAAGGCCAGGAGCACTCTCAACTGAGCTGAGCTTCCCGGATACTCAGCGAACGCCTGAAACAGCGAACACAACACACAGGCAGGCTCCTTTGAAGCGCTCTGGCTCTTTAAGCATCATAATATTCAACGCTAAGTAAGGATGACGTCCCTGACAAGGTTCCTGACGTTTTTAGATAGTTTCTATTTAATAATCCCTGTAGCTGGAATTTGACAAGCAACAGACTAATTTATTTTTACAAAAAATGTCTTTTGGTGAAAAGACTGATTCTCCACCTGCTCATGCACCCAAAGAGCAGACCATTCAATGTAGGAAAAGTCTTCCAAGTTTCACTGAATATGTTTCCTCTCTCAGAGCAAGCAATCATTTTATGAGTCCACACACTCAACAACACACTCATGGCTCACCTTCACAGATTTAGTCACCAGACTGCAAATAAAATCCATGAATCCAAGGTCTTTGTAGCAATGGGTGACCAAAGTTCCTCTAGCCAAGGGCACTCCAGATTGCTGTTATTGACAACGAGAACAAGTTATGAGAAACAACTGCCAACTGACCGTGACCCCAATTCCCTATCTAGTAACATCTATATATTGCGGCAAGTCATCAAAACAGACACAATCCCTCCTTATAACTGGTGCTGATGAGATTAACACATAAATTCTTAGAAACTCTAGAGACTCTAAAGAACGGGTAACAGTAAATGGAAAAGAATTCAGTACAAAACACTCATAATATGCCACTTAAGTGTATATTTAATCTCAATTCTCTAGACCTTAATCATTCTACTAGTAGGATTTGGTTTTTGAGTCAACATGACATTGCTCTGTCTCTGCCTCACAATATCCTAATAGCAGAAACAGATCCAGACCCTGGCCAACCTGTACTGCTATTCCCACTAACTGCTACTGTACATGGTCTGTAACTGAACACTAACAAAACAATTCAGTGAAGACTGCAAGTAACCCTTGATGGGAGAGTGAGGTTTGATACCTGGAAAGAGTTTCTAGATCGTGGTGAGATCTGTGGAAGACCAGGAGGAGAAATGGTCTTCATGTTTTCAGCAGCATGAATGCTGGGAAAGGCAGCTTGAGCAGCAGCTTTAGCACAGACTAGACTCTTTGAACTCCACTTAGCCTGACTAATTTACATCCAGATTCTGAAATTTTCTTTTGACTTCCAAACTGGGGAGTCCTTCCTTCTAGGTTCTTCTGATTGCTAACTTCACAACCACCTGTCGTTAGCTCCTGGCACAGGCCCATGGTCTGTTGGTCTATTTCTATCCTCATCAGCTTTTCTCCCAGCCCTACCAGCACGCTCATGTGCAGTAAAGTTCCTGCCTATGACATACACCTACTTCCTTCTAGTCTCTATTTCGGGCAGACCTTACTAGGTCCTTCTTCTAGGGTAATATCCTTTCATTCCAAATATCTTATTCAATTTTTAACGATTTCCTGATGCTCTTCAAGTTATCCTTATCCTTTTAATTCGTGTATGTATTTTAAGAGTTCCATACCCTCCATCTTTCTTTGGTACCAAAATTACAAATGCAAAGTAGCATTGTACAGTGCAAAGAATAGGGTTCATATAGCTACTGTGCCCACTTTAGTTATAGGAACTCTAGCAAGTAGCTTCAATTTTCTGAGTCTGTCCCCACCTCTATAAAGAATTTATGAGGCTCTAAGACAGTGTGATGTAAAATGTCTAGTTTAATGGCAGGTACTAAATAAATACTAGATGTCATTAATTAGAGTTTCAGTAGAAAGCTAGGAAACAAATGGTATAGATAATAGTAGACTAATCCCAGAATCATTAAGGGCTTTACTTTTCCCAAATTAAATTAAATTGAATTGAATCCAAAACTCCCCATTCTTTCCCTCTTGTTCCTTCTGATTGCTAGCTTCACCCCCATCTGTCATTAGCTCCTGGTGCAATCAGATCTGTGACTCTGAGGTCAGTCTGATCTACATGGTGAGTTTTAGGCCAGGCAGGGCTACACAGAGAGAACTTTCTCAAAATAAGAAAGTTCAAAACCAGCTTGGGCTATACAGTGAGACTCTACCCCCAAAACAAAACTAGCCAAGTAACTACAGAGAAAGGGGATGGATCTCTGTGAGATAAGGACAGCCAGGGCTTTACAGTGAGACCCTGTCTCAACAAAACAAATTAACAACAAAAAAGCAAAAACAAAACAAAAAATCTTTATCACGATTTATAATAATTATATACATGAATGAATATGGTATTTAACAATCTTACCTTAACAGGAGACAGCCAAAACCATTTGTGTTTTGGATTACTAATTTTTAGAAGCTGTATCACCCTCACAAATACCCGTGTCTCATGGTATGGCAGAACACAAGCAATGAGACTATCGGGATTGTAAAGATGGATGTGGAACCTAGGAAAAATATGAAACAATTAAAATCAACACAAAATACAAAGTTCACAAGTACTTGCTTTTGTTCTTTCTTTTTTTTTTTTTTGACATTCCCACTGTGTAGCCCTGCCTGGCATGAACTTGCTATGCAGACCAAACAAGGATGGCCTTGTCTACAGAGAAACTCACAGAGATCCCTGCCTGTGCTTCCCAAGAGTGCATCACCATGCCTGGCAGGCACATGTTTCTAAAAGGTCCAGATCCTGTCTCAATGAAGTACAAAGACCTAGAATGAGTATCAATCTCAACAAGATAAATAGTACTTAGATAATAAACCCTCTATTTTGCATTCAAGTTTGATTCAACATGGTTCAATCAATTATGAGGCAATAACATTTTAAATATTTAGTATCAAAATTTATACCCTATTCACTTTCAATTCAATGAAAATGTGTGATCATCATCATCAAACCACAGAAAACTAACTGGCTAACAAGACAACAATTGCTGGGCTTATGTGTGTTCCAGTCACCTTCTACAACTTTCCTAACCACCATACTTCAAATAATAATAATAATAATAATTTTGATTGTTTTTTCTAGACAAGGTTTCTCTGTGTAGCCCTGGTTGTTCTAGAACTCACTTTGTAAACCAGGATGGCCTTGAACTCAAGAGATCTGCTTGTCTCTGCCTCCCAAGTGCTGGGACTAAAGGCATGTGCCACCACATCCCGTGAAAACCAAAAGATAATAAAATCACATTAATTTCTTCATAGAAAAAAAATGACAACCACACACAATTTAAACCAGCTGTTTGTCAGTCCTTGTATGCTAAGAATGTTAAGAAGCATTCATTTTTTTCTGTCAGGTTCATTGAACCTTTCCCAACCTATATAATCCAGCTCTCTTCTAGTGCTTTGCCTGATTCTAAGTGAGACTGCTCATATCTGTCTAAGCTGTTCTGTTCTTTCACATGTACTTTAAAAAAAAATGTATTATATGTAGTGCCCACATGAGCCTGTGCACCACATGCATACACTTGCCCACAAAGATCAGAGGGCACCGGATCCCCTGGAACTGGAGTTAGAGGTAGCTGTAAGTTGTTGTTTTACCTCTGGCACAGTGGCTGCGCCTTAATCTCCTACTATTTCAGCCAGTAACTACAGCTCCGAAGTTACCAGCCTGCTTCTCTAGCAGCAGCCTGGCCACTCAGGCAGCAGCTTGGTGGGAATCCTGTTCCTGAAGGCACGGGCTCTGTCGCTGTTGCTAAAGGTAGCTTTAACTAGATCTCTATCATTCTATTTATAAATAAGACTCAGAATTCGGAGGCTGGGGTGGAAACCTGCTAGTTCAGAGGCTGGGTCACAATTAGCTAACTTTGCTTCCTTGCTGGAGTCTCTGAAAGAGCCGCGCTTCCACTTCACCAGACCAGAAAAGCTGTGCCACTCCAAACCCCACCCTATTTCCTGTGTCTCTCTCTCCTGGATGCCCTCTGAGGTTCTATGATTGCTTTCTGTCAACTAGTTGCTTATGCAGCCTTCTGACCCAAGGTTAATTTTATTTAATTAATGCAATGTAAACTTGGGGTTCACAGTGTGATCGAATATCCCCCAACAAAGTGGCCCCTAATATGAGTGCTGAGAATCCAACCTAAGCCCTCTTTGATGACAGTGAACACTCTTCACCACTGAGCCCTTTCCTTAGCTCCTACAAGTACTCTTGCCTCCTATTAATTTTATACAGGCTTTATTTAATATTAATCAAGACACTACTTGCATGGAACTTTCTCAACAAATCCTGGCACAGTTACCTCTCTAAATCTTGTATGAACTTTTATTAAGGTATTTATTTAAAGAGAGTCACCAAGGACAACTTACAGGTATTTTTATCACACTTAACGTTTGCTGAATGAAAGGTACATGAACGGAGGGGTGGGGGGGCTAGAGCAGAGGCTCAGCCATTTAGAGGACTTGCTGCCCTTGCAGATGTCAAAATTTGGTTCCTAGCATCCACACAGTACAGTATAGGGTCTGGTTATGTACATGCTTACTACACATCACTAATACTACTTGATTTGGATTGATATTTTAAAGAATAGTCTTAACCTCTAGTGTGGTAAGAAAGAATTTAATAGTTTTGTCCTTGTGAATGAATCTGCAATGGCAAAGTACATTGCTCCTTAGAACTAATGAAGTTAAGTCTGGTCTCATAGCACACACCTATAACCACAGTACTGAGGTAGGAGCAAGAGTTCAAAGCCTTGCCAGGCGGTGGTGGCATACACCTTTACCCAGGGATCTCTGTGAGTTCGAGGCCCGCCTGATCTACAGAGTGAGATCCAGGACAGGCACCAAAACTACACAGAGAAACCCTGTCTCAAAAAATTAAAAAAAAAAGAGAGAGAGAGAGAGCGCGAGAGAGTTCAAAGCCTTAATCTCAGGACTTGGGAGGCAAAGGCAAGCAGATTCATGAGTTTGAAGTCAACCTCAACCTGATTTACATAGTGAGTTCCAGGCCAGCCAGGACCACATAGAAAGACACATTCTGAAAAAAGAAAGAAAGGAAGTAATTTAGTTAAAAAGCAGCTCAAGCTGTATAATGAGACCTTACCCTAAAACAAAACTAGACAAGAGTGATGACATATGCCTTTAATCCCAGCTTTGGGGAGGAAAGGGCATATGTCTGTGAGTTTAATGTCAGCCAGAGATACACAGTGAGACCCTGTCTCAAAAAACAAACAAACACCACAAAACCCAAAAAAAACTAAACATACTAAATAGGTCATTTTACTCAGGATCTGCATGTTTAACAAAAGAGTATGCTGCTCACTTCACATTCTAGACATCATATTAATCTAAGTCAGCTACAGCTAACAACACAGCTTTAACAAGTGTTCGAAACTATTTAAGTCTGTAAAGGATTACCATGGTTAGCTACCTGTGAATCAACCATTCCAGACACTTCTGGGCTGGCTTAAGCAGGAAATAAGGAGACAGATGAATGAGGAACAACGAAATGTTTTCATCCAGCTGTTTGTTCACTGCTTTGGTCTGAACGCTGCGCTCCAAGGTTTTTGCTAGCTGGCTGAACAACGGTGCTTCAAACTGTTCAAAGGCAGGGTCAATTCCAAGAAGTTCCTCCAGGCCAGTGCATCCTAGAAGAAGAGTCACCTGTAACTTCTTTGTAAGCAAACTCAACAGATATTCTTCTACAGTTTTCCTTACCCCTAAGTCCAAGAACTCTGTTAGAATGTGCAATGCACTCTCAAACGTTGCTTTTAGGTTTTATGTACAGGATAAACCGATCTCACTCACTAGAAGAGAAAGTACTTCATGCCAAGAACTACATCCCGAGCCCTCTTTTTAATCCTTAGTATAACCACACTCAGTTCTGGAACTCTCCCACACCTCTGTCATTGTCTCTGTCTCCTTACTTTCCTTCCTTTTTACATATTAGTTGCTTTGTGAAATTTAAGATACCACTATTTATAAATACATTCAAGCATCTAGCAAGATTGCTTTTTCCCCCCCTTAACAAGACAAAGTTAGAAAGTGCTCGGGAAGCGAACAGCGTAGAAGACAAGAAAACACAGGAAAAGCCCCCGATACCATTGCTCCAGGAGCTTTGCTAAATGAAAGGGGGCTCACCGATGGCAAAGGCGGTGTCCCTGTCGATGGTGGCCGCTTCCTTGGGGTCAAACAACAGAGAGGCAACTTCATGTCTAGACAGGAGGCTGGGATCAGTTTGAGGGAGGGCGAGTCGCTGGAGTTGCTGGGCTAAGGACGTCATCTTGCAAGGGAGCGGATGTCTCAAAACACGGGCTAAGAACAAACATCGTGGTAAGTTTTTTCCCGAAACTTCCAGCGGCATAACTTGGTACATAGGCCTCGTGTGCCGGCAACACCGCGCTCAGTACGCTCGAGGACACAGACACCCGCTGCCCAAGGCACTCCAGAACCCGCGAAACTCAATCCCCACGGTAACAGCATTCACTCTACCTCGGCAACACAGGCTTTCCCCAACCCGGGGACCACGGCTGCAAGGCCCACCCTGGCTACCCGTCCCAAGCCGCGGCTGCTCATGGCCGCACCGTGCTCCGCCTCACCCTGAACTCGGAGTAACAGCAGGATTCGACAACCAACACTCTTCAGAACAGCTCCCACATGGTGCCGGCTCTATCCCGGAACTTTAAAGCACTCTTCATAGGAACTTCCGGTTTCGCCCTACGGCAAGAGAAGAGGGACATGTTTATAGGAAATGCGATACGGCGACCCCGCCTCCCTGACACTAAGCCAACCTCGTGCGGGTTATAAAATTCCCCACCTACTTCCCCCTCCAAAAGCCTGATCCTCAAAGCCCCTCCCTCGGCCTCCGCACCTCTTTCCAAGACCCCACCTCTATCCACGCTCCTCGCTGTCTTTTACTAAGCCACGCCCACAATCCCTACCCCTTCAAGGCCTTTCTTTCCCCAAAACTCCGCCTATAAGGCCCGCCCCTTTCGGAGCCCCGCCCCCCGCAAACTATAGTTTGCTGCTCTGGGTTCCTGCTGTCTCTGCAAGTGTTGTGTGCCCTTCGGCTAAGGTCTGGGACTCAGTCTCTGCTCCACCTTTTGGAGCTTTTACCTTTATGTAGCAGGGATGGGTCTTTCACGAGATATTTAACCAGCCAGCTAGGAGCTGAGGTTGAAAGCCGCGTTGAGGCGTACAGATGTCTGCACCACGCCTCCTCCTCCTCTGTAGGAACCTCCTCTAATTCTGAGTTTGTCACATGCTATGCAAGACAGGGACAAACCTGAGATGAGCGGTTGACCCCAGTGCAATCTGCTTGATTTGTAAATACTGAACACTCGCCGCGCTCAGCTAGTGAACACTTTATCACTTTTGCTTTGTCTGCATTCCTAGGGGGTGGTATTTTTTTCTTATTTTTTCTTTTTTTACTATTTAAAATATGACTTTTTTGGGGGGTAGGGGTGTGTTCGAGACAGGGTTTCTCTGTGTAGCCCGTGTCCTGGAACTCGCTCTGTAGAACAGGCTAGTCTCGAACTCAGAGATCCGCCTGCCTCTGCCCCCATCCCATCCCACCCCCAGAGTGCTGGCATTAAAGACATGCGCTGCCACTGCCCAGCTTGAAAAAAAACTATTTTCAGTTAAAAAACTAAAATGTCATCGGGCAATGTGAAGGGACAGTTCAATGGGGGAATAGCTTCTGTGTGTGTGTGTGGGGGGGGGTGTCCTTCCTCTCTCAGTGCTGGGAGCCATCTGGCCCAGACCTGTGCCTCCCTTCCCCCTGGCTCTTAGTATCTTTTCACCTCCTTTTCTCAGGGTTCCCTGAGGGAGGGATTACATAGAGACATCCCATTTAGTACTGAGTCCTTGAGGTCTCTCACTCTCTACACATTATCCAGCTATGGGTCTCTGTAGTCTCTTCAGGAGGCAGTTTCTCTGATGATGGCTGAGCAAGAACACTGACCTATGAGTATAGCAGAATGCCTTTAGGAGCATTTTATTGATCTAGCTATATCTATGTATTTATGTGTATATGTATAATATATATTAAGATGTAATATGAATGTAACATAGAAGTCTGTATATTATATATTATACTTATACATATGAACAATAGTATATATATACTATAGGAACAATAGCATATATATGAACAATAGTAGTTGGTTTTCTCCTAGTTCCCAGGCCTATCTAGTCTCAGGTTCTTGGCCACCTGAGCAGTGTCAGCCATGGGATCCATCTCATTTTCTTTATTTCACTTGTCCATTGGCAGACATCGAGTCTGTTTTCAATTTCTGGCTCTTATGAATAGAGCAGCAATGAATGTGATTGAGCAAGTGTCTCTGTAGTAGGATGTAGACTCCTTTGTGTATATGCCCAAACCTTACTTAGGGTTTCTATTGCTGTGAAGAGACACCATGACCACGGCAACTTTTATAAAGGAAAACATTGAACTGGGGATAGCTTACAGCTCAGAGGTTTAATCCATTATCGTCATAGCAGGAAGCAAGGCAGCATGCAGATAGACATGGTGCTGGAGAGGTAGCTGAGTGTTCCACATCTGGATCCACAGGGAGGAGAAAATGTCAGTGACGCACTGGGTGTAGCTTGAGCATCTGAGACCCCAAAGCCCACCCCCACTTTCTCCACCAAGGCTACACCTACTCCAACGAGGCCACACTTTCTAATAGTGCCACTCCTATGAGCCTGTGGGGGCCATATTTTTTTCAAACCATCACTAGTGGTGCAGCTGGATCTTGAGATAGATCTATTCCCAGCTTCCTGGAGAACTTGTCACACTGATTTCATAGTGACTGTACAAGTTTGCACTCCCACCAGCAATGGATTAATGTCCCCCTCACTTCATTCACATCCTTGTCAGCCTGAGCTGCCATTTGTTTTATTGATCTAGGTCATTCTGATGGATGTAAGATAAAATCTCAAAGTAGTTTGGATTTGCATTTCCCTGATGGCTAAGGATGTTGAACATCTCTTTGAGTGCTTCTCGGCCATTTATGTTTCCACTTTTGAGAATTCTCTCTTTAGATCTATACTCCATTTTTTATTGGGTTGTTTTCTTGATTTCGAGTTTTTAGTTCTTTATATATTTTAGATATTAGTGATCTATCAGATGTGTAGTTGGTAAAAATCTTTTTCCATTTTATAGCCTCCCACTTTGTCCAATTGATGGTATCCTTTGACATACTTTTGAGTTTCATGAGGTCTCATTGTTTTTCTTAGTGCCTGTGCTATCTGTGTTCTGTTCAGAAAGTCTTTTCCTGTGTCAATGAGTTCAAGACTACTCCCTACCATCTCTTCTATCTGGTTCAGTATTTCTGACTTTATACTGAGGTCTACAACCCTTTAGAGTTGAGTTTTGTACCAAGTGATAAATATGGATCTATTTGCATTCTTCTACATTCAGTCATCTAGTTCAACTAGCACCATTTATTGAAGATGCTCTTTATTTCCAGTGTGTATTTCTGGCTTCTTTGCCAAAACCCAGGTGTCCATAGGTGTGTGGATATATATCTGAGTCTTCAGTTCAATTCCATTGATCAATGCATCTGCTTTGTGTGCCAATACCATGCTGTTTTATTACTTTGGCTCTGTAGTATAATTTGAGGTTAGGGATGGTGAGACCTCCAGCAGTTCTTTTTTTATTTAGGAGTATTTTAGCTATCATGGGGTTTTGGTGTTTCCACATGAAGCTGAAAATAGCCCTTTCAAGTTCTGGGAAGAATTGTGTTGGAATTTTGATGGAGATTGCATTGAGTCTGTAGATTACTTTTGGTAGGATGGCCCTTTTTACTATGTTAATCCTACCGATCCATGAGGATGGGAGATTTTTCCATCTTCTGATATCTTCTTCAATTTCTTTCTTCCGTGTCTTAAAGTTTTTATTATACAAGTCTTTCACTTAATTGGTTAGAGTTACTCTGAGATATTATGTTTTTGAGGCTATTGTGAAAGGTATTGTTTACCTGATTTCTTTCTCAGTTCATTTGGCATTTGTATATAGGAAAGCTATTGATTTTTGTATATTAATTTTGTATCCTGCTCCTTTGCTGAAGGTATTTATTAGCTATAGGAGTTTTCTGGTAAGATCTTTAAGGTCTCTTATGTATACTATCATGTCATCTGCAAATAAAGATACTTTGACTTCTCCCCTTCCTATTTGTATGCTCTTGATCTCCTTCAGTTGTCTTATTGCTGTAGCTAAGACTTCAAGTGCTATATTGAATAGATACGGAGAGAGTGGACAGTCTTGTCTTGTTCCTGATTTTAGTGGAATTGCTTTGAGTTTCTCTCCATTTAAGTTGATATTGGCTGTGGGCTTGGTGTAAACTGCTTTTATTATGTTGGGTTACATTTGTTGTATATTATTGTGTATTATATGTGTTGAAGCATCCCTGCATCTTTGGGAGGAAGCCTGCTTGATTATGGTGTTCTTACATTAATTTGCCTACTTGATTCCCTGGCATGGCCAGCTAGTTTCCAGGGAGATGGTGACTTGGGTCAGACAAAGGGGTTGTCGAGGGGAGGGTAAAGAAGGCTGCAGAAGAAGTACACAGTACCCTGGGAATCATAGTTTTCTTTTAAGCCGTTCCTGGGTTAGAGAATTGGCTCAGTTGGTAAAAGCACTTGCTGCTAAGCCTGCCGACTTTAGTTCAATCCCTGGGATCCACGTGGTGGAAGGAAAGAACCAATTCTCACAAGTTCTCTGACCTCTGTATGGCCACGCACACACACATAAATAGTAAATTTCTAAAAAACAAAGCCTAGCTGAGGCACAATTTACAAACAAAAATGCACCCATTTCAGTGAAACTGTTTGGTAACTTTAACAAATGGACATGCGGGTGTGACTGTGTCCCCAGTCCAAACAGAAAGTCAGCAACCCTAAAATATTTCCCTGCAGCCTCTGTGATGATGTCAACACATCCTAGCCCCAGGGGTACCAGGTCACCATACAGCAAAGCTGCGTATGTTGGACACTGTGGACCAGACAGACGAGGCTGGATGCTCTGCCTGTCTTTCTGGAGGCGTTCATTTCTCTCCAGAGATGGGACTCGTAGATACAACAGTGTCAGGTTTTCTGCACCCCTCTCTGACTGGAAATGAGGGCAACCCAGCTGCCCTTTGGAAGGATGCTTGGCAAAATTCCTGCATTTCTCTTCTTTTGATTAACATAATTTTTCACTGTTGTTTTAACACTGTTTAAAGTAAAAAATAAAAAAAGTCTCATGTATTTCTGCAGACATTTAATAATCTTCGTCTACGTGAGGTATTCATTGCCTTGCAGAAAACAACAAGAAAGTGCTGGCAAGGTCTGTTTCTTCCTTCCAGAATCCTTCAAAAATTATTCTTCTTTCCTGAGTATCCCAGAAAACTGACCTTTCTAAAAGCAATTAGCTTTGAATATTTAGTAAAGAATAAAGTCAGTCTTATTTTAATCCATAAGATATTTTAGCTTTGAATATTTTGTGGAAGAATTCTCTTCTCTTACATATAAATAGTCATATATTTTGCATAAGCCATATGTACATGTGCTTTTTTTAAGGAGTAGAGTCTGTGTAGCCCAGGCTGGACTGGAACTCTTGGGACTCTTGACTTACCCCCAAGTGCTATAATTACAGGTGTGTATGCTATCATGCTGGACTCCTCTGCGTGCTTTTAAAAGCATTATCAAAATGGAAGTTTACAATGTGATACAGATATTTGGTTCAGTCTGTTTCTGCAGCTTCAGTGGTATATAGTACAGTGCCACTTTTACTTGTAAGTAAGCTAGTACTAGCAAGAACATTAATTCAGATCATATACATATATACATATTATACATATACATAATATATACATATTATATAGTACATAATATATATATTTAAAGGTTCTCACTATGCAGTCTTGGCTAGCCTGGAACTCACTGTATAGACCAGGCTGACCTTGGACTCACAGAGATCTCGAGCGTCTACTCTTCAAATGATGGACTTAAAGGCACGTGCCACTACACTAGGTGAGGCTCCAGGTTTGATCCCCCAGCACCAGCTCCCACCAAATAATTTTCATATAATTATGTCTATCTACAATAGTGATCAAAGGATTATTTATATTCAAAGTATCTAAATTTGAATGCTTATATAAAATTAAAGCTGTTTTTCACTTGTTTATAAAATAAAACTTCCTACTGGACAGATGGCTCGGGGATTCAGAGCATGTACTGCTTTTGCAGAGGACTTGAGTTCAGTCACCAGCACCCATCTTGCAGGGATTCTACCCACCAGCTCCACGGCATCCAGCACCCTCCTCTGGCCTCCAAGGTACCTGCACTCATGTACACAAACACACATAGTCACATAATTGAAATAAAAAAAGTTCTCTTTCTCCTAAGAAGTCAAATGCAGATGATAAGGACATTTTAAATAAAATTATTTAAGTAAACCTAAAGTTTTAGTCCTTGATAAATAATATCTTAGGAAATATATCACAATAATAATTATAATTTTATTATTTAGTATTGAGTCATATAAGCTGTTTAATATTGCTAACTATTCTTTAGCTGCTGCACTCCATTGTTGGGAATGCTACTCTAATGTCTGAGTACACCCACAACCATAAGCTGGAAATACATAGGGAGACTGGAAACTGGATCTTTGCGACTTCTTAGAAATAATATCCACTATTCGAGAATATGTTATGTTATGAGAGGAAGGGTAACTAGTTCCCCAGTCCCTTCTTCTCACTAAGAGCTACTTATTGAGACCCCCCTCCATGTAGCCTGAAGCCATGTCCAGAAAAGCACAAGCCCAGGAGCATCCAGCCTGCTGTCTATTGTGAGGACACGGGAAAAGAGCTGGTTCCAAGAAACTTCAACACATGCATATTTATTTTTAAATTTTTATTTATGCATATGTGTGGGTGAGTGCACGTATGTGTAAGAGTATATGTGTGTGAGTGCATGCATGTGTGTGTGCATGTGCATGTGTGTGTGTGTGTATTTGTGTAAGTGTATTGTTGTGGGATATTCACCAGAGAAGACTGCTCAGGCATAGGCTTATGCCAATAGAAAATCTTTATTAGCTGGCTGGCGACTACACTGGACGTTCAGGATCCCAGTGTAGACCCAAGCTTTTCTCAGGATGAGCTTTTAAGCACAAAAACCATGTTCTGGATTGACACACTTCAGTTGACAAGAACAGTTAGACAGGAGTGGAACTACAGATGCTAAAAAGTAAGGTTAGTACATTTAGAGACTTTCCCAGAACGGTGGACTTGGATGGATCAGGTCTTTGTTTTAGTTTTGGCAGGTGAGCTTTACAATCTGAATGGCATTTCATCATGGTACTTCCATCAATTGTGCTAAGATCTGGGGGCCCACTAAGGTCTGGAGCCCTGTTACATGTATGTGTGTGTGTGTGTGTGTGTGTGTGTGTGTGAGTGTGTGTGTGTGTGTCTGTGTGAGTATATGCCTGTGTATGTGTATGTGTGTGTGTGCGCGCGCGCACGCGCACGTGAACATTTTTGCATGCACCAGTATTTGCAAGTGCTGAGGAGACAGAATGCAGGCTGTCTGGCTTGGCCTCAGACACATTTTTTTTTTTTTTTACCTACCCAAGTTTATCTGTTGTTGAAAAAAAGAAATGAGATTAGCTTGGCACAGGGACACATGCCAGTGATCACAGACGTGGAGGCAGAGGGATCAGGAATTCAAGGTCATCTTCAGCTACACAGCAGGCCAGCCTGGGCTACATGAGACTGTTTTTTAAAAAGAAAGGAAAGGAAAAGAAATAGAAAGAGAGGGAAGAGGGAAAGAGAAGGGGAGAGGAGGAAAAGAGAAGAAGGAAGGGGAAGCAGGAGAGGGGAGAAGAGGAAAAGAGAAGGAGAAGGAAGGGGGAGTGGGAGAGGGGGAGAGAAGGGAGGAATATCATTAGCAAAGTAAAATCAAAGTGTAAAGTCTACATTTTGTCCAAGTGCTAAACATGCATAACTAAAAGATTGAGAAGTTATTCGTGTTACTATGAATTTGAGCACCTAAATAGTCTTATCACTAAAAATTATTTTTTTAGACTGTTTTGAAACTACCTGAGAGGGAGGTAGAAGTTGAAAAAAGGTATTTTAAAATGGTAAAAATAATATAATAGTTCATATTTCAAAATATAATAGTGTTAGAAGCAATAGATAAAACAAGATCTTAACAATAAAACCCAGTAGTATCAGTTTTAATAGTTCTGATCACTTATTATTGTGGGACTTTCCTAATAGCAATAAAATGAATTAAAAATGGAAAAGCCAAAGAAAATTCTTTCCCCGCTTTCGGAATATTTTACTTAAAGCAAAATAAATAAATCAAACAAACCAATCCCCCTGAAACTTACGTAGCCCAGGCTGGCTTTGAATTCCTGATCTTCTTGCCTCCCCTTCCCAGGCTCTAAGATGAAAGGCATTTTTCACAACACCCACATAATATTTTACTTTTAAAATAAATAAGTTTTGAGTTTGAGTTTGGGGTGTGTGTGTGTGTGTGTGTGTGTGTGTGTGTGTGTGTTTAAGAAAAAGATTTGGGCCGGGCGGTAGTGGCGCACGCCTTTAATCCCAGCACTCGGGAGGCAGAGCCAGGCGGATCTCTGTGAGTTCGAGGCCAGCCTGGGCTACCAAGTGAGTCCCAGGAAAGGCGCAAAGCTACACAGAGAAACCCTGTCTCGAAACCCCCCCCCAAAAAAAAAAAAAAAGATTTGGAAATACACATTAGCAAGAAGTGCTGGTTAAACCTCTGGAGACCAGCAGGTGGCACTAAAGCCCCTTTCACGGGCCTTCCGGTGGTCAGTAGACTTCCCCAGCTGCCTTATTGAAAGCAGCCTCTTTCAAATTAGAAATGTATATACTGTTGTCTAAATATTGATTCATTAGCCGTGCACATGTTGTAAAATTCAGTAAAACAATGCTTAAATGCCATTTATGGTGCTACAGAACTTAAAAATGTTTAGCTGTTCTTAGCTAGTGAGAACCATTCAGTCATCTGCTTAATAAACCCATTAAATTATAGGTGTGGGAAGCCCTAGTCCCTTTCTTTCCCTCTCTCTGCCTCATACTATGCTAACTTTTGCTGACTACTTGCCACCACAAATATTGATTATAGATTAATTGAAAAAGACCAGAACTGATATAGATTTTAGAAATGCCAACTAATGATAATAAATGGTTTATTATATTTATGTTCCACATCTTTAAAAAGTTAAATACAGGCTAGGTGGTGGTGGCCCATGCCTTTAATCTCAGCACTTAAGAGGCAGAGGCAGGTGAATCTCTGAGTTCGAGGCCAGCCTGGTCTATAGTGTGAGTTCCTGGACAACCAGGGCTACACAGAGAAACCCTGTCTCGAAAAACAAACAAACACAAAAAGTTAAATACAGGGGCCAAGGGGATGGCTTGGTAGGTTAAGAGCACTTGCTGTGTATGCACGAGGGCCTGAGTCTAAATTCCCAGAACCCTTGTGAAGAAAAAACAAAAGCTGGGTATGCTTGTAACCACAGGGCAGAGTCAGTGGAGAGAGGAGGATTGCTGGGACTTGCTGGCTGCCAGCCTAGTCCAGATTCAATGGGAGACCCTGTCTCAAGGGAATAAGGCAGAGTGACAGAACAGGACACCTGATATCCTCCTCTGCTCACCCCCCCCCACACACACACACACATACACACTAACAGGTGTGAACGATATGCATCTTATGTACATCATGTATACTAAACTAGAAAACGTTTAAGTAGCTGGACAGTGGTGGTGCACACCTTTAATCCCAGAACTTGGGAGGCAGAAGCAGGCAGATCTCTGAGCTTAAAGCCAGCCTGGTCTACAGAGTGAGTTCTGGGATAGCTAAGCCTACACAGAGAAACCCTGTCTTGAAAAACCAGAAGAAGGCTGGGCGGTGGTGGCACACGCCTTTAATCCCAGCACTCGGGAGGCAGAGGCAGGCAGATCTTTGTGAGTTTGAGGCCAGCCTGGTCTACAGAGCGAGATCCAGGAAAGGGGCAAAGCTACACAGAAAAACCCTATCTTGAAAAAAAAAAAGAAAAAGAAAAAAGAAAAACCAGAAGAAGAAAAAAAGAAAAGTAGAAAGAGTTGAAGTAATAAGATGTATAGAGTAATATTTATTATTATCATTTAATATTTAATATTATCATTTAATATTATTCGAAGTGATATTACTTGTTCCTGACAAAGACATATTTTAACACATTACCAGTAATATGGTAAGGAATTACCACTCTTTAGGAAGCAATTTTGAAACATGTGTCTGGAACTCGACATATGTGCATTCCAATTAATGCACTAATTCTATTTCTGGAAGTCTTTAACAAGCCAACATTCCGGAGCCAGAAACAGACCATTATCATCCTATTGTGTGGGATGTCAGATTTTTTTCAATTATAGGGACTAGAGAGAGGGCTCAGTGGTTAAGAGCACTGGTTGCCTTGTCACAGAACCAGGGTTTGTTTCCCAGCATCCACATGGCAGCTCACAACCTTCTGTAACTCCAGTTCCAGGGCATCCGACACTCTCTTCTGTTCTTTTTGGGCACCAGGCATACATGGGGACATATATTTAGGCAAGATGTTCATACATGTAAAATAAAATTAAAAATATAAGTTGTATATTATTAAATATAAATATAGTTAATAAAAATACATAATCTTCTCTTTCTTTCTTTTTGAGACTGAGTCTCACTATGTAGTCCTGACTATCCTGGAACTCACTTTGTAGACCAGGCTGGCCTTGAACTCACAGAGACCCAACTGCCTCTGCCTCCTGAGTGCTGAGATTAAAGGTGTGTGCCACCACACCCAGCATAAGTATAAATATTTAAATATAGTCTTCAAAAACTGTAGTTTGATAACTTTAAACAAAAGCAACCAAAGATATTTTTCTAGTTTATCCATGCATATCAATAACTTTTTGTATAGTGTCATATTTGTCTTAAATCAACCTCTAAGGTTTTAAAGCTTAATATGCATGATTTTTTCCTATAAATAACTTCATGTAAATAACTTAGTGGAGACAATATACCAGGACTTCAATAGTGCATATTTTGGGTCACACTATTTTAATGACATTCCTTAGATGGAAAATAACCGTACTCTCTAAAGAAGGCTTTTAGTGCTGGGGTCAGTTTTCCAGAGACAAGGAGCCAGGGAGTGGATGAAGTCCTGTTAAAGACACTGGGGGCTGGGAAAACCACAGTAGCAGAGTGCCTGCCTAGCTACAGGTTTAGGGGTGTGTGTGTGTGTGTGTGTGTGTGTGTGTGTGTGTGTGTGTTGTGTGTATCTGAACCTGGGTCCTCATGATAGAGCAGTAAGCATTTTTAACGACTGACACATCTCTCCAAACACGATTTCTTTTTTCTTTTCTTCTTATTCTTTTTTTTTTTTTTTTTTTTGAGACAGAGCTTCATTTTCCAGGCTGACCTTGAACTCACCGTGCAGCTGACACTACTGGCCTTGACCCTCTGGCCTTCCTTGCTCTACCTCCTAAGTCTTGGTACCACAAGCATAGGTCTGGGCATTTGTTTATTTTTAGTTGAACTCTTCCGGTATCCTGGCCCCCTTCCTGAACCTTCTTTTGTCTATGGACCCAGTGTCTCAGAGCTCTTGCATCACAACCACACCCTTGGCCTAGGACTATGACTGCAGCCCCCTCCTCCCATGGCTGTGCTGGGCTGTTCTTTCAGCTGTGGTGTCCTGTCCTTAATGATGATTTTACTTCTTGTTGCTGTTTAGTGACAGCGTCTTTTTATGTATCCTAGGCTAGCCTTAAACTCACCATGTAAGCCTAGGCTATCCTTGAACTCATAATCCTCCTGTCTCAGCCACCCAAGTGCTAGGATGCCAGGCATGTACCCTCACTACCACCAAAAGTAAGCCTTTATTAAGACATCATTTACATATAAAACGGTGACAAAAAATCCAGATTGATATTTTGCAGTATGCTGTTCTTAACAGCCCTTAAGTTATATCCATCCTCTTCATGTATACATACGGTGAACTTGGCCTCTGGGTATCACTAGTGAATTAGTGTAGCCTTACATCACACTGTATGTAGGTCAATGACCCTTGGTGCATCTCTGACCTCTTTTGCATTTCTCCTGCCTCTCTCCCTCAACGTGAGCCATTCTAAACACGAGATATACTTCCACTTGAAGACCTTTGCAGTTATTGTCCCTTCACTTAGCTCTATAGGTATTGTCCCCGTCCTGGTTAGCTTCAACTGTCAACTTGACATAACCTAGAATTATCTGGGAAGGGAGCCTCAGTAGAAAAACTGCCTGTGGGCATGTTTCTCTGGGGACTCTCTTGATTGCTGATTGATAAAGGAGGGCCCAGCCCATATGGGTGGCATCATTCCCTAGACAAGTGGTCCTCAACTGTGTAAGTAAGTTAGTTGAGTCTGCTTGCTAGCCAGAAAGCAGAATTCTCTATAGTTCCTGCTGTGCTTCCTCAGCTATGAAGAGAGTTCCTTGGTTGGATATAATTCTGTGTGGACCACCAAACAGGCTTGCCTTCAGGTTCCTACCTTGAATTCACTCCTTGATATATACCTCAGTAATGCACTGTGACCTGGAAGTGTAAACCAAATCAACCTTAAGTTGCTTTTGGTCAGATTCTTTTAGCACAGCCACAGAAGGGAAAGTAGGGCGGCCTCTCTGTAGTTCGCTGTTTGAGTACCCCAACCTGGTTTTGGTAAGTCCTTGCCTGGAGATTGCACAAGAAGCTCCAGGCCATTGTCACTGGCATGGCACCTCTTCTCCTTTCTTTAGCACATACTGCTCAGCGTGCCACATGTATCTGTCAGGCTTGTTTATCTCCTGCCTCTCAGTCTGAACTGGAAGTGCTCTGCATGCAGAGATCCATGTCTGGAACACTGACTGACACAGATCAGGCACTCAATAATTATTCTTTGAATTTCTTATCAATTTGACAAAAGCATTTCATTTTTCCATAGTACAATCCCCCATGCCCTGCCCAGATTGACAAGATGATACTAAATTGCAAGGGTGACTCACAATTCTGCTTTAATGCTTCAGCCTTTTTTGGCTAGAAGTTCTTGATGCTAGGTGAGTGAACAGAAAGAGCTAGAACACACAGGGGATTCGATGCCTAGTCAAAGATTCCAACAGTTCACTTGGAAGTCAGTTGATTGGACCTCCTAAACTTACTTTCAGAACACCATGGGCACAAAGGGACAACTTCAGAGAAGCCTGAGAAGATCGCAAGATGCCAGAACCGGAAACCAGATCTGCCCCCTGGGAAAGACTGGCCCTGGAAGGACAGGAACAGGTACGTTGAATGCCAAGGGCATTTGGTGCATTTGAGGAGATGTTGTCCTGAAGACAGGGGCATCAGGGAGCAGTATAGAGTGCCCAGAGGAAATGACAACTCTGTTGGGAAGAAGACATCAGCAACTCACAATCTAAGAGTGATGATGCTCAGAAGATAAGCTTGTCAAAACCGCCAAGAGAAGATATACAGAGGGGGTGCCGAGGAGAGCTCAGTGGGTGGAGGACTTGCCCGTCATGCATGAGACTCTGGGTTCAATCCCCATCTCCGCATAAGCCAGCATGATAGTGCATGCCCAAAATCCACCACTTGGGAGGTAAAGGCAGGAGGATCCGAAGTTCAAGAACATCTTTTTGGCTACATAGTGAGCTTAAGGCCAGCTTGTGATACATGAGACCCTGTCTCAAAAACAAAAAAAAAAACAAATAAACAACAACAACAAAACAGCAAGAACAAAAGTATATGAGGGTAAACTACAGGATATGGAAAATCATTGTAATTCATATACCTAACAAATGGCTCATAGTGAGACTATTTAAGAAATTATTCCAAATTATACATATAGTCATATGTGCATGTTTGTGTATGTACATATATATGTATGTTTGCAAGGGGATGCAGTAAAGAAATTACTGAAATGGCCACTGCATTATTAGGGGAGAAGGCTTTTATTGTGGGTAAGAGAGAGAAAATATCCAGAGGCTTCTGGAAGAGTCCAGAGCAGAGAGAATAAAAAAACAGACCGGACACGGCCAGGGCTAGGAAAGTGGAAAAATCATGCAGGGTGTAAGGAGGATGAGTAGCTAGGAGGAGGGAAGCTTGTGAGCTGGAACAGGCCTGGGGGGTTATGGCAGAAGTGGGGGTGAGTGAGA
Source organism: Peromyscus leucopus (assembly GCF_004664715.2). Classification (NCBI taxonomy): domain Eukaryota; kingdom Metazoa; phylum Chordata; class Mammalia; order Rodentia; family Cricetidae; genus Peromyscus; species Peromyscus leucopus. Next base: position 48,736,508 of record NC_051067.1, read on the forward strand.
GATGCCAGGATGCTAGCTAGCATGGATTAGAAAGGTGTAGTACATACTTGTGACTAGAGACTGCAGGAGCCTGGAGGCCACCTGGACTTGGATATGCTGATAGGTGCCACAGGTACATGATCCGTATGTTTCTTCTGCAGGGGAGATGACTCCTTCTGTCGGACAGAAAACAAGTTCCTGAGGGACTCTGGCTTTTCTTTAACCACAAGAAGTCCTTCTATAGTCCATCTTGAGCACATTGCTAGATACATGCGTCTCCCCAGACGTATCCAAACACACACACACACATACACACACACACACACACACACACACACACACACACACACACACAGAGTAGGAAAATGAGAGCAAGATACCCAACGGTCAATAAAACAACAGTGATGTTCTCCACATTAGGTGTAGCCCATCAATCAAGGCCACAGTAGGGTTTCACTTCACATGACCAGCATGGCTGATACAAGAGAGATTGTCAGGGCCTGGGGGTGAAACTCTGTACTTGTCTAGCATGCATGAAGCCCCAGGTTTCATCCCCATGGGGGAAAAAGAAAGAAGAGAGGAGAGAGGGAAAAAGAAGAGAGAGATAGAGAGAGAAGAGACAGATAGACTAGCATATAGGAGATGGGCGTGGTGGCTCACACCTTTAATCGCAGCACTCGGGGGGTAGAGGCAGGCAGATCTCTGTGAGTCTCAGGCCAGTCTGGTCTACATAGAAGGTTCCAGGTCAGCCAGGACTTACATTGTGAAGCCCTGTCTCAAAAAAAAAAAAAATCTAATATACTGCTGGTACAAATGCAAATTGGTACAGATACTTTGTTAAATTATTATTTACAATTAATTAAACTCTTAGGTGTGCTGTTCACAGAAATATGGATGTATATGACCAGAAGACATGCCTAAGAAGACCCACAACAGTATCACTTGTAACATCTTGACCCAGGGCCAAGCCAGACATCCAGCAGAAGAATGGACACATGTGCTTGGAATGCCACACGTGGGAATCCTGCTCAGCAATGAACCAACACTCCATTGCTCTGCGCTGTAATTAGACGTTCACAAGCATCCTGGTGAGCAACAGGCATCAGATAGGGAAGGATGCACGTGACATAATTGTACACATATGAGAAAGTCAAAGGCTGCTAGTGCCTCTTAAAGAACTAACCTGGACAGCAGGGATAGGAAGTTAATGGGCAGGGTGAGGGTTTTCTGGGCTCCTGTGATGGTCTCTTTCTAGATGTAGGTGATAAAATGTGCTCACATTGTGAAAAAAAAAATCTTCAAGCTGTACATTCTACTTTTCAATATACAAGGTATATACTAATAGAGTACTTTTTTTTTTTTTTTTTTTTCCGAGACAGGGTTTCTCTGTGTAGTATTGCGCCTTTCCTGGAACTCACTTTGTAGACCAGGCTGGCCTTGAACTCACAGAGATTCACCTGCCTCTGCCTCCCGAGTGCTGGGATTAAAGGCATGCGCCACCATCGCCCAGCTAATAAAGTGCTTTTTAAAAAATTATTTAAAGAGAAAAGACAGAGCCGGCCTTAGGCAGCACTCGGTATGTAGCAAGGCCCAGATGCCAGGCAGAAGGCCCAGGCATGAGAAGTAGCCTCAGGCAAAGACAAACAATGAGAGTTACACAGTCTCACAGCCAGGAAGAACGAAGTCGCTCTGGAGAGCAGAGCTGAGCTACACAGACATCTTTAGCACAGACAATCAGCTCAGGGCACAGAGCTGCCACTGACCGCTTCCCTTGCCCCAGTGGCACATCTGGATCTCAGCTACTGTGGTTGCAAAATAGAAATATTACAGAGCTCCCAAGATTTCTATGATATGGAGAATGAGTTTACCAAGTATTCGCTATGATAATAGTCTCTTTACTTCAACAGGGACAAGAGGTCAAGTTTAGGTCCCATGAACAATGTGGAAACCCACAAACACAGAACAAGAGTCAAAGGCAAAGCTGAAGACACACTGAGAGAGACTCAGGTGTGTTTCTGAATCCTGGGCTTACGATGCTCTAAGTTCAGAATGTAGACTCTGTAAGAATCAGGTTGGGAAGAAGATGAGGAAAGAGAGGGACCTGGACCTAGCAGGGTATTTTGTCCATAAATGTGGCATGTGGTAGTTTCTCCTGCCCTGGGACGCTTCTTCCATCATGTATAATGGAGTCTATTTTAAATGAACTAATTTTATTTTATATATGTGAGTGTTTTATCTCTGCGTATGTATGTGCAGCACATGTGTACTTGCAGAGGTTAGAACAGGGTGTTAGATACCCTGGAACTGGAGTTAGGGATGCTTGTGAACTACTTACTCTCCTGGTGCAGGAATCCAAACGGTGGTCTTCTGTAAGGACAAGAAATGATCTTAACCACTGAACCATCTCTGCAACTCCCCCTACTCACTCCGTTTTCCCTCCTGAGCCAGCACTGGCCCTGGGACTTGCGTTGACCAATACAGTTAAAAAAGCCATGATATTCTTCCTTGCCATTTTTGGTTTGCTTTCTTGGAGTCCAGCTGGCAACTATAAGGAAGGGCAGGATCCCCTCCTGGAAAGAGAGACCACATGGAGAAGCTAAGGTGACAAGGAGAGCCAAATTCTCCAGCCAAGGGTCAGAGCCAAGACCCTCAGCAGGTGAGAGAAGCTTTCCTTCTAGGAAAGCTCAGTGACCCACACAACCCAGATGGATCAGCAGGTCTTGGCTAACATCTTAGATAGCAGAATTGTCCATTCCACTCACAGAAGCATAAGAAATAAAAAATACTTGCTGTGTTAGGTTTGGAATTGGCTCAACATGTTAGGTAGGATGGTTAATGTTACATTGTCAACTTGACAGAATCACCAGGAAGATGGGCCTCTGGGTGTGCCTGTGGGGATTGTCTTAATGGTACTGAGGTGAAGGAATGTGCCCACTCTGGGTGGCACCATTCCCTGGCTGAGACACTGGATCACACAGATGGAGAAGAGAAGCTGAGCAGCAGTGTGCATTTGCTGCTCTTCCTTCTGACTGTGGACATCATGTGACCAGCTGCTTCCCGCTCCTGCTGCTTTGATATGCTTGCCATGATGAGCTGGATCCTGAAAAGTCAGCTAAAGTAAACCCTGTCTTCCTTAAGTTACTTTTTTGTCAGGATACTTTATCAAAGCACCAGAAAAGCAGATGGCTTCCATGTATAACTGTCATCAAAACGAGTGTCTCACAGTGAACAACTGCTAAGGAAAACCCAGCCCATGTGCAGTGGCTGTGGGGTCAGGGATGAGGAAGCTGGAAAGGATGTGCAGAGCTGATAAAGCAGTGAAGAGGAGCTGAGAGCACAATGCCAGGACCACATCAGAAGCTGGAAGAAGGGTAGCAAGGGCTGTTGGTGACCACAAGACCTGTACCGCGTTAGACTCCTGCCTGGTAGTCTTGTGAACTTTGCAAGGAGATTTTCCAACACAACGTGGAAAGTACCAGTTGCTGCATTTTAACTGCCTGTGATAAGACAAAGGAGCGAGATGAGATAAAGAAAGGACTGCCATGCTACTGTGATCAATAGTTGACAAAGATTACCTGAAGGGAGGGAGGTTTGGGTTCATTATATCTGAAGGGATACAGCCCATCATGTGGGGAAGGACATGGTGGCAGGTGGCGCCATGGTGGCAGTAGTGTGCATCTGGGACTCTTTACCTCCTCACATCTTGTCAGAACAGGAAGTAGAAAGTGGACAGGAAGTGAGGCTGAGCCAAAAACAATCTCAAAGACCACCCCCAGTAACCCATTTCCTCTAGAGAACCTCCACATCATAAGAAGTCTTGCAAAACTGCATCACTTGGGGTACAAGTGCCCAAACATGTGAGCCTATGGGAGACATTTCATGATACTGTGAAATTCAAACTATGACACTGTGCTAAAGTGTTAATCTAATTAATCTTATCAATAAAAAAATCAGGAGTTAGAAACCTGAAAGATCAGAGAAGCTGGGGAACAGCGGCCAATTGCTTCCTACCTCTTCCATTCCTGCGTCTAAAAGGCCAAGATCCTCTCTCAGCCCTCTCTCTACAGTCCTCCAAACCTCTATGGTCGGCTAGTTGCTAACTCCACCTTCAAACGCCAAGCTAGCTTTATTTATCAGAACACAACCAAAACATCACACATTTCCCCCTTTTTGTCTAAATAAAAAGCGAAGGCTTTAGCTAGCATAGTAAAACTATATACAATAAGAATGATAACTATATTCAAATATATAAGGTAATAATTACACTAACAATGTCTAGTACATTTGTATTTGACAAATTCAGAGAAAATATTCCATTATCTAGCCTATCTTTGGTGAGTCCAAAATGTTGTACCTAATTCACTTTCTATCCTAACTTGCATTACCAACCCAAAACTATCTGTATCTCTCAACTTATACACTTTATACCTTATACTCTTTATACCTCTTTGGTGAGTTTCTTTTCTGAATTTGTTAACAAGGAATACTATAACTATAACTATCTAGTCTTCAACTCTATCAGAGACCTGAGAAGGAAATAATATTATCTGAGTAAACAGGAAGTACAGAGCAAACAAATTCCCAAATTTAAGAAATGACAGAAACAGCTGGCTGCCTGGACAGTCACCCAAGATTCCTGTGCAATGTTGGGGCATCCATCTTCGGCCTACACACCTGGAATATCTGATAGACTTTTCTATGAAGCAGGATTTCTGAAGGACTGTCCCACCTTGTCTTGGCAAGGTTCAGCAGTCACTTCCTTTTGTGTCCTGCTTGTCCAATTTGTACAGTGTACTGTCGGCAGTTGATAGAAATAGCATGAACACAAATAAAAATGGTGTGATGGCTTTAAATGCAGGGAGGGTGCTGGAATGAGAAAGGGTCACAGACATTGCTGATGGGAAAATGGACCCAGATTATAAAAGGGTGTGTGTCACAGTGAAATGTGTACTATGCGTTGTAGAAGCAAGAGAAAGACCCCTTGGAGCAGCCGCAACACAGGAAATCAAAAGCCCATGTCTCTGTTTCTGCCGTCCTCTGGGTAAGACTGCAGCCTTCTACACAGCCCGCTTTACTTTTCCATCAGTAACAGACTACCTGACAGAGGCAACTTAAGAGAAAAAGGACTTTGTTTTGACTCACAGTGTGAGAGGATGTGGTTCACCGAGGTGAGAAAGGCATGCTGAAATTCAGGGTGGTGGGAATGTGCACCAACTTCTCCTCACACCTCAGCAAAGCAGAGAGCAGAGGGCACGAAGGCCAGACCGTGAGGATTGCCACTAATGCAGGACTCCCAGCTGTCCCACCAGGTCAGCCCCGATGTCCCGAAGCAGCAGCACCAGCTGGAGACCAAGTGTCCTGACACGCGGGACATTCATAGTGAAGCCTGTCTGACTGTGAGCCAGAGCGAGTCCTTCCCAGAGCTGCCTCTGCGAGGTAACGGCTCTTAGTGATGAGAAGAGTTGCCGGCACACTCTCTTTTCCAGCAGTTCTCATGGCAACCCATGTTTCACTGTCCTTTAGTAGCTAGTGTCAATCCTGCACTGTACTCTGCCTGCCTGTGGTTTGCCCTTAGCTTCCCTACCCAGACCCAGGTAGACCTGGAGAGGGTGGGGAGGAAGCTAAACCATCCGGGGCAAAGAGTCACAAATGATGAATTCTTAAAGGGCAGCCTTCTTTTCTCTGTGATCCTTGTGGAGTTTACTGTGAAACAAAACAGCATTGCCTGCTGACCTTATGCGAACATCTGATAAAAATGTCATCCATGGGCGGGGGAGTTGGCTCATTGGGTAAAGGTGCTGGCTGCCAAGCTTAATGGCCTGAGTTTGATTTCAGGGACCCATATTGTGGGTCTTTTGAAAGTTGTCTTCTGGTCTCCGCAGGTACTCACACAAAATAGATGAATGAATGAATGAATGAATGAGTGAATGAATGAATGAATGAAAATGTTTAAAAAATGTAAATATATCAGTCATGGCCAGAGGAGATGGCTCAGGGAGTAAAGATGTTTGTTGCCAAACTTGACAGCCCGAGTTCAATCCTGGGACTGGACCCACATGGTGGAAGGAGAGCATGGACTACCACAATTTATCTTCTGACCTATGCACCGTGGTGTACCTACACACACACAAATACACACATACATACATAATATAATTTTAAGTCATGCCTTTAGTTACATAAGAATCTACAAACCAGCTTACAGAATTTATTAATTTTTAGCATATTTCACTGTTTTTTGGTGTATGTATATATATTATTTTATTTTATGTGTTGGGATATTTTGCCTGCATTTATGTCTGTGTACCACATCGGTGCCTGGTGCCTACATAGACCAGGAGAGAATCTCCTGGAAATAGATTTACAGACAGTCGTGAGCCACCATGTGGGTGATGGGAATCTAACCTGGGTCCTCCAGAAGAGCAGCTAGTGCTCTTAGCAACTGAGCCATCTCTCCAGCCCCTAGTTTTGTTATATTAACAATCAATGTCTGCCTATTAAAAAGAAAGTGTTGCCGGGCAGTCATGCCTTTATTGCCAGCACTCAGAAGGCAGAGGCAAGTGGATCTCTGAGTTTGAGGCCAGCTTAGTTTACAGAGTGAGTTCCAAGATATCCATGGCTGCTACACAGAGAAATCCTGTCTCAAAAAACCAAATAAATAAATAAAAAGAAGGTGCTAGAGTCCTGCCTTGGTTTGCAGAATTCTGGGGGAAAATGGTGCTAGTAGAATGCTGTTGTGTATCTTCTGTAAGAACAGTTCATATAGGTATCCCTTAATGTGTTCCCTCTTCTGCAAGACAAGCCTGTAAAGACTCATGTATGTTTCTGCATAAGATGACTTTTCACATGCTTTCCTCTCACTAGCTTATGAACCATCTTTGGAAAGGTTCCAGGTTTGTTATTATGTGCTTGTCTGATCCTGTTTCAGTGCCTTCATCATAGTAAGTATGACAATGGGCATATGTTGGCTGGTCTGCTGTGTGCAAATGTTCAAGATGAGCACATAGGAAGCTGTGCTGGGCTGAACAAATTTTGCCAAAACAAATTCACCCTTTAAATGTGTAAGCATTTTCTTCCAAAGCATATTTCCAACATCAAATGTTGATACAAGCTTGACTTCACCTTCTCCGTGATGAGTAGGCTTGCTAGGGAGGACACCCAAGGCAGAGAATCACACTAGCATCCTCAACTCATGACGTCATCGTATGCATTCAGCCCTGTTCTCTTCAACTTATATAGCCCTGGCCAGCGGCACCATCTGAGGTTACAATGCCACTCAGGTGGCTCACGTCACCACTTTCCATTCCCTCCCACTGCTGGAGTCTCATTTTAGCCCCGGGGATCACGAGGCATGGAGTGTCCCGAATGTCACTTGTAGAGATAACATTACTGTTTGCCTCTACTGTCTAATGACCCTGCGCTAGCACCTAGCATCACGTGCTGTGCGTGTGACTTAGGAGAGTGTAAGCAGAGGGCTTCTCTTGGGGCTGATGTGGCCAACAGAAAATGCAAACAAGGCAGTTTCTTGGTGCTCAGTTACAAACTTGGCGTCCGTCCCTATGTGGCTGTAGCCCACATCCCACTTTCCCTGCAGCAAGTGACAATAGTATTTAAATACTCCATTTCCAAGTATCAGGAGTCCCTGTGTTCTGGAGTTCCCACCATCTGCATGGTGGAAGCAGGCATGGCAACCCCCACTTTCCCATCCAGGAACATCTCTTTGGGACCACCACTTCCATTTTATGGCTTTTCAGTTTCAGCCCCATAAACATCCCCTCAAAGGGAAATACAGAAATAGAATCAAGAGAGACAAGGAGAGAAGGCGGGGCGACGGAGAGCTTCTTCAGAGAGCCCCATGGACTGTTTGGAATTTCCTTTCTCAATAATCCGCAGATCATCAAAAATAGGGTCTGTCTGCCTTCTGTGGCCATGCAAAGTTTTAGGTCTGTGCCCCTCCTAACTCAGACATGCCACTGGGGTGGTGGGGAGGGCCCATGGGGCAGGGGTCGCTTAAAAGACAGCTGCTCCTGAGCTCGGGAGCTTACCCTTGCCAGCCAGGAGCCGTTGCCAGGTTTCTGGAGTGTTAGAATAGTAAACAGTTGTTTCTCAGAAACAGAGATAGGGTGATCCACAGCCTCACATGCTAAATTTAAATTTCATTGCGCTCTTTCCTAACAACAGGGATCAGAGATTTTTCCAGCAGGGTGGGGCGGAGGGAGACGTAGCTCTGGGGAGGTTGGAGGAAGGAACCACTGGGAGATTTGGTATGTCCAAATCCCAAAGGATGCTCTGCTCATGTGCTCACAGTGTTCCTGATGTTTTGAGACGAGCCTAGAAGCCCTCAGGGAAAATTAGACTGGGAGGTGTCACAAGTTCTTGGCCATTGAGCCCAGGGCTGCCCCTGTGAACTTTCTCACAGTTAGCAGGAAGCAGCTAAAGGCGAATGGTGTGGACTTAATTAAATGCTGACAACAGTCCACTGAGAACCTCAGGGCTGACTGAGCCTTGGGGCTGTGGAAGGCTTAGAGGGTAATCTTGGGTGTCATCATCCATGTCATCAGAACAGGGATGGCTAAGCAGATGAAAGGCAGTGGAGGGGCTGAGGACAAACTTACGAGCACCAAGTCCTGAGTTCAATCTCTCCAACCCACATAGAAGTCTGACATGGAACACGTCTGTAACCCTAGCCGTGGAGAGGGTGAAGACAAGCGGATCCCCGGAGCCTCTTGGCCAGCCAGTCTAGCTAATTGGGGAACTCCAGGTTCAGGGAGAGACCCTGTCTCAAAAAATAGCATAGAGAGCAGCCAAGGAAGATAACAGAGGTCAACCTTGATCTCCATATGCACGTGCATACCCATCTGTGTGCCCAAACACATATGTATGTGTACACACAAACACCACACACACATACACCCAAAAATAAAGTGATAGATAAACAAATAACAATGATTATAAACCTGGAGCTTGGAGCAAGGATTGAAAGCAGAAGTAGAGCATCCTCCCAACCACCCACATCTCAGCTCACTGTTATGCTCCACGCCCTCCCTTACCTGTGCAGGTGGGACAAAGACTTGAAGAGAAGGGGAAGCACAAAAATGCAGACGTTTGTTTGAGCCATGACCTTTGAACTCTTAAAGCAGAGAAGGAAAAAAATCCCACAGAGAAGGATAGAACTGCCAGGAAGAAGTTTCTTAGTTCAGAGACCAACATTTCATCTGGCTATTTAGTTACATAAATACAAAGTCAAACCCAAAAGTGGAAATGGGAACATAGCAGGTACTCTTTTCTTTTTATTACATTTAATTGATCAATGGCTGGCTGAAGTGTGTGTGTGTGTGTGTGTGTGTGTGTGTGTGTGTGTGTGAGAGAGAGAGAGAGAGAGAGAGAGAGGGGGGGGGTGAGAAAGAACAGGATCCATGGTGAGAATGTGGATGTCAAAAGACAACTTGAGGGAGTCCTCTCCTTCTACTATATGAGTCCCAGGGTCTGAACTATCTATCTGTCTGTCTGTCTATCATCTATCTATCTATCTTTTTTTGAGTAAAAATCTCATGTAGTCAAGCTAGCCTTGACTATGTAGCCAAGGATGACCTTACATTTCTAATCTTCTTGTTCCCACCTCTGAAGTGTTGGGATTACAGGCATGCATCACCACACCATTTTATACACTGCCGAAGAGGGAACCCAGAGCCTCCTGTATGCTGGAGAAACAACTAAGCTCCAGCCCTTCTGAACTCTCTTGGTATAAATACTGGGACATATTTGCCTTTCCCCATGTGTTACTTCACTAATCACTGTGACAAATGATTGACAAAAATGACCTAAGGGAGGAGTGGTTTTGTTCAGCCTGTGTTTTCCAGAACCATCGTGGGGAAAGCGTTCATGGAGGAGTTCATGCCAACTGGAGTATGGAAGTACCTCACACCTTGGCAGATCAGGTAGCTTAGAGCTAGACGAGAACTAGAGGCCTCTATAATCTCCGTTTATAAGGCTCAGTTTAGCAACTCTTCGGCTAGCTAGGCCACATCTCCCGAAGGTCCCACAACCTCCCAAAACAGCGACACCAGCTGGGGACCGAGTGCTCAAACACGAGTCTGAAGGAGACATTTCAAGATGCCGCAGTAACAGCCACTCTTCTGTTCTTGTGAGGAAACCAGCACCAGGTTTCTAGAATGTTTGAATAGTAAAGAGTTCACCCCCACACAGGAAGTGAAATGAGAGAACAGGAAGTAAGGTCAGCAATAAAACCTCAAAACCTGATTTCCAGTAATGTACTTCCTCCAGGCTCTATCCCCCAAAGGCTCTATAACCCTCATAAACAGAACAAGTGACTGGGAACCAAGTTTTCAAATACATGAGCCTATGGGGGACTGTTAGCATTCAAACCACCACAATCTCCAGATGAACGCCTATCTTCAGATATCAATTACTATTGGTGGCAAAGAATAAAAAATTAAATATTTGTTTAAGCTTTATGACCCATTAAGTATGACCTACCAAAGCAATGTGTTTTTAGGGTTTATGTTCTTGTTTCAATTATTTTGAAAATAGTTGATATCACTTTGTTCTAAACCAAGCATGGCTCTTTTTGGAAAGAGCAGAGTTTGTGAGAATTCTCATTTTAGCTTAATATAAACAATAATATTTTCCTTGTGTACAGAGACTGGGTGTTGACCTTGCTTGGCACCTGCCTCAACTTGAGCATCTATAGACAAACACTCCTCCCCCTTACTATTACATAGAACACTTCTGCTACCCAACATACTGGGGTTTGACACCCTATACTCAAACAGTTCTCCAAGGCCTTGTTCATAGCACTTGGATGCTAATGATAGTTAATATTGATGGTGAACTCAACAGAATCTAGATGTACTTAGAAGATAAGCCTCTAGGAAAGGACATGAATGATTGTCTAAATGAGGTTAACCAAGTTGGGCAGACCCATCATAGCTGTGACTGGCATCTTCCCATGGGCCGGGGTCTGGACTAAAGACAAAAAGAAGAAAGCAAGTGGAGCACCAGCATCCATCTCTGTCTGCTTCCTGCTACAGGAGCAATGTGATCAGCTGCCTCAGGCTCTTGCACCATGACCCCCTGGCTGTGGTGGACTGTATGAGTCAAAATAAGCCCTTCTTTCCCAAGTTGCTTTTCCTAAGGGTTTTGTCACAGCAATAAGAACAGCAAAGAATATAGTGCCCTGCAACTCCATGCTGTTTTTGACATTAACCAAAGCTAGCACAAACCCAGTCATTAAGTGCTCAGTCCCACAAGCCTGTGGCCCTCTTCAGATGTCAGCTGCAAGCTTCCACTTGTGACTCCTACTTCTACCTAGTTGTACCCGTAGATTTCAGATGGTATCTGGTTGAATTCTTAGTTTTAAGGTTGGTGGAAGTTAGATTGGTTGAAGTTAGATTGATGTAGTGATGCATGCCTTTAATCCCAGCACTTGGGAAGCAGCTGGCAGATCTCTGTGAATTTGAAGCCAGCCTAGTCTACATAGTGAGTTCCAGGTCAGACAGAGCTACATAGAGAGATCCTGTCTCAAAACAAACAAACAAACAAACAAACAAACAAACAAAAAACAAAATAAATAAAACCAAAAAAATTGGTGGAAGTTAGTGGTCTGCTAAGTCATATAACCCAAAGGTGTTTCCTCATAGTCATAAAAACATTAATTTAGTGGTGGATGTTGAAGATAAGTGATTTCTAAGAGAACTAAAGACAACCAAAGTAATTTTGGTCTAGATCTTCGTGATAGTTAATTTTCATTGTGAACTTGACTAGGTTTGGAGTCACCTAAGAGACACACCTGCACCAGCCCGTGAGCTGGAGACTTGGACTGAATAAAAAGGGAAGAAAAGAGAAAATGAGCTGAGCACTAGCATTTATCTCTCTGCTTCCTAACTCTGGGGCCACCTCATGCTTCTGATGCCATGTCTTCCCCACCATGATGGACAGTCTCTTCAAACTGAGCAAAAATGAACCCTCTTTTCCTTACGTGACTTTTGCCAAACAGTTAGTCACAATAACACAACAAATACAATCTGCAGCATTCCGTCCCTTTACAACCTCACATGTTCTGGTCAGTATTGGCAGGATCTTCAACACAGACATCAGTGCCTCAGAAAATTTCAGTTGACAGTTAAGAGAAATGGCAATAAATATCAGTTCTTTGCTCACTGAGTCCTTCCATAGTCTTGCCAAGGTGATCATGAAACATGTGTTAAGTGAGTGTGTGTGTGTGTGTGAGAGAGAGAGAGACAGAGACAGACAGAGACAGAAAGACAGAGATAGAGAACAGAGACAGAGAGCACTTTGCTTGCACGTATGTGTGTGTACTACATACACACTTGTTGCCCACAGAGGCCAGAATAGGATGAGTTAGAGATGATTGTGAGCCACCAGGTGGTTACTGGGAATAAAATCCAGGTCCTTTGGAAGAGTAACAAGTGCTCTTGACAGCTGAACCATCTCTCCAGCCCCAACATGTGTTAATTCTTGACAATGACCTGTAGCAGCTTTTAGAAAGGAGACAGCAGCTACGTGACAGATCTGCCTAAGATCCCTCCAACTGTGAGTGCTTAAAGACTGCAGCCTCTCTTTAAAGGCTGCAGAGCCCCAGGGTACACCATCTGCTTCAGGGACAGGGATGATGACAACTTTCTGGCTTGTGACTGTGAAGCATCCCAAGGAAGGGGTTTCCTACTCTAGTTACACTGTCTCCTGGACGCAGACATTGGAACTGTGGGGAAAGAGGGTTCCATCACTTGTTTCTTTTCTAGTGGTTTCTCCATGGCGGATGAAAGCTAACATCCTTCCCTCTCTAAGTCTGCTGACACCACATCATTCTGGCAGTCTTGACTAGAATCAGAAGCCCACACACCAGCAGACCCACTAGCTCTCAGCGCGTGTGTCCTGGTGACCCTTGGCTATCATATCGGATTCTTCCTCATTCCATCTAATAAATGTTGCCTTGGGTAATAACTTATGCACTCCCTGCCCCTTATATCCTTATGGTAAAACTTGTCTAGGTTGCCTGCTCCATATGTGAAATGCCAGTCGATGGGGAGAAGCAATATACATGGATTTTGGCTTTATATTTCCGTACACTGTCGACACTCACAACCACAGGGCTATATAAAACCAAGCGCTATTATCAGCTCTGACTGAAGGGAAAACAAGCCAGAGAGGTGTGCCAGGGTAGGAAAACCCATCCTAAAAAAAGATATGGATGTCTTTAGTTGGTTGGTAAGAGTCTCCAATCTTGACTGCTCACGTCAGCTTAGCCATGCTGCGAGAGTCTTCCTTGGTGTGTTTCCAGGTTAAGCACTGAGGCTCTTAAAGGACAGCATTGGGACAGGGCAAGAGAGCAGCTGGGTGAGAGTGTTCTATATTCAGTGAGTTAGAGGGTGAAGCCCTCCACTTTCAAGTATAATGCTGTGGCTTCCTTCCTGGGAGTATTCTGTTTTAAAGCGGACAGCTCTGCTAGAAATCCTGGGGGCATTGTTGGCTGAGGACATGAAGGAAGATGGGCCCATTAGACATTTGGGGGCGGGGAGCTAGATCACACTCTGTCCTGTTTTCATCCAGGGTTTTGCCTGGTGGGTTAGCGGATAGATAAGACACTGGTGACTAAAATAACAGTTTCCAAGGAAATTGGTTTCTTTGAGTGTAGAAGTAGCTTGAAGCTTCTTAGTCATGTTTAAGGATCCTTTTGAAAATAAAATTTGTTCATTGGTTTTGTTGTTGTTTGTGTTGTTTTAATGGTTAAAACTACCAATAGGACCAGTTACCCAATTTTCGGGGCTCAATGCAAACTAAAAATATAGAATGTCTTACTTTAAGGATTTAGTGATTAAAGATTTTAAGGGCGAGATGGAGGAGGATGCATTCAGGAGGGTGAGGCAGGAAGGTATAACCTGGGATAAAGTAAGTTCCAGAGAAGCCTGGCTATAGAGGAAGGCCCTGGGTGTGGGAGGGAGAACAGGTTGTTGGTTGTAGCAGGGTGTCCTGTGTCACTGGGAAGGAGGGAGGGAACGGTGGTCTTGCATCAGTTGCACACACAAGGGATGCCTGGAACAGGAGTAAGTACCCTAAGCCCTCCCTCCTTGGATTCTCTCAAACTCCATATTGGCTCTCAAGGCAGATTCCAGGGCAGGAGTATGGACCATATTAGGAACTTGACAGAAGTGCTCCATTTGGGCCTGGGAGATGGTTCGGTTGGTAAGGTGTTTGCCATACAAACACGAGGACCCAAGTTTGACTCTCCAGCTTCCACATACGTGAAAGCCAGGTGTGGACATGGCCAGCAAGTTGACTCAGTGGGGCCTTCTGTGCAAGCCTGGTGACCCAAGTTCAATCCCAGGAACCCACACAAAGGTGGAAGGAGAGAACCAACCTCACAAGGTTTCCCCTGACCTTCACCTGCCCACATCATACGTGTGAACACTAATAAAAATAAATAAATAGCAAAACCGTGGACAGCTTCTGAGGAACAAGAGGTTGACTCTGGCCTCCACAGGTGTGTGCACTGCCCTGCGTGTGTACCCACTCACACATGTGGTCCCTTACACAGATCCAGACAGACACAGGAAGATCTCCACCTATGTCTTAACAAGCTTGCTTCCTCTTTCTTCCCCACATGATTCTACCTCGTGCTCGGGTTTGACAATCCCTGCCATAGGCAACAACGAATGAAATGGATTTCAGAATAGAATCAGGCTTTGGTATCACGTGGTCTCACCACATAAAGACGCCCTTAGCTATGAGGAAACTAGAGCATGGCGAGGCAGGAGGAGCGATGGGTCTTCTTCCTACTGAGGAGACCGGACCAAATGTTTCATTTTCATTGCTTAATCACTCACGGTCACCCGGCCTGTAAAGCCAGATCATATCCCAGTTTTAAGAAGGAGGAAATCCAGATGCCAGAAGAGTTCGATGAGTCAACAAGTGGCCCTGGGATTTAAGCCCGGGGCTCCTGAATCCCCTCTCCGTGCCCCTCACCAGGCCTTCAGGTAACATGAGCTGGCTGACAGGTGGGCCGCGTTGTTCTCCCCCAGGGCCTAGAGCCTCAGATCGCAGCTCCAGGCAGCCAGGCTGGTTATCCCAGGAAATGTCCTGTCCCAAGTGTCTCATTTAGGGATGGGGAGGAGACACACTAGATCTAGTACTTGTCTTGCAAGCCTGAGGACCTGAGTTCCACCCCCAAAGCCGGTGTTTAAAAAAACTGGTGGGACTGAAGAAATAGCTCAGTGGGAAAGGCGCTTGCCACCAGGCCTGAGCACCCGAGTTCGATCCCCGGAACCCACGCGGTAGAAGAAGAGAACTTCTGCACGTTGTTGTCTGACCATGTGAACACACACACACACACACACACACACACACACACACACACACACACGAGGGAGAGAGAGAGAGAGAGGGAGGGAGAGGGAGCCACACCCCCACCCCCACATGCATGCCCCAAATAAACAAAATAAACAAACAAATAAATGGACAAAACTACATGTACTTGTAATCCCAGAGCTGAGGAGGAAAGTATAGATGGATGCCCAGGTCTCACGAGCCTGTCAATGTAGCCTAATATGTGAGCTCTAACAGTAAAAGACTGTCTCAAAAAAGAAAAAGAAAGATGGCATCCGAGGAGCAATATGCACAAATGCCCACACACAGGCCTGCATCCCCCTCCCCACATTCAAAGTGGACCATTTTAGTGGAACCGCAAGGACTTGGGAACCTGTTGCTTTGAAGAAGTCTATTCATGAGACACACTGAACTCAACACCCCATAACTCACGTCTATCCCAATGCAGGGAGGCCTGAGGGTGGGGGCAGGGACTCTGTGCTCTACGGGACGCCTGCTGCTCTGCAGCCCCATGTCTGCCTCCTGCATTCCTGTCGTGAAGTCACTTTGAAGGCCTTTGGCCGTGGCTTATCATTTTTTCCATTCTCAGGCCAAGGCTATTTGCAGTCCCTCCACCTGTCACCATATGTGTTAGTCTGAAGAAGGCCGAGGGCAGCTTCATTAATAGCATAAGACCGGCGCAAACTCGCCGGGAACACCGAGCTTTCTTTGAGGGCTGCATCCCAGGGACCCGGGATGAGTCTTCACAGCTTCTCAGCTGTGCTGGCTTCCTTGAGTCAGATGCACACTGAGTGAGTGTGTTTCTCTCAGGGCCTGAGCTATTCCCATTTGTAAATGAGGAAAGTGTAATCACTTACTAATTGTACAATATGCTAATGACTACAGAAGTCGCCACCAGTGGCCGACAATGCGGATGCTATAGTAGCTTGCTACCCAGAAAATAGTTGTGGGAAAGTCATGAAAAAGCATGCCTAAAACTGACTAAAAACTAAGACTAAAACTGAGAGGAAAAGCCTGATTTTCAGAGAGCAACACGGAGTGTAAAATGCTAAAAAAAAAAAAAAAAAAAAAAAATTATCAACAAAACAATTAATATGGGAACTTGTGGTGAATGTTAGTCAGCAAAAATGAAATGTAGCAAATACTTAAGAATAAGACATTAAACTGTAAAACTTCTGGAAGATACAGTAGGAGAAAATCTAGGTTATATTGGCTTTTTAGATAGGTCACCACAACTGTAAACAACTGAAGAAAAAAAAAATAAGTTGGGCTTCATTAAAATTAAATTAAAACCTTTGTTCTGTGAAAGGCAGAGAGGCTGAGCCAGCAAACAGGAGGAAATATTTGCAAAGTGTGAATCTCCAAAGGAGGTGGGGGCTGTGGCCATGGCTCAGTCTGTAAAGGTCCTTGCTGCCAAGCCTGATAGACCTGAGTTTGATTCCCAGGACCCACCTGATAGGAAGAGAGAATCTATTCCCACAATTGTCCTCTAACCTCCACATCACACACACACACACACACACACACACACACACACACACACACACGCACACACACACACACTTTTGGATTAAGGATCAAGTGTGGATTGGTGAGTGGTTCAGTGAGTAAAGGCACTCACTCACAGTCAGGCTTGACAACCTTACCACGATCTCCGGAACCCATATGATGGAAGGAGAGTACCCGCCCCCAGAAAGTTGTCCTCTGACTTCCACATGTGTTCTCTAGTCTGCCTCTGTCTCCCTCTCTCTCACACATACACAAAATGAATGAATGAATGAATGAATGAATGAATGGATGGATGGATGAATGTAATTATTTCTAGAAAAAGTCAGATAACATTAATCCTCACAAAACACTTGCAGGATGCTGGAACTTCAAGTAGCATTAGAGATTTTCAAGCCTGGATTGTTCATTTTCTACGCATATGGATGTCTAGTCCAGAGTGGTACCAAAAAGCTGTCTGAAATCTCACCACCAGAAGGGCCAGAGCCTGAGTCAGCCTGTCTCTGACGCCAGTTCTCTTCTGCCACCACATCCTGCCTCTCCCACCCCTGGTGAGGGTTAGAGCTGAGGAGGCGCCTTAACCACTCAACCTCAGGATTCTTATCCTCACAGTGAGAGAACTGGGTGTGTCCCCAAGATTCCTGATATAACCTAAAAGTTCCAGCTCTGCGTGCTTTGAACATGAAGCATCCCCCACAGGCTCTCTTGGCCCCTGGGTAGTGCTGTCTGCAGAGGCAGTGAAACCGTTGAGAAGAAAGTCTAGCTGAAGGAAGTTGGTTATTGAGGTGGTCAGTGAGCCTAGTCGGTGAGCCTGGAGGCTTACCGCTTGGCCCCGGTTACAGCTGGGTCTTTCTCTTCTTCCTGGTCCCTGGGAGAAGGGCTAGCAGCCTCAGCTTGCTGTTGCTTACCTACTGAACCACTCCCTACCGCCATGAATGCCGCTAACATCTTCCCTGCTTTGAAACTGTGAACTAAAACAAATCTTTTCCCTACACTGTTTCCGTCAGGTGTTTTGCCCCAGAGACAGGAAAAGTGGCAAATATTTTGATTTCTAACACTGAACATTAGTGGACGGCAAAAATAGGCAGCTCGGCTGTTAGAGAGCTTCGGACCCAAGGCAGTTAGTTAACTAAGGCACAAAGTGCTTTTTCGGTGAAGTGCAAGGTGACCCAAACTCGGCAAGAAAATCACCGCATGTTCTCCCTCCTATGTGGATCCTAGCCTATGCTGCGTATAAACATTGTAGCTGTGGATAGAGTACAATTTAGAAAGGAGTCTGTGAGAGGGTGATAGTGGGTGGTGGGAAGGGCAGGGTATAGGGAATAGTACACGCCGGTCATGAGAAAGGACACTGGGTGAGTATTTTCCTAGTTTTGATTCTGTCATTGCTTCCCCCTCCCCCTCCCCTTCCCTCCCCTCCCTTCCCCCCTCTCCTAAGCTGGGGCTATGAATTCAACTTTCTGTGTATTAAAGCACTTAGAACCATTTTTGAATTTCCAAAAGAGCCCGA
Organism: Peromyscus leucopus; assembly: GCF_004664715.2. NCBI lineage: Eukaryota > Metazoa > Chordata > Mammalia > Rodentia > Cricetidae > Peromyscus > Peromyscus leucopus. Next base: position 48,754,866 of record NC_051067.1, read on the forward strand.
CAAGTGTTATCCTTTGAAGCAATGACTACGAGGGTTGGATGTTCTTTTTAATTCCATCAGCCGTTAATGCAACAGGAATTAGACATGACTAATCACTGGATATATTTGTCACATTGACCCACTTAGAAACAGTGATTTTAAAAAATCTGTTATTAGGGGAAGAGTTTTGTAACCTGATTTTTCCCCTTTTTCCTATCATCCTGCTATAGTATTGTTTAGTATATAAATTACATTGCCATACACAAAATAAAGTATGACTTTATTCTTAAAAACAATTTTGAAGGGAAGCGTGACCTGTCCATTGCTAGAAGAGTCCTCAGAGTCTATCAAACCTTTCACTGCTGAGCTCTGGTCATATTTTCAATTGAACTGTCTTAAGGATTAAATTATAGGGGGCACTTGGAACGTGGCTTTCTGTCAGTAGGACAACCACTATAAACCTGAATCATCTTATCTCCCTTTATCGTTGCCGGATCTCCCCCAGAGGGGAGTTTAATAGCCCTTCAGTGTAGCTCACACTTCCTGTACCGCCTAGCTTCTTTCCATTTAGAATATCAGATTCTTAAGGAGAGATTCAGAAAGTGACACACAGTGTAACTGATATCTGAAAGATGTGTTTGAAGATTTCTCTTGGAAAAAGGAAATAAAAGCTGCTAACAATTTCATCCTTTTCCAGAGAGCCAGCATATCTGTATACAAGTGAAACGGGGACAATGAAAGTGCATCACTCAATACCGCAGTTCAAAGAAAGGTAGACAAGAAGACTAAGCAGAGGGCTGGAGTACCGCTCGGAGAGAAGTGCAGTGCTTGCCCGGCAGGCAGGAAGCCCTGGGTTTGTTTCAGAACTGGATGTGGTGACACATGCTTGTAATCCCAGCACTTAGGAGGTGGAGGCAGGGGCATCAAGAATTCAAGGTTGTTCTCAGCTACATTTGTATTTTGAAGCTAGTTTTGTATAGCTAAGATCCTTTGCCAAGCAACCAGAAAGAGGGCTGGAGACGGCTCAGTAGTTAAGAGCACTTGCTGCTTTTGCAGAGGACCTAGGTTCCATTCTCAGCATCCAACCATCTGTACCTCCAGTTCTAGGGGATCCAACACCCCCTTCCTATCTCTGAGGACAATAGGCACGTGTGTAGCATACATACATATATACATACATATACACATGCATGCATGCATACATACATACATGCAATTACTCACACAGAAAAGTAAAATTTCAGACCTGCCAAAGAGAAGCATCTAGCCTTCCTGTCCACTCAGTAGATCTATATATTCCATTTATAATAGGAAGCAGAGATTAAAAATGGCAGTTTTTAATCTCCACCAGTGACAAGTGTTCCCTGAACATGCGATTTCATGTATGTGGGCATACCTGAACAGCTTGTACTCAATGACCAATCTCGTCTCCACCAGGCCAGATGCTCCCTGAATCAATCCTTCCCTCTAGCCTAGTTGCTCTCCTGGTTAAAGCTGGGCTGGTCACTGTTTGGATGTGAAATGCCCCCAGAGGTTCATGTTTGAACACTTGGTCCTCAGACGGCGGTGCTGGTTTGGGGAGATTGTAGAATCTTTCATAGGTTGGGCCTACCAGGAGGAAGTGGATCTATAGGTGTGGACCTTGAGATTTATAGGTTGGTTGTGCTTCTCGTCCACTTTCTGTGTTCTGGTCTGCTAAGGTGTGAACAGGTAGCCTCACATCCCTGCTGCAGCAAGCATGAGTCACACTGTCATGCCTTCTCTGTGATGAACTGCATTTTTAAAAAAAACTTTATTTATTATTATGTATACAGTGTTCTGTTTGCATGTATCCCTGCAGGCCAGAAGAGGGAGCCAGATCTCATTATAGATGGTTGTGAGCCACCATATGGGTGCTGGGAATTGAACTCAGGACCTCTGGAAGAACAGCCAGTGCCCTTAACCTCTGAGCCATCTCTCCAACACTTTTAAACTGTGAGCCCCAATACATCCTTCTTCCCTTGCTCAGGCGTTGTGTCCCGGATGAGAAGATACCCCTTCCATGTGCTTGCTCATTGAGAAAGAACAGGCCCCTCAAAACAGGGGGCAACTATTAACGATGTCTACAGTCTGTGTTCTCTACCTCCCCCAACCCTCCTGCATACCTCTGTGTGGGCTCTTTTCCCTGTGTCTTCTCAAGGAGTGATGTATCCACCCACTGTGCATGTCAAGAATTTAGATGGAAGCCTAGGGACCTTCCTCTGTCTTCCTACGCCTCCATAGAATCAATCAAGACATCCTTTTCTTCTACCTTCCAAACGTCACTCAGGCCCACTCCCTTCCCTCCATCTTCTCCATCTTCCTAGGATGTTTTGAAGGAATTGTTCTAGTTACTACCCATGTTCTAGTCAAAATTACAAAATACAGGTATGTACTAGTTAATGACAGTCCAACCAACAATGGGTCATATATCCTATGGTGGCCCAATGAGATCAATAGCAGAGCTAAAAAGATTCCTATATTTTAATAATAGGATAGCCATTGTAGCATCTTAGCCTAACACATTATTGGTGTGTTGTAGTGATACTGTTGTAAATGATATAACTGTGCTATCAATAATGTCAAGAATAGAACATATCACAGAGAAAGCTTGTCTCAGGAAAAAAAAATAGAGTATACAATTACATACTGAATATAACACTTGATAGTAAATGACAATTTCCTGGCTTATGTATTTCCTACTCTATGATTTGTTGTTGTTGTTGTTGTTATTTTAGAGTGTACTTTTACTTATAGGAAAAATGTTTCGCTGTGAAACATCACACCATGTTACATCACAGCAGACTCATGCATCTTATGTACCCTGGGTCTTTTGGCTGCACAGAGAGACCCTGCCGAGCAATTGACCTTGGCCATCTGGGCTTGTGTGAGTGCGCTCTATGACAGCCACACAGCCCCAAAAGTCGCATGCAGGTGCTGTGCTCAGGAACTCCCCTCTTAAACACAGGTCTTCGGCTTCTCCCCTTTCTTCCTCCTTTCCTGGCATTATGCTTAGTCCTTTCCTTCTGACTTCCTGGCATTTCACCTACCTATATTTTTCCCCTTTAAAAAAGGGGAAATAAATAAAGCCTAAATAAAATCTTATTATCTAAGAACTAAACTAAAGAAAAAAAATCTACCGTGTCTTTCTCAGACATTGTCCAAACAAAGCAATTGGCACAAATGGATGGAGTGGTGGTTTTAACGAGAGGTGACCCCCGTGGTCTCAGGAATTTGAAAATTGGTGGTAAGTTGGTGACACCATGGGGAAAGGGTTAGGAGGTATAGCCCTGCTGCAGAACGTCTGTCGCTAGGAGCAGGCTTTGAGATGAAAAGCTTCCTGTCATTTCTAGCTTGCTCTCAGCTTTGCGTTTGCAATTCAAGACATGAACTCAGCTCCTGTTCCTGCTGCCATGCCTGCTGCTTGCTGCCATAATGGACTCTTAGCCCTCCGGAACCATATTCCCAAATAAGCCGCCTTCTGCACGTTGCCCTGGTCATGGTATTTATCATGGCAACAGAACAGTGCTGAATACAGATCGTTCTGAATGGACAAGTTTAACAGTGCGTGCCATCTAGCTCCAAGCCCATAGGAACAGGCATAATATCCTAGTTATCTGGCCAGGGTGGGTCTTGGACAACTCCAGCAAGGACAAGGTTTCCTCTACAGATATTCAAATTTGCCAAAATGGAAAACCAAGGAAATAGAGTCAGATGGAGATGATGAGTACAAAAGCTTTGGTGGACTAATGCAGATACTGAAATGGGGGTAGTTAGGGAATAAAAAAAAAAAAAAAAAGGCAGGAACCCAGGATATGGAGTTATTACCTGGATGGGCTGAGCAAAAGAAGGAGACTTCTGGGAGTATCTGTCATAGTGTCTTGTTCAAATGCTAACGTCATCTGTAGAAACAATGGCAACAATCTTTGTATAGAATCTCTTGGTTCAAATGGTTATCTAGGCATAGGAGACTGATGGCTGATCTTTGTTGTCAAGTTGACACAACTTGGGTAGAGAGAAACTCAGTTGGTGGATTGCCTATATCATTTGACCTGTAGGCATGTCTGTGGGGCATTTTCTTGATTGCTAATTGGTGCAGGAGGGCCCAGTCCACTGTGGGTGGTGCCATTCCTAGGCAGATAGGCCTGAGCTATGTAAAGAGGCTAGACAACATGAGTCAGGGAACAAGTCAGTAAACAATGTTCCTCCATAGTTCCTGCCCTGGCTTCCCTTAGTGACTCAGTGATGGACTTGAAGGGTCCAGGAATATAGGAATAAAAAAATTATAAGCTTAAGGCATGGAAACTGACAGCCATCAGCTTGGCCAGAAAAAAGGGATTAACCTTTAACTGGGTCCATCTGTGTTTTATGATGGGCATCTCTGTCAACAACCCAACTGTTAGTTTTCTTTTACCCTTTTTAGCCCTGGGGTTAGCTATTCTTTGATAACCACCATCCACTCACTACCGAAACCAAAGTTAAATTTTAATAAATTCTACATGACAACCTGCCTTGCATTGTTTTGTACCCACCCCCCTCTATGGGAGCCCAGCTACGTAGAAGTTGAAGGTTTGGGCAAACATCAATTAACCGAGTCAGGAAGGGCTACAGGGATATACAAATATTGTTTAGCCGAAACCCCCTAAAACCTTGTTAATGGAAAATTATAAAAACCTAGAAACAATTTGTCTCTAAAAGTTTAACTTTGCTGGGTAGTGGTGGTGCTCTCCTTTAATCCCAGCACTTGGGAAGCAGAGGCAGGTGGATCTCTGTGAGTTTGAGGCCAGCCTGGTCTACAAAGTGAGTCCCAGGACAGCCAGGACTGTTACAAAGGAATCCTGTCTCAAAAATCAAAAACAAAAACAAAAACCAACCAACCAAACAAACAAAAGTTTAACTTCAAAATTGTAAAAATTCCTTTGTCCATGTCTAATGCTTTCCCCTTACTATAAAAAGGGGTTCATAATCCCCCTCTAACTGCCACAGCCTCAGAATCTCCAGCATTTGGCTGTGGTCAGCTAGCTGATTAACTTTTGTGCCCCATGGTGATTTTTTTATTTTTATTTTTATTTTTTTCTTTAACCCCAAGTGCTGGGATTAAAGGTATACACTACCACCACCCGGCTCTGTCTGCCACTATTGAATAACCCCGGACCCAACAGACTCTGATCAGAAGTGTATGCCAAATAAACCGTTTCTTCCATAGTTTCTCCTGGTTGTAGAGCTTAACACAGCAACAGAAGAGCAAACCAGAACAGAGAATACAGCTTTTGACCAGATGGACTTTTGAAGTTCCCTGTCTTGTGAAACTTCAGGAGAAACTGTAATTCCTTCCTTTCTCCTCTCTGTCACCACTGTTCTTTCCCCTTTCTCTGTCCGCACAAGGGCCAGTGGTCCAGGAGGGCAACCAACAGTGCTGAGACAGTGTTGCTTGCAGAAAGAGTGATCTGTGTGTTAGCTACTCTGCCCATCTCGGTGACCAAGCACCCAGCAGAAGCGACTGAAGGGAGAAAGGATTTAGTCTGCTCTGTGGGCTCTTGGAATACCGATCCATCGTGGTGGGGAAGACACCATGATGGCAGTGGTTTGTACCTGGCTTGTGGGCAGCAGAGCCACAGGGCGGGAGGGAAGTAGGGCTGCACTGTAGCCTTCAAGGCCTGTCCCCTCCGTGACTCACTTCCTCCAGTGAGACTCTACCACCTAAGTTTTCTGCAAATGGCGTCAGTGGGGGACCAAGTGCTCAAACGCATGAGCCTGTGGGGTGCATTTTACAAATCATAATGACCTGTGTGGGATGACACAGAGTGATACCCAATACACAGTCACATCCGTGATACTCAATACTCAGTCACATCCGTGTGTATTGTGACTATTGTGTAACCTCATTTAAGTTTTACAAGAATGATATTTGTGCCTGAATATTCGTGGAAAACTTCCGGAAACATTCACAAGTCTCTGTTAACGCTGAATGTTTGTAAGATTAGGGAAAGTGTTCCATCTATGTATACAATTATTAAAAAAAACAAACAGACAAATCAAAGCACCTCTAAGCACAATGGAAACTGGGTCTGCATGCCACCCACCTATATTTTCTCACCTTTTAAAGGAGGGGACGGTGAACCCAGAAGCAACTTGAGAAAAATCTTAAACATCATCAACAGAAAAGGGAAGGTGGGTTGATATAGCAAAGGCTGAGGAAATGTCAAGGATTTCCTGTTGGTTTAAAGTTGTTCTCAACAGTAAGTAACAATAATTGGATTGGTTTTAGCTTTTGTTACCTTACCCACGCTCTTTCTGGGTTTGGGAAAAGGACCCAGGTGTCTTAACTGATGGAAAGTTCAATAGAAGCCTCTGTGGGCGGATGAAATTCGAATGCAAACTTGAACTACTCAGAGAGATGCTGTGTTCCATTCTTGATAAAGCATTGTTCGCTGAGCTGGCAGGGACACAGATGGAGTGAGAAATGTCGCCATTTGTTATTAATGCAACCTGTGCTCACCACAGGAAAAAACAAATAGTAAAGATTGTTCAAAATCAATGGTGAAAAACCCACATCTGTCCACCCCCTACCTACTCCCCATGGTTTGTTGAAGAGTTTGGGATGCTTTCTTCCAAATACAGACTTTCTACAGTCGGATATAATTTTATTACCTGTCCTTCCCTTCCTTCTTTCCTTACTCCCTCTTTCTTTCTCTCCCTACCTCCTCTCTTCTTTACTCCATCCTAGTCTCCCTCTTCTTTCTCTTTCTTTTTAAGACAAGGTCTCATTCTGTGGCTCAGGCTGATCTAGAACTCACTATGTAGAAGAGGTTGGTCTTGAACTCATGGCAATTCTCCAGCATCAGCCTTCCAAGTGCTGAGTTTACAGATGCGAGCTAATATGCCAAACTTGATGGATCTAATCAAGTGATTGTGTGAGTGATATACATGTTCATGTGTGAACATACACACAAAATAACTTTTGTAATTTGCTTTTCATTTCTAAGTCATTGATGTCTAGGCTTGGACATTTTCTATAAATTCCTTTGTGGTCCCCGTATACATGGACATTTGATGTATTTGTTGGGTAGGTTTAAAAAACCTTGGAGTTTCTGAGCCAAAGAAGACAACTGAAATTTGGAGACGGTAGTAAAAATCTTTTCCAAAAGTTGTGTGAGAAGACCTGGCAGATGAAGGTCACTCACACACCTGCCCCAGGGTCACTTGCTCTGGGTAGGGAAGAAAAACCACAGTGCCATTATGGTGAGCCAATATATGGTGGAGCCTGGGAGAGACAGAGAGGCCGAATAGTTCACGTTCTGTGGAGGGAGGCAGATCTGAAGAGGTGACAGCAGTAACAAACAGGCTGATGTGGGAGGCCTGCTTGCCACCCGAGGCCATAGTGACATCCAGTCTAGGGATGCTGCCAAGGGCCATGTCTGGGTCCATGGTCTTGCCACAGTTGTAGTCTGTGACTCCTGCTATCACCAAAGACTTTGAGGTCACCCAGAGTCTGAGCCGCCACATCGGTGCTCAAGGGTCATGCTACTGCAGGGGACACCCTGATTTGAGCAGCTTGTGCTGACACCTAGGGCCATGGAGGTGTCTGGGCCTAGGTTGCAGCCAAGGGTCATGTCTGGGTCCAGGGAGTTACTGCAGTTGGGGTCCATGTTGCTATCCATGGTGTCTGTTGCCATTGAGGACTGTGCAGATGCCCAGGGTGTGCGCCACCACTTGGGGTCATGTTGGTGTCCAAGGGCCACCCTGCATTGGAGTGATGCTGATCTGGGGCGAGCTGCATTGCTACCAAGGGCCATGGTGTCATCTGGACCTGAGCTGCTCCCAAGGACCATGTCTGTGCCTGTGGCCCTACCGCAAGCAAGGTCTGCATCAATGTCAGTGGCTCCAGTGGGCCTGGGTCGACACCTAAGAGTCTGTTGGTGCCTAAGTGTCAGGCTGCTGCCAGGGTCATACAGATCTGGGTGGCCTGCACTGCCACCCAGGGCCATAGTGACATCAGGGCCTGAGCTGTGGCTCGGAGCCATGTCTGGGTCCTTGGTCCTACCACAGCTAGGGTCTGTGTAGCTGGAGAGCTTCTCTCCAGGTCCCACCAAGCCCCGGCAGTCCAACAGCCCACTTATAAAATAAACACACAGACGCTTATATTATTTAAACTGTTTGGCCTAATGGCTCACGCTTCTAGCTATCTAGTTCTTACATCTTAAATCAATCCATTTCTATAAATCTATACCTTGCCACGGGGCTCATGGCTTACCTGCATCTTCACATGCTTCTTGTCATGGCTGCAGCTGGCAGTGTCTCCCTTCGCCTTCCTGTTCTCTCAATTCTCCTCTCTGTTAGTCCTGCCTATACTTCCCGCCTGGCCACTGGCCAGTCAGTGTTTTATTTATTGACAAATCAGAGCAATTTGACATACAGACCATCCCACAGCAGATCTGTATTGATGTCCATGGCAACTATTACCATTGAAGGTCATGTGACCGCTCAGGTCCATGTTGGAGTCTGGGGATCACACTACAGAGGGGCTCATTCCAATATGAGAGGGCTGTACTGCCACCTGGGGCACGGTGACAACTGGGTCCAGCTGCTGCTGCTGGCCATGTCTGGGTCCATGGTCCTGGTGCAACTGGGGTATGTTGATGTCTGTTGCCCGTGTTACCACAGGGGCCCACTCAAACCATGTGTTGAGCCAAGTTTTGAAATACAGGGCGGGGCTGAGCTGGCCCTCCCCTTCACTGGCCCAGGGAGAATCACCTCCTGCCCCCCCCACCCCCCCTTCACCCCTGCATCAGAGAGCCAGCCCCGCCTCCTGCTGGCCCTGCCTCTCATAGGAGAGCTAGCCCCCAACACTTGGGAAAGCTGGTCCCACCCCTCACCACAGCGTTGGTGAGCTGGCTCTGCCCCTCATCTGAGAGGGGTGGTCTCAGCAGCCTGACTGATCAATTTAGCTACCACCCAGGCAGACATCCAGGGCTTTGAGTTGGCCCACCCCAACATCTACCCCGTCTATGAGCTGCTGGAGTGTATGAAGGGACTGACTCTGTGGAACCATAGCCACCGGACCTCCATGACTTAGGGCAACAGCAGGACATCCAAGAGGAGTTTCGGGGAGGGTCCATTACTGATGATGAACTAGAAGCCAGGGCCTTGAACCAGACCAACAACTCATTGCAGTGAACATTTGCAGGCAAAGCTGTTTGGACAAAAGAGTGACTGTGTGACACACGGCAGCTCCCAAGGCCACTAAGATGAATAGAGACGATGGAGAGGCAGGAAAGATGGAGTGAAGTTTTAATATTCTTATTTGTTTGTTTTAATATTCTTATTTGTTTTTTTTAAGTTTTCCTTTGTGTGTGTGGGGGGGAATATTACAAGGGTGAAAGGCAGATACGGAGGGACTGGGAAACAAGTTGGATTGGTGTGCATGATATGAAATTCCTAAAGAATCAATAAAAATTATGTTTAAATTTTTTTAAAAAGTTGTATGGAAACCACATTACAGAAAAATTAGCTTCCCCCCTCAAGAAAAAAAAAAACAACAACAACCACTTAGCCAGGTGATGGTAACACACATGCCCACCTTTTAATTCCAGCCCTTGGGAGGCAGAGGCAGGTGGATCTCTGAGTTTGAGGCCAGCCTGGTATATAGAGCAAGTTCCAGGACAGTCAGGACTGTTACACAGAGAAACCCTGTCTCGAAAAAGCAAGCAAGCAAGCAAACAAACAAATAAATAAATAAAATATGCTCAAAGGAAGTGTGTCTAGAAGAAAAAAAAGACAGTAGTGTGACAGGGCTCTTGACCGTGGATGTGGGTTTTATAATAGTCTATTTCATGTTTAATCAGAGTGACTTTGGGCATGTCATGTCGGCTTACTGCATTACAAGCTGGGAGTCAGAGCTCCTTCCTCCTGGGTGGCCACAGGTGTTAAATGAGGTAACACACGTAACCTCTGTACTCTGGTGTTCAGCACACAGGGAGCCGCCACGTGAGGGCTGGGGACTGAACTCCGGTCCTCTGCAGAGAGAACAAGTCCTCTTAGCTTCTGAGCATATCCTCAGCCCTACCTTAAAAAAGATTTATTTTCTTTGTGTGTGTGTGTGTGTGTGTGTGTGTGTGTGTGAAAGGGTATTTCAGAGGAGTAGAGACATTACAATTCTTCAATCATGGAGTTTTTCAAAAAAAAAAATTAATTAATTAATTAATTTATTTATTTATTTTTCTCTCTGTGTGTACACACATATGTTGAGGTCAAAGGACAACTTGTAAAAGTTTGTTCTCTTTTTTTCATGTGGATCCTGGGGACCCCTTCTTCCCTCTCAGCCATCTTGCCAACCCAATCATGGGATTTTTTTCACCACCCTAGGTGTTAGCTTGGCAGTTGCCCTGAATAAAAATGGCTTGGAGATATTCCTGTGGAAATGCAGAGGTGACTTCCATTTCTCTGTCCCAAGTCGACCTAACTAGACCCTCTGGCTCCTTAGCAGTGACTAACAACAGCCCTCAGGTCAAGTTCTAGGTTTACCGCCTGTACCTGTCAGGCTTCCAGAAAAACAGTCAATCTCGGTAGGGTCAGACGCTGAATGGCTTGCACGATCCAGGGGACATTAGCACTCAACTGAAGGAACCCAGAGCTGGGGGACCAATGGTGCAGTTCTAGTCAGAGGCTGAGTTCTGGAAGGCCCCTAGAGAGCCACTGACATGATGAGTCCATGTTTCAAGGTTGGAGAACCTGGAGTCTGACAACCACATGTGAAAATCTCAAAAAACAAAAAAGATGGGGGCTGGAGAGATGGCTCAGGGGTTAAGAGCACTGGCTGCTCTTCCAGAGGTCCTGAGTTCAATTCCCAGCAACCACATGGTGACTCACAACCATCTGTAATGAGATCTGGCATGCAGGCAGAACACTGTATATATAATAAATAAATAAATCTTAAAAAAAAAACCAAAAAAGAAAAAAGAAAACAAAGCAAAATCCACATTAGCCCAAGGATCAAGTTTGCCTCTCCCCCCAATCTCGTCCTTTTCCCTTCCACTCTGGCCCCGGCCTATTGGGTGATGCAGCTTCTCCACTCACTTTTGGGGCCACATGTTAATCTGTGCACACAGCAGACGTGGGCTTTCCAGATTGTCTAGGTTCCCTGCATCTGGTCAAGATTAAACATATCAGCAACTATTAGTTGGACAGTAGTGGGGAAACTGTTTAATTCATGTTTGATTTCTCTCCTGTGTAACTGGAGGTGGTTCTCTTACTGCAAATATAAGGTTGTTGTGAAATTAAATTAGCTAACATCCAAAACATTCCCAGGGGCACATGGCACAAAATTAGTGTTTAACATGTGTCAACTATAGTTATTAGTTAAAAACAAAAAACATTGTGTTCTGAGACTAGAGAAACGGCTCGGCAGTTAAGAACACTTGCTGCTCTTCTAGAACTCTGTGAGTTCAATTCCCAGCACCCATATCAGGTGGTTTACAACTGCCTGTAACTCAAGCTCCAGGGGATCCAATGCCTTTGACTTAAGCCTGGCTTTGGGGTGGCAGGCTGGAGCCCAGGCTTTTGCCCTAAAAGCTCTGATTGATTACAGATATCAAATGTTTTTGGAATATGGAGGTGAGTGACGTCATCAGGAGTCATATTAGAGGGGAAGGCTTTAGAAGCTTTAAACATGTGCAGAATGTCAAACATTGGAATTTGTAAGACATACTGAAAGAACCACCATCTGTGGGTGCTGAGCCCATCCAAATTGTTAGGGGGAACAGAGAAATACAGAGTTTTTCAACAGCTTTGTTGAGATATAATCAGTGTAAAATGAACTCCGCATATCTAAAATGTACGATCTGTTAAATTTTGATATGCATATGCACCTGTGAAACTATCAATATGACAAGATAATGAACACATCTGTCACCCCAAACACTTTCTTTAATTTTTTTTATTACATCTATTTATGTGTGTGTGTGTGTGTGTGTGTGTGTGTGTGTGTGTGTGTGTGTGTCTTACACACACATAAAGCGGTAAGGCACATTTTCAGGAATTCTCTTCTTCCACCTGTTTGGGGCACAGGGTCTCTCTTGTTTCTGCTGAGATGCATATCTGAACTTCCATCTCACTATGGGACTGTTGGAATTACAGGTGGACACTACTGTATCTGGCTTTTTGTGTGGCTTCTTTGGACTTGAACTTGGGTCATCAGGCTTGAGTGGCAAAGGCTTCTATGCGCTCAGCCATCTCATGCTCCTGTTGTTATCATTTTAAATTCCCACCACAGTGTGTGAGAATTTGCATTTTCCTGATGACTGCTGCCACTGAACACCTGTTGGAGTGTTAGATTGCTGTCTTTTCGGGACCTGTATATTAGACCTATTGTTTCTCTACTGTTGTAGTTAAAGAATTTCTTACATAGTTTTGCAGTCTCTGTGTGTAGCCCTGGCTGTCCCAGAACTCATTTGGTAGATAGATTGGCCTCAGACTTACAGCAGTCCCCTTGCCTCTGCCTCCTAAGTGCTTGATCACAAGCATGTGCACTGTACCCATCGATATGTTAGATATAGGTCTTCTGTTGGAAATACAATTTGCAAGATTTAAAAGTCTTATTACACATTACTGGGTTCAGTTTGCTCACATCTCTTTGTGGATTTCTGCATGTCTGTTGATGAGGGAACTTGGTGTACAAACTCCCTTTCTTGAGACTGTTCTTGGGTTAGGTGCAAAGGTGTTGCTGGTCTGGTAAAACGAGTTGGAAAGCTGTATTCTGAAAGAAATTGTATAGGATTATAGGTATTTGGGGTTTTATTTTTTTTTTAAAAAAAAATTGTTTTGAGGATCTTGCTGGAGAAGCCTTCTGAGCTGGAGATGTAATGTAATTGGTTTTTGTATATTGACCTTGTTTGCATCCTATACCTTTGAGAAGCCTGCTTAGTTAATTCCAGTGGATTCTTTGAAGGTTCCACCAGCTTTCCTACATAAAAGACCACACTATCACAGTTTCATTGTTCCTTTCCACCGTAAATGACTGCTTTTTCTTCTGCCTGGCTAGAGCCTCTAGTGTAAGACTGACTAGAAGCTGGCAAAAGGCAAGCCTGCGAGTGTTAAGGGTTGTTTGTTGTTGTTCTCAGTAGGAGTCTCTTGGTTGTGCTCAGAAAGCAGAAACTGTCTTCCTAGTTTCCTAGGAGCTGTGTTTATAGTAATACTGAGTTCTGTCAAATGTGGTTTTTCTTGCTTGTTTTTTTTCTATCTATAGAGATGATCATGTGCTTTTTCTTTATTAGCCTGCTAACAGCAGATTAAATTTATTGATTTTAAGATATTAAACTCATACTTCACTTATAGAATAAGCCCATTTGATGATCATGGATCCAGTTTACAAAAATAGTGTTAAATGTCTTTGCAACTGATTTTCCTGAAGAACCTTGGAGATATATATATATATATATATATATATATATATATATATATATGCATATACATGCATTACTGAGGAGCACAACCAACAACAGGCAGAAAAACAAGCTTGCCTAGGGTGAGAGTGTTTTTTTCAAACACTAATGCAACACATTTGCTGATTGCTTAAGTTTTTCTGCAGAAAGGTAGATGTCAAACTTCTAAGGAACTTGGGAGTTCCAGGCACACATATTTCCTCTTGCAACGTGGCAGCAAATTGGCAGCCTTGAGCCACAAACAGTCCTGTAGCACCTGCTGGCAACGTTTACCAAATTGGGATATAAACTTAACTAGAGGTACCTACCCTCTCAGATGGCCCGTATTACTGGGCGCCTAATGCTGTATGCAGCTTATAGCGGTGGTTAATACATGATTGACTTGAAACGTCAACCTTCTTGTCCCATGGCTCTTGACTTTGCTTCCTTGGGTGGCATAACTCACGGGCCACGGCTAAGCAGGACTAGTGGATGAGAGGGCACAAGTGCAGCACGGCAGGGAGAAAGCGGAATGTAGGGAGAAACTGGCCACCAGTCCGACATTGTCACTTCTTAATTTATGGCTGGCAGGTGAGTGCTGGACGCTTCCTGCTTTGGCATGGTTCCTGACGTTTTGATATAGTTGGTTCAAGTTTTTTGCCTTGAGCCCTTCAGGTGACTCAAGGGAAGGCAAGGAACAGGGTATTCCGGGGCTTTTAAATGAGGGAAGAAAGGATAGAATGAGGAGGAGAGAGGGCTGGGGGTTAGCGGAGGGAAAGATGACGAGAGAAAGGAGAAAGGAGCGGGGAGCGTTGGAGGAAGAGGAAGAGGGAGAACAGGGAGGAAGGAGGGGAACAGGGCGTGCAGGAGAGGCAGAGAGGCAGAAAGAGAACTAAATCAGAGGAGAAAAAGAGAAGGGAGAGACACAAATAGAGGGAAATGAAAGGGAGGAGTGGGCAGAAGTAATAGGGGAAGCGGGAGGGCAGGAGGGAAGGGGAGAGGGAGAGGGAGAGGGGGAGGGTAAGAGGGAGGGAAGGAGAGAGAGAGAGAGAGAGAGAGAGAGAGAGAGAGAGAGAGAGAGAGAGAGAGAGAGAGAGGAAGAGGAGGGGTGAGGGAGATTTTTCAGCTAACTCTTGGAGACACGGTAAACTCGACTTTGCAGCGGGTCTTTGGAACCCGTGGGTGCGCTGCAGGAGGTGGGGCTAGGTCCACAGGTGTCCGCTCCCCAGTCGTCGCCCTCCTTCCCCCTCGGTCCCTCCTTCCCTCCAGGTAGCTGTCCGAGGTGCCCCTAGGTCATCCCTGGGAGCCAACCCGGAACAGGGGTGGGCGGAGTCAAGGCGGCGGGACCCGGAGCGGGACTAGCCTGCCAGCCAACCGCACGTGCTGGAAGCGGGGGAGTGGGCGGAGCCTGGCTGTGGGCGGGGCCTTCCACACGTGACTCTCAGAGGGCTATTAATCCGCTGGTCGCTGCTCGCCGGCGTGCTGGTGCTTCGCCGGAGACTCTGCGCCCAGGCGTGCCGCCCCAGGAACTGCACAAAGGTCACCGCAGCCCGCCGCCTATCCATCCATCATCCACTCATCCATTCATCCATCTCTCTTTCGTCCGTCTGTCCATCCCTCGCGCCGCGCTCGCTTCCCAGCCGCCCCAGCCGCCCAGCGCCATGAACCAGATAGAACCCGGAGTGCAGTACAACTACGTCTACGACGAAGATGAGTACATGATCCAGGAAGAGGAGTGGGACCGAGACCTGCTCCTCGACCCGGCCTGGGAGAAACAGCAGAGGAAGGTGAGCAGGGTCCCTCACGCATGTCTGTGTTCCGGTCCCCATGGGGTGGGGGTGTCGCCGGTTTTGGCCACTAGAAGAGGCCCCCTGGTGGAGGTGCTGTGGTCCTCCCAGCTTCCCACCACACCCGCCCCATCAGAAAGGACAGCAGATCCAGGGACAGGCAGGACACCCGTGTGTGTGTGTGTGTGTGTGTGTGTGTGTGTGTGTGTGTGTGTGTGTGTGTGTGTGAAGTTAACACATAAGTCAGAAAACAAATGATGTTCAAAAGATTTTGTTAGCCTAGAATCTGAGAGTCTCAGGTCTGCTCTCCTTTATGACCTTGGCCTAAAGTTGTTCTGTGACAGGTCCTGCTGTCTTCTTTTGCCCCAAGCCTGTCTTCCCACTAAGACACAAAATGAAAGCCCGCTCTTCGCAAACTTCCACAGGTCTGGCCCAAAGAGTGGTTGAAGACCATTTGTTAAACATGTTGGGCTCCTTAGAGAGGGATGCTGTAGAACCCTAGACATTCACCCACAAAGTAATGATCATTTCACACTCTATTTATAGTTCATTGAGGTAAGCACACAGGGATGAAGGAGGCAGCCAGCTCCCAAGAGCTCCCTCCCCATCCTGGTTGGTGCTCTCTGGGGTCTAATGGAACATTCCACTATTTCAGGGTTTCTTCTTGATCCTCTTGGCTAAGCCAGATAGGGGACGCTCACCAGGAGGCTAAGTTCCACCTTGATTTGACTGGGCACCGAGCCTGGATGGCAAGGCAAGACAGCAGACTAACCCAGCATTGTGACAAAAGCCAGTGTCCCAAGCCAGTGCCTCATGCCTACTCTTCTTATTTCTTCTGGGCATGAGGAAGGTGGATTTCCCTCCTAAGAGCCTACTTTTAAGTCAGTACTTAGTGTGACTTGTAGGGTGCCCGGGGGTTTCTATAGCTGCTCCTGTGGATGATTGTGTGGCAGGGTGTGGGCAGTAAGTGTTTAATGTTGGAAATCTATGTGCCATCTCTCCCAGTGTGTGAGCAAGAAGGAAAAAGGCCTCATGCTTGGGTAGTGATCAAATAACCAAGTGCTACTTTTTAATATCAGTATTTCTCTTTTCTTGTCTACTCTCTCTTAGATTCCCAGTAACAGTTCTGTTCTTTAACCTTTTCACTCCACCTCATTTAAGTAGTATTGTCCAATTTTTTTTTTCAGTTTTAGGATTCCTGTGTGACCTGTTATTACAATTGTAATAGCACTTGAAGTATATTATTCAAAAGCTGAAATATCACCTGACCCAGTTCAAAAAAATTCCAAAAAGTGTAATACAACCATTATTTCCCCCTTAAGATATATTGAGCTGAATGTGGCACCACATGCCCATAATCCTAGCACACAAGAGGCTGAGCCAGGAGGATTGCTGCAAGTTGGAGGCCAGCCTGGAATACATATTGGAAAAAAGTGGGGCCGGGGAGATAGCTTAGGTGTTGGAGATGCTAGGGGAAGCAAAGTCCAGACTTGCTCAGAACATAGACCTGAACGGATGTGCACACAGCTCTTTCCACTTTTGGTAGAGAACCTGCTGCAGTCAGTGAAATTGTGTGGAGCCATGAGCTCAGTGCAGCCAGGGCAGTGGCCTCTATATTTGTCCTATGAGCCACTGTTGGAACCGGGAGCGGACAAGATGCCATTGTTTCTATTGTGGGCCACCTTCTCTGCACTTGCCATTTCAGTGATATGCCGGGTATGTGATCTGTCAACAGATGCTGGTGGCTCTCGATGACGTTGGTGGCACGCTAATGGATGTGGTGCCTAATTATACCCACAGTTCAGAGGCTTGGGACTGTGGTAATCCCTGCCCCCGGGTGTGGAATGCCTTGCTGCAGAAGGCCTCAGGAACAGTAGAGTGCTTTTTTTAAAGGTCACTCAAGAGATGTTGGACTTAGATTGTGTGTGCTGGCATGCCCACCTTATCTCTGAGGGGGTATTGGGTCCATGGAGTAGACTCTACATGGTCTATAAGGAAGGTTGTGTTTTAAATTTAACTACAACTCAAGGAGAGGGGAACAGTTCCTGTAGTGTTGAGATGGAACATGTAAAATAGTAATGAAGGCTGGGAATGTAGCTCATTTGGTAGTGTCTGTCTAGTATCCAGTGGGTCCCAAGTCCAATACCCTACATAAACAGGGTGTGGTGGTATATGTCTATAATCTCAGCACATGGGAGGTAGAGACAAGAGGATCAGAAGTTCAAGGTCATCCTCAGCTACATAGTTCAATTTGAGGCCAACCTGGGATGCAGGAGATTCTGTCTCAGAAAAAACAAAAACAAAAACAAAAAAAACACCAAACAAACAGGAAACAGGAATGTCAGCAGAAAGTATCAGATGATAGCCGGGGTGAGAGAGAAAAACTATCATTCAGGACAGTTTAGGGATTCTTGTTTCCAGGTAAGTCAGGCTGCCCTCCAGGGCTTGTCAAAACCTTTAGCACTGATCTTCTCCCCCACACGTGGGAGTCTAGAAACAGGCTTCCTCTGGATCAAGCAATATGCTCAGCGTTAACCTCCAGGGAAGCCTGGGAGATGGAAACCTGTCAGCAACAGTCCTGAATGTGCACTGTCCCTGAAAGTACAGGACAACTCTCTTTCACCTCATGGGAGGTGAGAGCAGGTCTTTAAAGAAAACTTATGTTCCATCTTTAATGTGTACCTGATTCCATGATCATGACTTTTGTAACCTGTGGACATTCTGGTGTTGCTGTATTCTTTCCAGTTTAGTTGGCCTAGTTCTTCATGGAGCTGTCTGCTGTCAGCCTGGCCACCCCAATAACATGTGGCCATGTTGGATCAGGCTGTCTGGAATGATAGGTGTGTGGGAGCAGCTGGACACAGTGTGAGGATTAGACTAAGAGGTCAGGATCTTTTGGACTGCCCCTTCTGTGTTCTGTGTGGGCTAAAGGCACTTACGGGCATGAAGTCCAGGCCCTCAATATTGGGGATAGAACCTGTGGCTTCATAATACTAGGCGAGTGCTCTGCCACTGAGCCACACCCTCGGCTGTGACATGAACTCTCGTGGGAGGTTTTTATCAGGAGAAAAGGAACTAATTGGCCAAATGAACAAGCTTGTGGAATTTCTCAGATTCAGGAGGCCCTGATGGTTCTCAGCTCTACTTGGTTCTTTCTGTGGAACTGCAGTTGAGTTCACACATCTTTCAAGCCTCAATTTGTTTATTTATGAAACAAAGATAAAATTCTTTCATGCATCACCAGATTGTGCCTCAGTCAAGTGTTTAAACTGTGTTAGTTTGAAGGGGCTTTATATACCGTAAAGGGATCCATATGTATTAAACACTACTGTCAGCCTTATAAGGCAGTACTTGTTAATTTGACCAATTGGTCTGACAGTCATCGGCACTATGTTTGGACTTTGGAGAGAGAATGAAGTATAAGATTCAATCCTTGGTGATTTAGATGTACTATTTGATAGTAGTAAAATATATCCAACAGGAGCTGGGCATGTAATTCAGTGGTAGAACACTCGCCTAGTATGAGCTAAGCTCTAGATACCATTCCCAGTACCACACACATCCACATCCACACACATCCACACACACACACACATCCACAACACACACATCCACACACACACACACACACACACACACACATACATACACACATCCACATCCACACACACATTCATATCCACACATACGCACATACACATACACACACATGCACATCCACACACATCCACACACACACATGCACAAAAACTCAATAAAATATACATAATATGCAATATACCACTTTATTTTAACATTTATTTTTTTTAAAAAGCATACCACTTCAGCTATTTATTCTAAAAAATTTAACATTTGGCCAGGTGGTGGTGGCGCATGCCTTTAATCCCAGCATTTGGGAGGCAGAGCCAGGAGGATCTCTGTGAGTTCCAGGCCAGCCTGGTCTACAGAGCAAGATTCAGGACAGGCACCAAAACTACACAGAGAAACCCTGTCTCTAAAAAAAAAGTTTCACATTTGTTTGTATGTGTCTAGGTGCACGCATGCTATAACTATGCATGCCATGGATGCTAGAGGATAACTTGTGGGAGTCAGTTTTCTTCTTTCATGATATAGATTATGAGGATCCAACTCAGGTTATCAGGCTTGGAGACAAGCACTTTTACCCACTGAATCATCTCACTGGCCTCCAACTTGAACCATTTTGAGGGCACAGTTCATAGGCATTTGCCAGATCTCTTCTATCATCCCATCCAGAATCCCATCTGCCCCTTTCTATGCCCCTTCCCTGGTGTACTTTTAAAGATAAGATTTGCATGCGTGAATATTTAGATCACAGGAATTGTTTAATAGCAAATGCTGGATGCTCATCTAAAGCTTAAAAACTTCTGGGAGGTGGAATAAGGAGAATCATTGTGGGTGGAGAATGATAGGAGAGGGTTTACAAGAGGGTAGAAGTTGAACTGGGCTTGCACTGAAGTAATTGTTAGCTGAGCAAAGAGGGGAGAGAAACAGCCTTCTTGAGTCGAGAAATGGTGTGAAGCCCTGTTGCAGGTTTGGCGGAGAGATAAGGAGGGATAATTGCTGGACGAATCTAATTAAACAAATGTGATCTTCCCAGTGAGTGTCCCTGAACCTAAGACTGGAGACAGAGGCACTGACACTAGCAGTGTCTAATGAAGAGCATCCCTTTATCATCCAGAAGACTGGATGGGAAGCTACTTACAGGATGTATCATCATTCTGCACAGGGCATGAACAGCTGTGTCCAAAGTGGCTAGCTCCCGTGTCTAGATAGTCTTACAGGCCAGAGAAAGCTTTTGAGAGTGGAAGGATAAAGGAAGAGGTGAGGACAGAATCTTGAGTGAGTTTTAGGAAGCCTACACATCTGACCCAAGGAAACAGTTCTTACAAATACATGCTTAGTTTGCCTGAGAGGTTCTAAGATGCCCCAAATCACTGTTTTTGTCTTCTGTCATTGGGAATAGGATGTGCCCTGTCCTTTCAAGGCAGATTCACCAAGAAACGTGAGACCAAAATACGATTTTCTATGCACGTGGGAGGAGGAAGAGAAGTCTTAACTGGGAACCTTAATTAACGCAGTGTCAGAGAGCTGTCAGAAAACCCTGCAGTTGGTTGCTGCAGCTAGGAGACGCCCACGGAAAAGGCGCAGGCTGGAGTGGGCGGGGAGCGGCGCAGAGGAGTTGGTATGGAATCCGTTGGAGGACAGTCAGAACTCTGCCTCCGTTTCCCTGGGAACGGGACTAGTTCTTCCCCAAGGAAGAGAAAGCAAATGGTGGGGAAGTAAACTTAAATGCCGCTTTCAAAGGAAGGGAACTCTTAAGTGCAGGAACGTGGACTCCTGTGTGTTCAGTGTGTGCAGGTGCACTTGGGTGTGTGTGGGGGCGGCAGCAGAGGTTGATACTAGGTGTCTCACCCGGTCTCTTTCCACCTTATTATTTTGAGACAGGGTCTTTCATCAGTGAGAGACCCGAAGCTCACTGATTCGGCTAGATTGCCTGGCCTGCACCAGAGAACCTCCTGTCTCAGCCTCCCCAGCACTGGTTTTACAGACACATGCCTCTACAACTGCCTTTTGATGTGTATGCTGGGGATCTGAACTCAGATCCTCATGTTTAAGCAGCAAGCTCTTTACTGACTGAGCCCTCTTGCCAGCCCTAGATGTGGGTTTTTCTGTAGAAGCTCCAGGAAAGTTTTAGTGTAGTTTTATGTTGTGTTCTGCACAAGCACACATCTGAACACAGACTCACCCAGGCATCAACACACACTCCTTCCCCAGTGTTCTAAACTGGAAAGCGGCAGGTATGGGCACCTAACCCTGGTGATGAGGAGATGATGAGTGGACACAACGTGGATGTCACTCTGTCATTCTCTTCCCACAGTCACTGATTACTGTATCAAGATGCCGTTCTGACTCCTACACGTGCGGTCCATCAGTTCCCGGTTCCCATGGTGTCACTTTCTAGACCTACCCCTTCTTTCTCTTGTCTCATTTCTAAGTCTTTCATGCTTCCCAAATTCCCTGCCCTGGCTAAAGGTGGTGGCTTCATGTGCAGTTCTTCCCCTGTGCTCTGGCTTGTCACCAGCTTTTGTCCATGGCTCTGGCAAGAATGATCTTGGAAAGACATGAGCCGAGCTGAGGTGTCCGTGGCTGCTGCCACCACCTCCTCCTCCCCACCTCCTTCCCTCCTCCCTATTCCCTCCTCCTCTTCCTTTTGTCAGTATTGGAAACTGAACCCAGGCCCTATGCACCCCAGGAGAGGACTCGACCACAGAGCAGTGGTCCCAGACCTCCCCACAGTTCCGAAAGGTGCCCCCCTCTGGTTACCCCTTATTATGTTTCACCTGCTCCTTTATGTTATGTGCACCCCCCTCTCCTCCCTCCACTTCTAGGAGTCATACTCCCCCATCTCCCATCCCAGCATCCCCACGCTGAGAGGCCTGCCTGCTGGGATAAGAGTGTCTTGATGTCCTGTCTCCTAACCAGGGCTCAGAAGTGTCTCTTCTCTGCAGCTCCAGGCCCCTGATTGAGCTTGTGGAGAGAGCTTGCTCATACTTGTTGAATGAGCAGATTATGGACCATCTTTCTGAAAACAGTGAATCTAATTAGTTTTTTAATTAAAAATTTAATTTAAAAAAAGTTTAATAGTTTTTAAAAAGGTGTGTGTGTGTGTGTGTGTGTGTGTGTGTGTGTGTGTGTGTGTATACAGGTTTTTTTTTTTTTTTTTTTGATGCCAGAAGGCATTTGATCCCTTGGAGCTGGGGTTACAGGTGGTTGTGAGATGCTTCCAGCCCTCCCTGCTCCCTGTTTTTTTGTTTGTTTTATAGTTTCATATCTCCTTGAATTCCTACTAACCTTGTTTTGTAGTGCTTTTAAATATAGAATGTGGCCAGTGAGATGACTCAGTGGGTAAAAGCACTTCCTGTACAAGCCTGATGACCTGAGTTTGACCCCCAGAATCCACATAGGTGAAAGAGAGAACTTCCCTCTGCAAAGTTGTCCTCTGACCTCCACTTGTGGCACACAAGCGCATATTCACAGATACATCACACACACACACACACACACACACACACACACACACACGGGAGGGGTGGGGAAAAAGGGGACTTGTTGGGACAAGGAATGGGATCAGCAAGAGTGGGAATGGGATAGAAGAAGGTAATAGAGGGTGAGAATGGTTGAAATACGTAGTGCTGGAGAGATGGCTCAGCCATTAAGAGCACTTGTTCTTGAAGAGGCCTATGTTCAAATCCCAGCACCCACATGGTGACTCACAACTGTCTGTAACTCCAATTCCAGGGGATTCAGCAACTTCTGAACTCTGTCAGCACTGTACACATGCATGTGATGCATAGAATGCATGCAGGCAAAAATACTTATATGCATAAAATTAAAAAATATTTTAAAAGTGCTTGTATGTATTTGCGCATGTCATAATGAAAACCATTATTGTATAACTAATATATGCAAATAAAAAGAAGAAATAAGAAATGTATTTTGTATAAAAGAAAATGAAGAACAGATAGAAGTGATGTCACATAGTTTGTGAGACCTTGGAGCCATGCTGGCCTGTGCAGCATTAGTGTGTATCATGTTTTAGGCCATGAAGTTAACATGACTGAGTTGTCATGATTCATTTGTTTTGCCAAGGGGGAAAATAAATTTGTTCATCATAGTCTGCACTGATTGCTGTCTACTTTGAAAATAGATTCTTTGTGGTGTCTGGTGCAGTAGTATGTGTGTAGTGGGTTGGAAGGTGAGGAGCCTGTAGCTTGGTACAGACTCTCAGTGATTGTTAAACCACATGGTTCAGTGGAGGAGTATGAGGTTGTTTGGGGCAAGTGGGAACTGTATGTAGAAAGAGGCTACAGTTGAGTTCTGTGCAGGGAATTGTAACTGAGACCACAGGGGTGTATAAGAAATCTAATCTTTGAAAGTCTCAAGGAATCTTCAGACTAGGGAAGTAGAGGAAGGAGGATGGAGTCCAAAATCACCCTGAGCTCCTCACTGCATTCAAGGCCAGGGTACTGGGAGATGCTTTCTCTGAACAGCAACAAAAAGTTTTCAAGTGACTTTGTAACAGTGAGACAGATGTAAAGACAGTAATCGCTGGGGAGGGGAAATCTCATTTCTCTCTCGAGATACGACATATGTATCGGGCGGAACTGGTGATCCTGACTCTCCCAAACTGCTTGTTGTTCAACACCGAAGCCTCTTTACCCATATTGTCACTCAGACTCTATTCCAAGTTCACTGCCAGGACCACCAGACAGCTGGGCTGTAGAACTGAGCGGTGACCATGCTACCTTGATCTCCAGTGGCTTTAGTGAGCATTTCAGGGAGTGAGGGAAGTGTTGGGGGAGGCTAACCTGTGGGGTGTGGATTGAGGAAAGACAGAGGTGGAGACCAGGGAGGGGCACAGGGGATACAGTAGAATGAACTAAGAATGGAGGACTCCAGAGGAAGAGGTCACAACAACTGAGTGTGGATGCCATGCTTTTCTGGATGAAAACATGCATGAGTTACACAGCTTGGGACTGTGCAAATTTGTCAAGCTGTCTCTGATTTTTCCTTCTGGAGAAATTGCACCTGGTGCCCTGACAGAAGATCAATGGTGATCCCAGATCTACTTCCTTGGAGCAGAAGTCTGGGCCTCTGGTACTGTGGAATGGAGTATCTCTTACTTCAAGAGACAATTTACACCTTCAAAGCAAACTAAAGCTGTGAGGGATTATTTGAGGGTACGCGCTCAAGTCTGTGGCATAACCCCGAGTATGGCCACTGGTAGGCTTTATTAAGAGTGACATCATTGAAAATTTGTAAGGATTACTGAAGAAACTAGATTTTTGTTTCATCTTAACATCCGAGGTGTAAAATTAAACTTCAACATTAATCATTAATTTACATACACACACACACACACACACACACACACACACACACACACACACACACACCACTTTTTCCCCCTCTTTCTGAGGGAGAGTTCCAGTTTGTAGACTATGATGACCTTGAACTCTTGCTACTTCCTGCCCTGTCTTCCTAGTGCTGGAATTACAGGCACAAGTCACTGCTTCAAACCCCCTGTTTCATTATTTGAGAAATTATGGAGACAGATTGTCCTTACATAGGTATTTTATTTTAAGATTAAAAGACAAAACTCACCAGGCGGTGGTGGCGCACACCTTTAATCCCAGCACTCGGGAGGCAGAGCCAGGCGGATCTCTGTGAGTTCGAGGCCAGCCTGGGCTACCAATTGAGTTCCAGGAAAGGTGCAAAGCTACACAGAGAAACCCTGTCTCGAAAAACCAAAAACAAAAAAAAAAACCAACTGTTTTGCATATTGGATAATTTCAATCATGAAAATGGTAAATGACACATAGGATTTTGTCAGCTTAAGAGATTCCCCTGTAGAGAATACTTTTTTGTTTGCTTCTTTGAAAGCACATTGGGTCAGCAAAATAGCTCAGGAGTAAATAGCTCAGGCACTCTCCACTAAGAGTGACAACTTGAGTTTGAATCCTGGGACCTACATGATAGGAGAGAACCAACTCCTGAAAGCTGTCCTCTGACCCCCACGTATGTACTGTAACGCGAGCGCGCGCGCGCGCGCGCGCGCATACACACACACACACACACACACACACAAGTAAATGTAATCTTAGGGTTGTTTTTAAAAGGAAACAGATACACTGATGAGAGACAGGTGAGTTGGAGAGATAGAAGCTGTGGGTTTTCGTTTTACACACTAACTCTTCCGTTCTACTATTTCACTTTTATGCAGTTTGAGGTGATTGATGATTCTGTTGACTATTTTGGCCATGTATTTAGATTTTTGGAGAAGGACCTCTTTTTCTTTCCATATAACACTAATCCCCAAATTAAAAGCAAAACCCAAGCAGACAGTAAAAGTGATATTTTAATATATGGATTTTCTTCTCTTTTTGCCAGTGGGTTTTTAAAAGGTGTGTGTAGGAAGGGATTTTGGCACATCATTCTTGGTACCCTAAACTCTTCACTGTATGGAGCGGAGGCGCAACTGTTTTGAGAATTTCTAGACATCATTTTAACCATATATGTATCACTGTTCGAGTTCACAAAAAGCGTGCAAGACACACATTTTTATCTTCAGTTTTTGCTCAGAGATGTTGAGTCACCTGCCGAATGGCTGCCGAAGATGGGGAAATGGTAGCTAGAAAATGCACATAGAATTTTGTCTGAATGAAAAAGATGCATTTTATCTTAAAATTGAAATTTTGTGAAAGGATAGAGTTGCCAGTTACTCTATTGCATATTTTTGGGGTTATAAGTGGTAAAACTAGATTTCAGGTCCAAGCTTCTTAACTATAAGGGTAGGTTAAAAGTGGGAGGCGGGGGGGGGGGGGGTAGACTAGAGGTGACTTGGTATTTAAGAGCACTGGCTGCGCTTACAAAATAACCAGGTTTGGTTCCTAGCACCCACATGGCAGGTTACAACCATCTGTAACTCCGGTTTCAGGCAACGTGAAGCCCTCTTCTGGTCTCTCTGGGCACTAGGCACTCAAGGGGTGCACAGATAGACATGCTGGCAAGATACTCAAACACATAAAATGAAAAAAAAAAAAGATATTCAACTAGTTCTGTTTTTGTCGCTGTCTGCTCAGATCTATAACCAACAACCCAGAGCAAGTTGGTGAATTTTAGCTGGGACGAAAGTTGAATTAAAAGTCTAGAATTTTAACTGGGACTATAGCAGAGTTGGTATAGTGCCTGCCCCAATGCACAAAGCCCCGGGTTTGATCTCCAACACTGTATACACCCTCTGTGGTGGCACCTACCATCCAGCACTTAGCAGGTGAAGGCAGGAGAATCAGAAGTTCCAAGTCATCCTCAGCCACAGAGAGGTTTACATGACACCCTGTCAAAAATGTCTAGCATTCAGTACATGTGGTTTTTCACGCATCTGAAACCTCCTGCCCCTGTGGGAATGTCTGTGCCTCTGGGAATGTTTAATTTCAAACCTTACTAACTGGGAACGTCTGATGAGAGTGGAAATCCTGCATCTTAAGCTCTGAGTACACTATCACGCTAAGGCTTTCTTCAAGCAGAACTCTAGTGGTTGCTTCATCCAAGAGAAATGCCCTGGTAGGAGGAAGGGACCCCAGGAAAAGGCAACCAGCCTCTCTCACAGTTTTCAAGGACATCCCACACACAGCTCATGTGTGGGGGTAACTGCTTGTATGTTTGACTGAGTTCCTGAAGCAGAGCCAGGGGCCTAACTAAGTATTTGAGCATGCGCATGTATCCGGTGAAACCATATGAAGCTCAGGGCCAGCAAGATGGCGCAGAGGTAAAGGCGCTTGCACTTGAGTTTAATTCTGGGAACCCAAAAGGTGAAAGGAGAGAACCGACTCCTGAGTGTTGTTGTCCTGTGGCTTCCACAGTTAAATTGTGGTATGTGTACATGTGTCCAGCCACACCCTTCCCCCACAACACAACATAAATATATGCGATAGAAAAAAATTTAAAACATGAAATTCTTAATGCTGACTCCCAAAACTACATTGGGGGGGGGCGGGGGCAGAGAGGCAGGTCAGGTAAGCACTCTACCAACTGAGCTGCCTGTGGCCCTCACCCCACTTTTTGTGACAGCCTCTTGCTGTGCACCCAGGCTAGTTTTGAACTAAAAATTCTCCCATCTTAGCCTCTCAAGTGCCAGGGCTAAAGACTGGTGCCTCCACGCCTGGCGTCTGAGAGTCTCAGTGAGAGACTGCTTTGCCACTGTTGTCCGAAGTCTTCAAGGTCCTTGATCAGGAGCACAAAACCCACAAGTGGAGTGGCCTCCTTCAGGGAGGCAAAAAATGGTGTGTTCAAAGCCAAGAGTTGAGGTCAGAGCTGTCCCCCCCACAGATGTCTGTCTGTCTGCGGGGACGACATTCCGAGGTCAGAGCGCCCTGGAGAGTCAGCCTAAAGTGTTAGAAAATGAGAGTGCAGAGTATCACATTATGTTTAGATACATTCTGCTTTTATTTATTTGACTTCTTGTTACGAAAATTTTCAAAAATGTGCAGAAACAGGGAATAAAATACATCCACCCCTCTCTTCATGGGGAAGAGCCAAGTTTCACAAGTAGGGGCTGTTCAATTTTAAAAGGAAGAGATATTTATGGTTACAAACACTTTGTAGGAGAGCAACTAGGCACTGGGTAATGGGCACTAGTGGCTTACTCAATATTTACTATTCATTTTGTTTTTACTTAGTCTTTTTTGCAGTATAGGAATTGAATCAAGAGCTCCACCCACAGAGCTACATCCCCAGCCTCCTTTATATGTTAACACAGGAGCCCAATAAATTGTCCAGGCTAGTCTGGAGCTCACTCTGTACCTTAGGCTGGCCTTAAACTCATGATTCTCCTGCCTCAGCTTTCCAAGGAGATGAGACAATAGGCATGTGCCACTAGGTCCTGCTGCTTCTCCTTGTTTGGAAGTCTTCCTTCCTCCCCAAGGTCCAGTGCTGCCTACTGGGCTTCCTATGTGCTCTATCCATACCCCACTACCCCTAAGTCCAAACTAATCTCTGATGCTCTTTACACAATGTTTTAATCATGGGGAAAAAAAGGTTCCTAAGACCTGCCTTTCTGGAATAACCAGTATTTTATTTTATTTTTAAAGATTACTATTTTATATGTAGAGATATTTTGTCTATATGCATGCCTGTGCGCTATGTTTGTAGAGGCCAAAAGAGGGAATTGGATCCCCTGGAACTGGAGTTACAGACCATTAGGAACTGTCATGTGGATGCTGGGAACTGAACCTGGATCCTCTACAGGAGCAGACAGTGTTCTTAATGGCTGAGCATCTCTCCTGCTGGGGACCAGCTCAACTCTGTGCGTCTTTATTGTTTTTTGTTCATGTTATGTACTGTGTACCTGGTTTCATAAGCATTTATTCTCATGCTTCATACAATTTGATATTAATCTGTGCCAGACATTAAGGATACTTACTTGTACATTTGAAAAGCTAAAAGTTACATATTATTTAAATATATGAACCATGAAGCTGAAGAGAAGACCAAGTGGTTAAGGGCATGTTGCTGCCCCTCCTGAGGACCTGAGTTCAATTCTGAATACCCATTTTGGGTGGCTTTCAGGCCTCTATAACTCCAGCTCCAGGGATCAGATGCCCTCTTCTGGCCTTCTTAGGCAACTGCACACACATGGCACACACACACACACACACACACACACACACACACACACACACACACAAATAAAAACAGATCTTTAAATATCTGAATCAATAGCAAAGACAGACATCTTGCTTTGTTTTTCTAATGGTTTTAGACTTTTCTCAGAATTACAGGAATTTGTTTCTAAGTTTGGATGCTTGAAAATTTAAGGATAAAGTGGGAATAAGTTTATTTACTGTAGTTTAAAGTCATCTTGAAGGAGGCATTTCCCCTTAATTCCCTAATGAGACACAGGTGGTGTGTCACTGTTTGAGCCCTTTAAGGACTTGGTCAGGAAGCAGGAAAAACCGTGTCAGAGATGCCTGGTGTGTGACAGTGGCCTCTATTGCTGGAGCTGGCATCTGGTAACTGGATCTGCAGGATTCCAAAGGATTTATCTTCCTCAGTACCAAAGCCTGGACAGGGTGTACCTTCGTCCTTAGGACTATAGCATTTAGTGTTGAAGTACAGGGGCTTTTGCATGAATATGAAAACTCTTGAAGTAACAACTTAGTAAGAGATGAACTTCATCTGGCCTGGTGGCACATGCTTATAGGCTCCGGAGCTCAAGGTCACCTTCTGCTACATAGCAAGTCCAGGGTGAGCCTGGGCTGCATAAGACTCTATTTCACAAAGAAAGGAAAAAGAAAGGAAGGAAGGAAGGAAGGAAGGAAGGAAGGAAGGAAGGAAGGAAGGAAGGAAGGAAGGAAGGAAGAAGGTAGACTTCAGAAAACTAAGGTTTCTGGATTGTAACTAGTTTGGGAATATGGGAAATTAGTACAGTAAAATGATTAGCATAATTATAGATAAACAGGGAAGAGGAAAAATTGTGAATCTGGGCTAACAAATTTTATATAATTTTGGGGTTGGAGTTAAAGCTCAGTTGATAGAAAACTTGCCAGTTGTACATGATACCCTGGGTTCCATTCACACCTCACACAACCAAGCTTGGAGATATATGCTTGTAACCCTGCATTGGGAATAGAAGTAAAAGGATCAGCGAGTGGTTCGAGGCCAGCCTCAGCTACACTGGGAGTTTAAGGCCAGCCTCAGCTACACAGGGAGTTTAAGGCCAGCCTCAGCTACACAGGGAGTTTAAGGCCAGCCTCAGCTACACAGGGAGTTTAAGGCCAGCCTCAGCTACACAGGGAGTTTAAGGCCAGCCTCAGCTAAACAGGGAGTTTAAGGCCAGCTTGGGAGATAAGAGACCCTCAAAATTTTTGTTTTTTCCAACTCTTTTTTTTTTATTTTTTACTTTTTTCCCATTTATGCTGCTGGCTTTAAACCAACCCAGGGCCTGATATATTCAAGGCAAGTGCTGTACCACTAAGCTACATCCCAGCACTCCAAATTACTTACATTTAAAAAAAACTTTGGTATTTTTTTTGCATTTGTGTGTATGTGCACACCCATGTACTCTGGAGATCAGAGGACAGCTTTCAGGAGTCTTTCTCCTCACCATGTGAGTTCCAAGGACTGAACATAGGTCATCAGGCTTGAGGTAAGTGCCTATACCTACTGAGCCCAGTGACTTGCTGGCCCTCCAAATTACTTCTCTAAGTTATATTTCAAAGTAGTTGCATAAGTGACATGTGTTTTTTGTGAAATACAAAGGTGAGAAAAAGTTAAAGGCACATATCAGAGAAGAGCAGAAAATATTTTGTCTCAGTGCCTCCTGGCCGACTATGAGCAGTGGTGTAGGAGCATGTGCTTATCTTTAAACCACAGCGTGGAATTGTCTGAAATGATTCAAAAAACAAAGACTTCATTCTGCACTTTCATGAGCATTTCTGGGAACCTTGCTTTAAAATTAAACACCAAAATATTTGATGTGTGTGGGTGTTTTGCCTACGCGTGTGCCTGTGTACCAAGTGCATGCCTGGTGCCTGTGAAGGCCAGAAGAGGGTGTCAAGGTCATCTGGAAGGAGAGCAAAAGTTGTGAGTGCTGGGGACTCAGGTCGCCAGGAGGAGTAAGTAGTCAGTGCTCTCATTCTCTGAGCCATCTCTCCAGTCCTTAGGGAAGCTTCCTAATGAAGAAATCCCAGCCTGACTACCTGCTGGGTGGAGTCAGCAGGATGCTGGAAATGCCCGACTTCCCAGTGTTTTTGCCATATGGTAAGCGTTCCCCGCATATGTAAGGAAAGCTGTGCCTGTACCTGACTGAGAGGTCTGGGGCAGCAGTGCAGACGGTATGGTGTATTCCAGAAAGCTGCTTCCTCCCAAATGAATGCTTTCCTCCCTCTGTGTAGGCAGCCATTTATTTGGGTCCCCCAAAATAGTAACAGTATGGATGGTAAACTTGAATTAAAGAATATTTTGCTGTCTGTGTGGTATAAGCTGCTCCCCCAGTTGCTGGATGGGCTGAGGGGGGAAAGTATCAATGTGCTTTTCTTTAAGCTTTGAATTCACCCTCAGGAAGAGAATGAGCAAAGTATAATAAACTGAGCAACAGTTGGGCTGCCCGGCCAGGGAGCTTCGTGTTCTGCATGGTTCCCTGGTTGTGAGGAGCAAGTTATTTTGGGAAGCATAGCTCAGATCGATCAGATGTAGCCTTAATATGGTTGCTCACCAGTAAGTCCTTGGAGGAATTCTCCACCCATCTCATGCCAGAGTTGGGAGGCAGGTGTGACCCCACAGAACACCAGGCTAGTGGCTGAGTTGGGCTCTGGGCCTAGCACAGTGTTAAAGCTTGCATGATCAGGCCCCAGCAGCTTTCATGTGACCCTCAGTGTTTACTCCACCCCTTCCTCTTTTACAGAGAAAATGGATTAGACTTCCATTATGAAGATGTTTGCTTAGTTTCACATATGTGTCTAGCCTTAAAATAGTTGGGAAAGAATCACACAGTTCTTGTCATTAAAAGGAAGGGCTTCCCCAAGATCAGCTGTGACCCTTTGTTAGAAGAGAGGATGCACAGGACTAGGTGTGGCTCAGTGATAGAGCACTTACCTAGCCTGTGCCAGAGCCCCGGGTTCTACTCCCAACACTGAAAAAAAATAGCAGAAGAGATCATATATATTAGCTTAAAGCTTTTTTCTATTTATTTATTCATTTATTTATTTATTTAGTGTGTGTGTGTGTGTGTGTGTGTGTGTGTGTGTGTGTGTGTGTGTAAGCAGGTGGACTTGTATCAAGGTGTGCTTATGGAGGTCCAAGGACAACTTTCAGGAGTCAGTTCTTTCCTTCTATCATATGGGTCCTGGGTGTCAAGCGCAGCCTTGGTGGCCAGCCCTTTTGCCTGATAAGCTATGTCACCAACCTCAGGGGGTTTTGTTTGTTTTGTTTTTTAAATTTTGCTTTAAAACCAGGTGTGGTGGCACATGCGCAGGAAGATCTCTGTGAATCCCAGGCCAGCAAGGACTACATAATGAAACCCTGTCTAAAAACCAAAAACAAACAGAATTTTGTTTTGAGAAGCTGGAAAGATAGCTCAGCTGTTTAGAGTATCAGATGCTCTTCTAGAGGACCCTGGTTCGAATCCCAGCACCCACATAGTAGTTCACTGCTACATGTAACTCCCTCTTCTGACCTCTGTGGGCATCAGGCACATACATGGTGTATACATGATATACACACAGGCAAAACACCCATATGCCATAAAATAAAAATAAATAAATAAAAATTTAAAAAGTTGTTTCGAGAATTTTGCAGTGTTCCTTGAGTGAGCTTGCATTATTGGCTAGCCTTGGGGCTCTGAGCCTCAGAGTGTTTGTTCTCGTTAGAAAGCTTAACTCCAAGGTAAGGGCGGCAGAGGTGGGGATGAGTAATCGCAGCCGAAAGACAAGAATCAGGAGCGTGAGTAATGGACTTCTGTAAGCTGTGCTGAAGTGTTGTGGGGGCTTCTCCCGAGCAGGAGGAAATCAACAGATGGAAGCTGCTTGGCTTCTTGATAAATGTAAGATCTTTGTGAGGCAGAAAAAATGCTAAATAAGTCAACCTAAATCCAGCATCAATTAGTGAGTTCAGTGTCAGAGGGAATGTGAGGATACCCATTGGGTTTCACTTATTTTTTGACGTTTTGAGACTGGCCTCACTGTACAGCTAGAGCTCATTGTGTAGCCCAGGCTAGCCTGGAAATCACTGTGTAGTCCAGCTCGGCCTCGAACTCCTGATTCTCCTGCCTCTTTGTCCTTTACTTTAGGATGTCAGGTGTGTACCACCATGCCTGTCTATGTTGTGCATTAACGGAAAATTTGACATGGAAAAAGGATATAGAGAACCATGATTTAGGACAGTTATTGGTTTTGTGGGGCAAAAGAGGTGGACTGTGATATAAGATCAACAAGTGATAGATGCCTTGCTCCTGTATGAACTGCTGCTTACCTTCATCAAAATCAATCAAGTTTCCATTGAGGGAAGAAGTAGATCATTGGGTAAAAGCACTTGCTGTGCAAGCATGAGGATCCAAGTTCAAATCCTCAGCATCCATGTAAAAGCTGGGTGTGACTGTGTACACCTGTAATCCCAGCAATGTGTGGGAGCGGAGAGGGGACTTGATGGCTGCCAGCCTTGCTCCAAGTTAGTGAGAGACCTTGTCTGAAAGGAACAAGGAAAAGAGTGATAGAGACACCGAGCATTCTCCTCTGACAGGCACCCCTCCAAACACATATAAACTGTACACATTCATCTCATGCAATATATATATATATATATATATGTGCATATATTTACATATATATAGTGTGTGTGTATGTATGTGTGTGTGTATATATGGTAAAGAACACTGTTGCTCTTGCAGAGCGCTAAGTTCAGCTCCCAGAACCCACATTGGTTGGCTCACACTACCTGTCATTCCAGCTCCATATGTATATACCCCCACACAGACACAGACACACAATTAAATAATAAAATAAATCTTAAAAAAATTACATTTTAGCTAGGCGATGGTGAGGAATGCCTTTAATTCCAGCACTTGGGAGGCAGAGGCAGGTGGATCTCTGAGTTTGAGGCCAACCTAGTCTACAAAGTGAATTCCAGGACAGCCAGGGCTACACAGAGAAACCCTGTCTCGAAAAACGAACAAAACAGAATGAAAGATTACACTGTAGACTGGAATAGTGAGTGTTTAGCCTGTCTGCACATCTTTAGAAGGGCTCTATTAATAAAGACAGTTTTTAAATAAAACTATGTAATGGTAAATCCATGTTAAAGATGTTCATTGGACTTGAGCTAGTGGCAGTCCCCTGCCTCAGCCTCTTAAGTTCTTCCATTACAGGTGTGAATCACCATATCCAGATTAAATGGGTTATTTAATTAAATTGATGTCATGTGTATGACTGTAGACCACAGATAAGCATATAAGGTCATTGATGTCATGTGTATGACTGTAGACCACAGATAAGCATGTAAGGTCATTGATCTCATGTATGACTGTAGATCACAGATAAGCATATAAGGTTATTGATATCATGTGTATGACTGTAGATCACAGATAAGCATATAAGGTTATTGATGTCATGTGTATGACTGTAGACCACAGATAAGCATATAAGGTCATTGATGTCATATATATGAATGACTGTAGACCACAGATGAGCATGTAAGGGGCTTAGGAGCCCAGCTCTCTCCCTGTGGAACTCCACCTTGCCAGCCATTTCCCACCTCTATGTTCCATAGCTATGATTTCTTCCATCCTTTCTGGAGGTTATTTTGTTACTTTTGTGTGTGTGTTGGGGGTAGGTGGGTGGGGTATATGCATGTGTATGTGAAAGTCAGAGGCCACCATTATAGGTCTTCCCTATCACCACTCTCCATCCTAGTTTTTGAGGTGGAGTCTTACTGGGCCTGAGCTCACCATTTTTATTTTGGCTGGCTAATGAGCCCCCAGAGGTGGGTCCTGGGGATCCAAACGCAGGTCCTCACGCTTGAGCAGCAAGCATTTTAACCACTGAATCTTCTCCCTGCTCCCTTTTTCTGGATGTTTTGAGGAAGATTCCCGCATATCAGAGAGATCACTCCTCAAACCCCAGTTCATCCAGGCTAGATTCAGCTCTGTTGAAAAACCCAGAAAGCATTATTTCTTGCTGCACAACTTCTTAGCACTTGCGTTTCTGAATTCTGAGCAGCCTGTGGTTTAGACAGAAGGCAGACTCTTGAGTTTGGCAGTTGAAGCCTGAAGTTCCCAGTTCAGAATTTCTGATGAAGGCCAGGTCTGGATAAGACTGCCTTTCTAAGTGCTGGAGGAGCCATGCTTACCCTGCCCACTTGGTCACCCATGAGTGGATTCTATTTTTATAAACATCCTGTCCAGTGAAGTTGCCTGTTATTTTTGCCCCCTCCCTTCACTCTCAGCTTCCAGAGTCTTTCTTGATGTTTGAGAATTCTACAGTTAAGTTTGGCATGATTTTTTTTTTTTTTTTTGGTTTTTCGAGACAGGGTTTCTCTGTGTAGCTTTGCGCCTTTCCTGGGACTCACTCGGTAGTCCAGGCTGGCCTCGAACTCACAGAGATCCGCCTGGCTCTGCCTCCCGAGTGCTGGGATTAAAGGCGTGCGCCACCACCGCCCGGCGATATTTTTTTTTAAATGTAGAATTTGAACAGATACGTGTTCTGAACATGTTTGGTTTTTTAAAAAAGAACTTGGTTACACTTTGAAAACTTGGTAAGTAAGATCATATTCAGCAACAGACTTCTAGGCATGGTGGTAGCTCATGCCTGTGATGCTGGGAAGCTGAGGCAGGAGGATTACAAATGTGAGGCTAGCCTGGGCTACAGAATGAAACCCTGTCTCAAAGAAAAAAGCGTGGGCTAAGGATGTATCTCAGGTGGTAGAGTGCTTGCTCAGCATGGACAAAGCCCTGGGCTCCACACCCGCAACACCATACATTGGATTTACGGTAAAACCAACACTCACTCCGGAGGAGGAGGGGGTAGGGGCAGAAGTCTGGTTTGGACCACTTAGGGAGTTTGAGGTTAGCCCGAGACACACAACAGAGACCCTGTCACAAACAACTCTCAAACAAGAAATGGTTATGACATGCCACTGTACTCCACACACTGAGGTCAGAGAACCCTGGTCTTCTGCATCATTGGCTTTACCAGCTTCTCCTGAGTGTTCAGTGAAGATGGCGGGGCTTCGGGAAGCCCTGGAGATGTTTGCTGGCATTCCTACCGTGAAGACTTTGGGGTGCATCGGCTTTAGATAGACAGCATCCAGAGTGAGTCCCTCCAGCTAGGGTGTGCTGGACTGACTCCACAAAGGTCTTCTTCTCTTTTCCCTCTCTCATCATTTCCACATCATTAAATATGCTGCCAGTGCTAGCCTTGACCCTCACTTTTGCTAATGAAATCCAGTGTATTTGTGGCCGAGACTGTGCAAGTTGGGATTCTGAAGTGGGATGGACAGGCCCTGGTCCTCTGGGTGATATGAAGAAGGCAGTATTGGAGATGTATCCAGTGTATTATGAACCATGTTCTGATTTAAATGTAACTTTATTATTTTAATTGTCCCTTGGCAATAAGGCTCTTTTTTAAAAAAAATTCCATAGGTAAAGATAACTTTTATCAGAAAAACTGATATCTATTTATCAGATTAAGTTAAGATATGCTAATATTGGCCAGAAAATTGGTAAAGACTCCTGCCACCAAGCCTGACAACCTGTTTGATTTTTAGGACCATGTGGCAGGAGAGAACTAACTCCCACAAGCTGTCTTCTGATCTTTATACGCGCGCGCGCGCACACACACACACACACACGCACGCACGCACGCACGCACGCACGCACGCACGCACGCACGCACGCACGCAAAATAAATGCAGTTTTCAAGGATATGTGCTAATGACAGGACTGAGGGTGTGACTCAGTTGGTAGGCTGTCCACCTAGCCATGCATGAACCTGGAGTTGGAGTTCCATCCCCAGCATGGTATAAACTAGACAAGGCAGTGTGTGCATACCTGTTCCCAGCACATTTGGCTTCTGGAGACTGTCTTGAAAAAACAAAGATACAGTAACAATGCTCTTTGTTCTCTGAACAGTGGTGTCAGTGCTCTTGATAAATCTGGGAAAGATAAAGACTTGGCAGCCACCCAGATGCTGGGACAGAGACCTTGTATCCCTTTTAGCCTGGGGGCAACATCCTATGGACTGTGTTAAGCAACTGTGTGTTTATCTTCAGATATCAGAGGTGGGATATCTCCTAGGCTCGAGCAGGCTTCAATCACAGCTAGGGGTTGGACCTTTCCCTACACCTGAGCAAGACTCTAAAGTGGCTTGATTCATATTCATTCATCCATCCATCCATTCATTCATTCATTCATTTTCTCACCCTCCCCTCCTCCTCTACCTTTCCTACCTCCCTCCCTTTCCCTATCCCTCTCTCTGATTTCCTTTCTTTCTTCTCTTTTATAAGACAGGGTCTCACCGTAGATTAGGCCATGAACTCACTCTGTAGTCAGGGGTGGCTGACCTGTGCTTCCCCATGTCACAGTGTCTAACATGATCTTGGAGATTAAGCAGAGGTTTGTTAGCAGAGAATGAAAGAACTTCCGGGGAATGGTGGCACACGCCTTTAATCCCAGCACTCAGGAGGCAGAGCCAGGCGGATCTCTGTGAGTTCAAGGCCTGGTCTGTAGAGCGAGATCCAGAACAGGCACCAAAACTACACAGAGAAATCCTGTCTTGAAACCCCCCCCTCCCCAAAAAAAGAACTTCCTACTGTGTAGCTTGATACCTGGCCATGTAAATTATGAGAACATTGGGGTTCTGAACAAACTTCAAGGCATCCTGGAGATTGATGGTAACTGGCTTGCAGGATCCTTAGGATTAATGTTCCTGGTGTTGTATACTGCTTGCTTTAATTTACTTATTTTCAGCCTGGGGATGGAACCCAGGACCCTGTGCATACTAAACTAAACAAAAACTGTATCACTAAGCTCATCCCAGTCCTGCTTTGGTGAAGTTTTTTAAGATTCTATGAATAGTTGAAAAGTGCACAACCTTGAAGGTGTGAGGTTTTTTGTTTTTTTTTTGTTTTTCCCTGTTGGATGATTATTGAGTCTTATGGTCAATGTTTTGTCACTCCTGTGAGTGCTTTCTGAGTTCAGAGACTTCCTGAATGAAGTAGAGGTCTGCAAAACACTTTCCTTGATCTTTTCCAAGATGGTGAAGTGTCTGAATATTTAATTTTGTTTGTTTGAGAGAGAGTCTCTCTCTGTAGACTTGCTTGCCTTTAAGCTGGCCTTAAACTTGAAGATATCCCCACTTCTGCCTCCCAAATGCTGCGATTAAAGGCGTGTGCCACCACACCCAGCTGGATATTTAAATTTAAGGCCACACTGTTGGCTTCTTGGAGTGTGTGTGTGTGTGTGTGTGTGTGTGTGTGTGTGTGTGTGTGTGTGGTGTGTTGCTACACTTCTATGCATGCATGTGTTTCTAGAGGCCAGAGTCAATCTCAGATGTCTCTTCAGGAGCCACCCACCTTGTTTGTTGAAAGATCTCTCTCTGGCCTGCAACTCTTCAGGTGGCCTAGGCCAGTGTGCCCCAAGGATCCTCTTGTCTCTGCCTCCTCAGCTCTGGGATTACAAGCGTGTGCCACCATGCCTAGCACTTTTTTTTTTTTAACATGGTTTTCGGAGGGTTTACATGGTTTTCATATGGGTTCTGGGTGACTAAACTCAGACCCTCAGGCTTGCAAGGCAAGCTCTTCACCAGCTAAGCTGTCCTTCAAGCTGCTACACTGTTGGCTTCTGGTACGGCTTTCCGGGTACTTATTGGCTGGGGTTGGCACTGTTGCATTCATATGCACTACACAGTGTCACTCTTTGTGTGGTGTATACACTGTCAAGGCTTTTCTGTTGAGGGAAGGTTCATAGTGAGGCAGTTACTTCTTGTGGCAGCTGCAGGGATGAGTGGCAGGGGTTTCCACCCTCAGGGTTAGGTCACCTGCTCCTTGAGAAGGCAGAGTGTCCTTTCTCAGTGGCAGTGCTGAAAACCATCCCCTTCAGAGAATGAGCTCTGTCCTCCTTCCTCTACCTCCACCAAAGATGCTGAACGTATAGGCAGCTCTCTAGAACTCCCTTTCCTTCTGCAATAGTGATCAAGAACCAGGAAGGTGATCAGTGGTTGTGGCAAATTAGAAATTCGTGAAGTAGAAAAGAAGACACTGTGAAAGCAATTGTTATAAATAGAATAGTAAATGGAGCATTAAAAAAAATCAACTTAAAACAAAATTGTGTTTTTAATATATATGTTTACTTCAGTTTTTCTTTTTGGTCAGAGTGTATTCAGAATCATCTCGCCAGGTAACACTGGCCAGCCCATTCCTTTGTTTCTTCTCCTAATAACCATTTGAACTATTTCAGTGCTGATCATGGCAGTGATTGTACCTATTTTATAGCTGAGCAACCATCAAAATGTGAAGGGCAAATAATTGCACAATGTCACAGTCAGAAATAGAATGTGAGTTCTGAGCCATGATTTCAGGCTGGATTCAGCTCCCTGCCCATCCTCCCTGTTCCTTTTTGGGAAATTTTGGCTGTCCCACCTGAAGGTTTCAGGCCAGGGCAAGTGTCAGGGCAGGCTTAGAACACACAGTGTGTGCTTCTCGACTCCCTGAGGAAAGGTAATGATAAGTAACTTCAGAGTCAAGCAGGCTTTCATGGTTCCTGACCATGCTCTTGTAGACCATTCTGTCTTATCGCTGGTGAACTGACAAGACCTCCCTGCTCTTGACCTTCATTCTGTGGAACCCAGTCCATTGCATTCAGAAAAACACTAAGGAGTTTCCATTTTAGAGAATGTGTCTGAAATGGGTGTTATATGTAGTAGTTACTGACAGAAAAGGTAAGCAAGGGAGAGCAAAGGAATGTGTTAGTATATTGCCCAAATTTGTCTGGAGAGCAGGCAGTGGTGAGGGTTGAAAGACAGAGTGGGAGCAGACTTAGAACCTTTATTTTTTTTTTTTACTGAGAGTAACCCAGCCAGGCCTGGTGACACAGGCCTATGATTCCAGTTGTTTAGAAGTCTGAGGCAGGAGAATCACAAATTCAAGACTTGCCTGAGCTACAGCGTGAGTCAAAGTCAGCTTGAGTAACTTAGACCCTGTTTTTACTAAGGAGGTAGCTCAGTGGTAGAGCATCTGCCTAGCATTTATGGAGTCCTTGCGTTCAGTCCCAAGTACCAGAGCAAAGGCAGGGGAAGGGGGAGAGAAGAGGAGGAGGAGGAGAAAGAAGAAGAGGAGGAGGGGGAGGAGGAGGAGCAGGAGAAGAGGAGGAAGAGATGAAACAGACTCTTCTAGGTCATTGATTAGTCTTTGTGTCCCCAGCAACAATCTCTTAAGGTACACATGTGACCAAAGAAGAATGATAAAAAATAATTACACAATAAAAGAAAACAAGCCAAAAAAACTACATGAGGCTGGAGAGTCAATGGTTAGGAACACTAGCTGCTCTTCAAGAGGAGGACCTAAGTTCTGTTCACATGAGGACAGACATGGTGGCTCACAACCGACTGTCACTCCAGTTCCAGGGGACCTGACACTTTCCTCTGGCCTCTATCGGCACAAGGCATGCACATGGTGCACAGATATGCCTGCAGGCAAAATACCCATATACATAAAATAAAATTTTAAAAAATTTAGCTAGGCGGCCGTGGTGCACGCCTTTAATCCTAGCACTCGGAAGGCAGAGCCAGGCGGATCTCTGAGTTCGAGGCCAGCCTGGTCTACAGAGCGAGATCCAGGAAAGGCACAAAACTATGCAGAGAAACCCTGATGCTGCCCAAGGCTGGAGAGAAGGCTCAGCGGTTAAGAGCACTGACTGCTCTTCCAGAGGACCTGGGTTCAATTCCCAGCATGCACATGGCAGCTCATACCTGTCTGTAACTCCAGTTCCAGGGGATAGATCCAACATCTTTACACAGACATACATACAGACAAAAGACCAATGTACATAAAATAAAAGTAAATTTATAAAAAAAAATTAAATTACAGATGAAACTACTTTCCTCATAAAAATTTAATAAAATATTCTATGAATGGATGGAATGTTAATCGGTGTACTTAATTAAAAAGTGAAGCCAGTAGCAAACAGAGCAGCTGAACAGCACGTTTCTCTCCTCGGTTCAGCGAGGACCTAAGTTATGCTCACCATTAAGTACACAAGTTGTTCTGTGTTATCATTTCCCTCTGGGAAAATCAGTGGACTTAGGTTGTTTGTGAAAGATGGAATGGCCGCTCCTGTTCTCTCACGTGCTCCTGGAGAGCCTCTTCAGCTGATCCCTGGCCGCCATGCTTCAAGGTTTGAGGAGCATTTTTCCCCGGAGCCTCTGGGTTGTATTCAGGACTATTGCAGAAATAAGAGACTGTTAGTGGTTTGAGTGTCCCACAATCTTACCAAATGAAAGCAGGTGACTGACACGTTGCCAGAACAGGACCAGAATCTTGGCCCCACTCTGCTGTTTCCTGGGCTTGGAGAGCTCCTCTCTGGTCCAGGGATGAGCACCACTGGAAGGGGAAGCCAGCTTGTGCCTGTAGACTACCCACAAAGCACCTTGGCGGTTGTGATTCTCTGTGTTCTGGGTAGGGATTCTGTACTTACTCCAGTAGTCTAAGGACCGCACACAGCATCTCTTTCCTCTACTTACTCCAGTAATCTAAGGACCACACACAGCATCTCTTTCCTCTACTTACTCCAGTAGTCTAAGGACCGCACACAGCATCTTTCCTTTACTTACTCCAGTAGTCTAAGGACCACACAGCATCTCTTTCCTTTACTTACTCCAGTAGTCTAAGGACCGCACACAGCATCTTTCCTTTACTTACTCCAGTAGTCTAAGGACCACACAGCATCTCTTTCCTTTACTTACTCCAGTAGTCCAAGGACCACACAGCATCTCTTTCCTCTACTTACTCCAGTAGTCCAAGGACCACACAGCATCTCTTTCCTCTACTTACTCCAGTAGTCCAAGGACCACACAGCATCTCTTTCCTCTACTTACTCCAGTAGTCCAAGGACCGCACACAGCATCTCTTTCCTCTACTTACTCCAGTAGTCCAAGGACCGCACACAGCATCTCTTTCCTCTACTTACTCCAGTAGTCTAAGTACCACACAGCATCTCTTTCCTCTACTTACTCCCATTGTCTAAGGACCACACACAGCATCTCTTTCCTTTTGCTGTGACAAAGCCCCTGGGGTGGTGCCGATCACAGACAGGGTGTATCTTTCTTCCTCCCTCTCTTCCTCAGACATGCCCAGCAGTGTCTCCTAGGTGATTCCAAATCCAGTCAAATTGACGGTTCATCTTCACACCCAGAGCAGCAGTGCCTGTCACTGTACTTCTGTTATCTCTGGGACTTTGAGCTTAGTTTATTTGTCTTCCTTTCTGGCTTGTGGTTTTCTGAATTCTCTCTCTCTCTCTCTCTCTCTCTCTCTCTCTCTCTCTCTCTCTCTCTCTCTCTCTCTCCCCGAGACAGGGTTTCTCTGTGTAGTTTTAGTGCCTGTCCTGGCTGGATCTCACTCTGTAGAACAGGCTGGCCTTGAACTCACAGAGATCTGCCTGGCCTGCCTCCTGAGTGCTGTGATTAAAGGCGTGCGCCATGGCTGCCCGGCTTGGTTGTTTTAATATTTTTATTACCTTTATTTATTTATTTTGTGTGTGTGTTTGTATACATGACACTGTGTGTGTGTGTGTGTGTGTGTGTGTGTGTGTGTGTGT
Source organism: Peromyscus leucopus (assembly GCF_004664715.2). Lineage (NCBI taxonomy): Eukaryota > Metazoa > Chordata > Mammalia > Rodentia > Cricetidae > Peromyscus > Peromyscus leucopus. The sequence continues at coordinate 48,796,949 of NC_051067.1, forward strand.
GTGTGTGTAAGTTGGAGGACAACTTTTAAGAGTCACTTTTCTCCTTCCACCATGTGGGTTCGCCAGGCTTGACAGCAACTGCCTGTATTCCCTGAGCGTCTTGCTGACCCTCCCTCTAACATGTTTTTATGTTTGCCTCACTCCCTTGTTTTTGACACTGGTTCTTGGTATGTAACCCAGGCTGACCTTGAACTCCTGAGTCTCCTGCCTCAGCCTTACAAGTGACTAGGGTTACATTCACATGCCACTGTGCTTAGCTATGTCCCTATTTCTGAGATATCTAAAATACTTGGATTTATCACTAGGTGCAGAGGAATGGGAATAGGGAGGTGGGAGAGGGTTTGAGCTGGAAGGAACATGGTGGAGGGTCTCAGGCTGGCTAGGCAGCTTCTGGGGAGAGCTGTGGGGCAGGAGACTTTTGTGTCTTTCCTCCATGACCTATCTTCAGTTCTCAGAGTGCCACTTTCCTTTAAGATGGGGCATCTGGCTAGGGGATCTAGTTCTGAGGTCCCTCCTGGAGTAATGTGGTCCTACCTTTGTGGCTACTTGAGTTATCCAAGGTTCAGTTCCCATGGACCTTAAATATGTGTGTGTGTGTGTGTGTGTGTGTGTGTGTGTGTACATATATATATATATTGCTGTATATTTATATATCACTAAGCAAGAACACCTACAAAGAAAGTTTCAGAAGGTTGTAGGGTTTTGTTGCTGTCTTGTGTATCCTAAGGATCCAAATACTTTTCCCAGAATCCCCTGTGATGGCAAAGGTATAGGAACAATGTTCCTAGGCTGTGGCAATTAAAACTGTAAATAGAATCAACGTTAAACATTCTAAGAAGCTGTATAATTCCATTTCAGTATGCATTGGCCTCTTTGCCAGTAATTATCATGGAGTCATCTGAGCCCCCTTCCTACGGTACTCAGCCACCCCCTTGGTTGGTGCTTGGGAGAACTCTGTTAAAGACAGGATGCTTCCCGGGGCTGCACCCTGCTGAACACATTGGCTGTTTAGATTACACTCATTCTCTGGACTTGCACACCTTGTAATATGTGTGATAGAAAACCTCCACTGTAGTTGTGCCCGAGAAAAGACATGATCAGCGTGATTTTCACAGCATTCCGTGGGGTGTTAGAAGCCTGTGCTGATGTCGTGAGCAGCTTTGGGGCTACGCACAGAAGTGCCTCTGATATCCTGACTTCGAAAGGATGTAAATGATAAGACACCAAGTACCACAGCTAGTCCTTTTTAAAGTAGAGCCTAAATAAAAGCAACTCTATAAATGTTTACATTGGTATGTTTTCCTCTCTGCCAATTTTTAGGTGATCTGGTATTCTGTGTCTTTCTTGCAGGATCACAGACATATGTAATTAATCTTGATGTTGTCAGTTAAACAAATAAGAGCACCTTTCAGGTAGTTCTGTTGTTGTGTAGTGTTGGTTCTTAAAAATTCTTTCAATTTTTTAAGTGTGTGTGTGTGTGTGTGTGTGTGTGTGTGTGTGTGTGTGTGTATGTCTAGGTCAAAGGACATCTTTCAGGAGTTGATTCTCTCCTTCCACCCTGTGGATCCCAGAAATCTAATTTTAGTCTTCAGGCTTGATGGCGAACTCCTTTACCTGCTGAGCCATGTTGCTGGCCCTGTTTTTTGTTTGTTTGCTTTTTGATTGTTTTGTTTGTTTGTTTTGACAGAGTCTCATATAGCCCAGGCTGACCTCAAACTCTGTATGTAGTCGGAATGACCTTGAACTCCTAATTCTCCTGCTTCTACCTCTCAGTGCTGGGATGAAACCTTGTTTTTACTTGGTACTAGAGACCAAACCCAGGGCTAATACATACCATGCAAGTACTCTGCCAATTGAGCTACATCCCCAGCCCCTAAGTTCATACAGTGACGTTACACTTAAGTAACATTCTTGTAGCATCTTACCTTCAGATAGCAAGCCTGATATCTAGAATGATGCTGGGAATGCTCCGTGGCTGCACCACCTCACACTGAGCCCTTGAACCATGACTGGTGTAACTTCGAGGCTACAGAAGTCTCAATAGCCACTTGGAACTAGACACTGCCCTATTGATAGGTTCTAGGTCTATTGGGGCTTCCATGTTTATGTCTAAAGCTCAAGTGTGTTTAGGAAAAGCAGTTAATCATTTAGACTCTCGGGGCAAATTTGATTTCTGCAAATCCAAGAAATTGCTTACACATTTTGCCATTCAGTCAGTTTGTATCAGCTTCATGTAGTTCATGAAACAAATGACGGATAAATTCAAAAGTCCCCTTTATTACCTGGGAGAGTTGGTTTTTATGGGCTCCATGCTTTTGCCTGTTTGGGAGAGGCTGATTTTTCTCATCGTGAGTACAGACCCTCTTTATGTGTCCCCTGCCTGCCCCTCCCCCATTTATTGTGCTGGGCACTTTGTTCCTGAGCCCCGCAGCTGTTGTGACAGGGGGACAGTTTGCATTCTTACCCAGCAGCTGCCTGAAGCATTTATAATCTGGTTTTGGCAGGAAATAGCACACAAGTGAAAGCCAAGTTAAAAGAAGCTTGAAAAATAACAGAGTAACTTAGGGTGGCACTAATGTGGGGTCCGTTTTCCTCGGCAAATTGTGCTAGTGACTTGTTAATGTGATAGGACCTAGAGGCATTCGGGGTGGGGCCATGTTTAGTCAGGTTTAAAATCCAGAATCTAGGCGCTGGGGACGTGACTTAGTGATTAAGCCCGTGTAGGTCTCTTCCAGAGGACCCAAGTTCAGTTCCCAACTCCCCTATCAGGTGACTCACAACCAACGGTAACTCCAGCTCCAGGTGATCTGACACCTTCTTCTGAGCTCTTGGGACCCTGCTCAATCTCTCTCTCTCTCTCTCTCTCTCTCTCTCTCTCTCTCTCTCTCACACACACACACAAACACACACACACTTAAATAAAATAAATCTTTAAAAAATACAGAATCTGAGCTCAAGACATAGAATAAGCTCCTAGGAGGTTATTACTATTTTTATTTTTAAAATAATATACTACGTTTGTTTTAATTGATTAAGCTAGGAACTTAAAATTATTGTTCTTTCAAGATAAACTGATAATTGGTAGTTATGGGTCCCTCCCCTCCTCTGCGCTCTACTGTGACAGCCGCCCTCTACAGAGAGCGGTTTCAACATTCCTTCAGCATTATTTATGTCTCTCTTCAGCAGGCAAGCTTACTTCTGCTGAATTCAAGGACTAAAAGCATGCCCTTACTGTCTCTTTCCTTCAAAGTAAGCGTTTGTCACAAGGCTCAGGGCCTGGGTGTCCATGTGGAGCCACTCACTTCTCACTGAAGGTGAGAACCCCTCAGAGGCGGAGGGAGCGAGGGCTCAGCAGGCAGCAGCACTTGTTGCCACGCCTGCCACCCTTAGCTCTGTTCCTGAGGCCTGAGGCGGAAGGAGAGAACAGACTCCTGCAGGTTGTCCTCTGACTTCCACATGTGCATCCTGTCACTCAGGCACCGCTCTCCCCCACAAAATAACTAAACAAATACGTAAGTAAATACGTGTAAAAAATTTTAAATTCCTCAAGTTGTAGTTGCAAACAAATGAATTTTGTCCCTCAGGAGATTTTACTGAGTGTTCACCTCCGTGTCTCCGATTCTTCTCTACATTGAATTCTGTTTCCTGTAGAAGGCCAGGTGGTCCCAGCCTCTGATAGACCTTTTCAGAGGTTCTCAACCTTCCTAATGCTGAGATACCTTTAATACAGTTCCTCATGTTGTGGTGACCAACCATGAAATGACTTTGATGCTACTTCATAACTGTAATGTTGTTACTGTTATGAATTGTAATGTACATATTCGATAGGCAGGACATCTGATACACAGCCTCTGTGAAAGAGTCATTTGACCGCGAGGGGGGTCACGACTCACAGGTTGAGAACCACTGCTTTCGAAGGAGCCAGGTGCTGTCCATGAAGAAGAGATCTGCCAGCCGCTTGGCCTGTGCTCACCGAGTCTGGTTTTCCTTGTAGACCTTCACTGCCTGGTGCAACTCGCACCTACGGAAAGCTGGCACCCAGATCGAGAACATCGAGGAGGATTTCAGGAATGGCCTCAAGCTCATGCTTCTTCTGGAAGTCATCTCAGGTGGGTGTACAGACTTTGGATTGTGTCTAACATGGTCATCTCAGGTGGGTGTGCAGGCCCTGGACCGTGTCTAACTAACATGGTCATCTCAGGTAGGTGTGCAGGCTCCAGACCATGTCTAGCATGGTCATTTCAGGTGGGTGTGCAAGCTCCAGACCATGTCTAGCATGGTCATCTCAGGTAGGTGTGCAGGCTCCAGACCATGTCTAGCATGGTCATCTCAGGTGAGTGTGCAGGCAAGCCAGGGCTACACAATAAGACCCGTGTCAAAGAACAAGGCCAAGGCCAAGAAAATCTTTTTCAAAGAGCAATCTGCCTGGGTTGTTTTTTGTTTTGTTTGTTGTTGGTTTTTTCCCCCCTGTTCTAAATGATTGGATTCTGTATGTAATAGACTTTAAAAATGTTTAGGGCTCAATGTGACAGTGCAGCTCTATAATTCCAGTCTGAATCAAAAGGATCACCATGAGTTTGAAGCCAGCCGAGGCTACATAGGAAGTTGCAGGCCAGCTTAGAGTAAGTACATGATGAGATCCAGACTCAAAAAAAAAAAAAAAAAAAGAAAAGAAAGAAAATGAAACAAACAAAGAACCCCAGTAAAACAAAATAGTATACTGAACATCTCAACACAAGAGAAAAAATGGACACTTCTATGCTCCCTGCCACGATATCTGCTTCATCTTTAGTCCACCTAGTATAAATTACAGAAATAAATGACCTCTGGTCCAGGCCAGTGCATGTGTTTCACGTAACTGGAGTCGTGCAAAGATCACTCTGGGCTTTCTTCGGGTATAGACCAGGTAGGGTGAGTGGGTGGCCCTTGAGATGTGACTAAGAAGGAGAATGGCAAGCCCACCCTGGTCCAGATAGCCTCATAACCAGATGTCTAGGAAGCCCTGGCAACTACTCCTGTGACTTCAATTAGGCTACCTGACTTCCTCTAACAGCTAGCCAGCAACTCTGAATGCTCCAGGGCCACTAACTGGCTTTTCTCTTTGTGAATGTGAAGCCTGGCTCATGGCCAGACCCAACATACTGATGTGTCTGCAAAGAGTGCAATGTCCTTAATGCCATAGCTCTCTTGGTCACATTGGCCTTGAATGTGTTCCCTCTTGATCATTTTGGGAAACCAGGAAGACGTCAGAAGCAGTGGGGTGTTCATTTCCTCTTTTAAAAAAAAAGCCTAGACACTAGTATTTAACCCCTTGATCCAGAACCAAGGCAGTACTCTGAATGATTCTCTTTTCTTCCTCCAGGGGAAAGGCTGCCCAAACCTGACCGGGGCAAAATGCGGTTCCACAAGATTGCGAATGTCAACAAGGCTCTGGACTACATAGCCAGCAAGGGGGTGAAGCTGGTGTCGATTGGGGCTGAAGGTAGGTGAGAGGTGACCTAAGGAGAGGTGGCCTGTGCCTTCTGTTTCCTCCTCCCTCCCACCATGCTCCATGCCTGCCTGTACCACTGCCCTACTAGGCACTTCCTATAGACCTGAGAACCAGGAGTCGGGACCAGAGTCTAGACTCACAGGTAAAGAACAACAACAAGTATCACACCTTGTCTTCTCCAGACCTATTACTGGAATGAGAAAGAAGATTCGTGTCTGAAGGACTCTAGGTTAGGAACTGATCACTAGGACCAGGTGTGGTGTTGAGACATGTCTGTCATTCCAGAACCTGAGAGGCTAAGGTCCATTTAAGTTTGAGCGCCGTCTGGCTACATAGGGACTTCAAGGCCAGCCCTGGCTGCATAGTAAGACCCTGACTCAAAAGAAAACAAAGCAAAATGGAATAAAACTCCTAATTTCTAGGAAGGGAGCAGCCTCCCCATTGTCTGTGGAAGACTGGGCATGTGGGGAGGCCAGGAGCTGGACCAGCTGCATGTCACCGTGCATGCTGAGTCCTGCAACTGCCATTTAGGGAAGACTGCAAGGTGGGGCAGGACAGAGATGAGAGGAGAGTATATTCTCTCTGATGGAGTCCCAGAACTCCTAGGTGGTCTGCAGCGACAGAGCATATACAAGATTGGTGCTTATTATTGACTCAGAATTCGTTCAAAGGAGAACCATTTGCAATAAATGCCACACAAGCAGACACTCTGCAACACTTGTTTAAACAGACGGGTCCGCTCATGCGTATCCTTGCCAACGAGTTGTGTACTGATTGTGTCATCTGTCCATTAACTTGTTTTTCTCACCACAGAAATAGTCGATGGCAATGTGAAAATGACCCTGGGTATGATCTGGACCATCATCCTCCGCTTTGCCATTCAGGACATCTCAGTGGAAGGTAAAAGTCTTAAATGGTGATCCAGTTGTCTATTTGGGTTTTTTTTTTTTGTTTGTTTTTTTTTTTTTTTTTTTTGAGACAGGGTTTCTCTGTGTAGCTTTGCGCCTTTCCTGGATCTCGCTTTGGAGACCAGGCTGGCCTCGAACTCACAGAGATCCGCCTGGCTCTGCCTCCCGAGTGCTGGGATTAAAGGCATGCGCCACCACCACCCGGCCCAGTTGTCTATTTGGAAACTGTGCTCGTAAATTAAAATTTCAGTAGGATATTGTGACACTGAATAGTCACTATCAAATGAGAGGCATCTAAGTTGAGTTTTCAGAGACGGTATATTTCTGTGGGAAAAGCCCCTGGTGGCGCTGTTCTATTCTTGGGGTGGAATCACTTTGCAAAAGATGAGCACATGTTCAGAGCAGACGTTATTTTTAACACGGGTCTCTGCACTGCATATTGCACTAGGAAGTTCACAAATTAACTAACAAAATAGGCAGAGGGTTTTCCTTTTCTCTTTTTTTTCTCTATCCTTCCCTCTCTCCTCCTTCCCTCCCTTACTCCCTCTCTATTCCTTCTCTCTGTCTCCCTTCACTAGGGATTGAAACTGGAGCCTTGCACATGTGAAGCACATGTTTTGCCACAGAGCCATCCCCCCACCCCCCTAGGGCAAAATTCTTCAGGCTTATAGCTAGAATACCTTGCTAATATATATAACAACAGGGGCTGGAGAAATGGCTCAGAGGTTGAGAGCAGTGGCTGTTCTTCCAGAGGTCCTGAGTTCAATTCCCAGCAACCACATGGTGGCTCACAACCATCTATAATGAGATCTAGTGTGAAGGCACACATACAGGCAGAACACTGCATACATAATAAATAAATCTTTAAAAAAATATAACAACAACAACAACAATAATAATAATAATAATGAAAGTTGGGCATGGTGGTTGACTCCTATAAACCTGGCTCTGAAGAAGGTATGGCAGGAAGATCACAAGTTTGAAAACACCTTAGGCTTCATAGTACCAGGGCTACGTAATGAGATGCTATCTCACCCCCGAAACATTGTCTACATTCCTCCAAATAAAGAAGAAAAAGAAAGCAGGAGACGCTCCTAGCTCAGCTAATGCAATAGTGTGAATCAATCTTCAAAATAGTATCTACTCCATAAAGTGGGTTTGACTTTAAATATTTAAATTTAGTGTGTACAGCTGACACGATTATGACAAATTACTGTCTTTTTAATAAAGTGGGAACCTTTAGGAAGCATGTTGTTATTTTCATTAGCATAAAGAAATACACTTTGATAGAACCACATTTGCAGGAGTTTTTAAATGCAGACTGTGCGTTCTTCAAACTAGCTGTCATTCCTGAGCCTGAACTGAGGTTTGAATGTCGTTATCTCTTAGTTTGATGTTTTAGATGACATAAGTGGGTTTGGGCTTCTAAAAAGAGAATCCCAAGTGAATTAGAAGTTCTCTATGGGCACATACTGCAGGCTCCTTGTCAGCTAGTACAAAAGCAGGCAAGTGGAATTTTTAAAGATTTATTTTAGTTTTGATGATGTATATGTATGTGGGGAGTGGTGTGTGCGTGTGAGTGCAGGTGTTCTTGAGGCCAGAAGGGAAGTCAGAAGGAAGTCAGCTCAGCATGGGGGCTGGGAACTGAACTCAGGTCCTCTGGAAGAGCAGTGTGAGTACTTGACTACCAAGCCTTCTCTCCAGCCCCAGTGGGTGGTGTTTTAATGATTGCTGACTGATGAGTCACTAACAGCACCAGAAAGACCAACCTCAGAGCCTCTTCTAGCCTGGGAAGAACACTCCACCTCTTCCTCCTGAGGCTTGGTTAGCTGTTAGTTACCAAGATAATGGAGGCTGAGTACTCGGCAGTCCCGCTTGCCCTTAACCTGTTCTGCAGGTACACATGCTGTGCTTTGAGAGTTAAGTAGGCAGTTCTAATTTTCAGAATGTCAAGTTGACATTTGTCAACAGCACTGAATTCAGATTTAATTACAAGAGGTGCTGATGAGATGACTTAGCAGGCAGTCTGAGCCTGACAACCTGAGTTTTCCTTCCAGAACCCACAAGGTAGAAAAAGAGTACCAACTCCTGAAACTGGCCCTCTGGCTTCCACATGTACACCGTGGCGCGCGCGCGCGCGCGCGCGCGCGCACACACACACACACTTTAGTTTTTAAAAAATTTAAAAAAATAAACATTTAAGAAAAAGATTTAATTACACTAATCAAACACTTGTTAGGTTAAAAGGCACAGTAATAAATTTTGTTAAAAGTGAAAAAAAAAAAGAGCAGTAATAATGACCTGCAGAGCCAGGGGAGGAGAGAGGTAGCAAGCACATCAGACCGGAACGTGCTGGTAGGTATGAGTGCTCTGTTTGGAGATGGGATTGGTCTAGAACTCCTCCTGCCATCTCCTGAGTATGGGATGAAGGGGTCCAGCAAATCCTTCTCCAGTCAGCATCACAGAGGTGAAGGGGTTTGTTTGTTTGTTTGTTTGTTTGTTTGCTGATGGTTGTTTTGGTTTTTCTTCTTTGTATTTGTGTTGTTGTTTGGGTCTTGGTTGCTGGATATTGCACTCAGGGGCATGGGAACACTAACCACTCAGGTATTCTACTCCTGAGCTACATCCCATAGCCTTGGTTACAATTTTGGAATTAGTGATAAAGCAAATTTCAAATTTTTCAGGTGTAGCTATGAGAATGGCATGTCTGAGTTTCCCCTAAATGATTTTTTTGTATGTCTAAACAAAATAGCCTTTCTCTGAGTGCTTTTCCTTCCAGACACCTTTTCTTGATGTCATTACAGAAACATCTGCCAAAGAAGGTCTGCTACTGTGGTGTCAGAGGAAGACGGCCCCCTACAGAAATGTGAACATCCAGAACTTCCACACCAGGCAAGTGCCAGGGCTGTCGATCCCTGTCTGTCCCCGCAGAGCCCAGGGAGGCCAGGAGAACCACATGGCTTTTACTAGTATCTCCTGTCCAGGGGGTAGTTTCCACAGCAGAAGTGAAGTTATCTTTTCCCAGTACTTAAGGTCTCCCAGAGGAAACAGTCCTTTAGGGTTTGCAAGCAAGGGGTCGTGTTTATAAGTGGAGGCTGTGCTGTGCCAGGGTCCTTCCTAGTCTGATTTGGGGCTCCTTATGGCAGGAGTGGTGGACTCTTATCTGTGACAATGGGACCCCAGCAGACTCTGCCACCACTCTGAGCGCTCTGCCAACCTGGTGCCACCTGCTAAGTCCCTCAGCTTCAATCACTAAAATTGAGAACAAATCACATTTTAAAAATGGCAGGGAACAGGACAGATGGAACCCAGACCTGGCATGGGCGTGCAGCGTGGCTCTGGCTGCAGGCTTAGCTCCCAGGAGGTTTTCTAGGACTGTCACATGTGAGCAGAGGCCTGGTCACATTTTCATCCTTTGGATGGTGAGTTCCCATGGGTCTGTGGATAGTGAGAGAAAGGAAGGACAAGGTCACATCACAGTGACAGACGGGGAGGTACTTCTAGCTGGGAAAGTATTAGATTAATGGCTATGGAGAGGGAGGGTCATTTTCCTTGAAGGGTGTGACCCTTGATGGGTCAACCATACCCCAGTGGATTGTCCCCCATGAGTATATGGACAGCACAGTTGGACTTGACAGATTATTTTTTAAAAAAGAAAGAAGAAGGAAGAGGACTGGGAAGATTGGGGATAGATCTAGGAAGAATTAGGGAAGAGTAGGGGATGAGGACTAAACCATATGCCTATATGATTCACTCAAAGAAATACTTTAAAAATTATATTTAAAAATATGTTAGAATATCTCCAGGATGGGAGCACCAAGCTAGGCCTTCAAGCAGAGGAGAAAGGAAGCATTCCTTGTCCCAAAGAAGCTAGGGAGAGCTGAAACGGCCAACCAGGGTGGAAGTCAGGCTCCTGTGTTTGCCTGTATGTAGCTGTCTCCTCTTCTCACACTGAAGCCCTTCCAAGTGATGTTGCCATCAGGGTCTTCTTCCATTTCTAACTCCCTGAGGGATCCCGCCCATGCCCGCTCTCACTGACCCTGCTGTCAGCAGTACACTCAGAGCCCAGCATCCAAGGGGCCGTTAATAGTGGTGTCTGTGCCCCTGCTGACATCCAAGTTTGTGACCTTCTTACCTACAAGCTTCGGCCTTTAAAAAAAATAAAATAAAAGTAAGCTCAGAATGGTACCATCCATCTGCAATCCCAGCACTTAGGAGGCTGAGGCTGGAAGGGTGAGAGTTTGAGGCCAACCTGAGCCATGCTGAAGGACCCCGTCTCCAAATAAATAGATAAATCAATGAAAGCAATCCCCTGAGGAAAGACAGAGTAGCTAGGGGGACGGTGTTGGCTTTGAAAGTACCATAAGAACTTTCAGAAGGGTGCATCTCCCACATGGGGTCAGTATCCTTGGGGAAGGGGGTTACTGGGCAGTATCAGGCAAGGACCAGAGTGGAGACTGGGTAAAAAGTGAGTAGGAAACCCCAGGATTAAAAGGGTAAGGACAGTGGTAGACTTATCTCATTTCCCATTGCTGTCTGTGCCAGCACAGAGTGGACAGGGCCAGGGTCCCTGGCAAGGCCGGGCCTGCTCAAAACGGAAAGGAGAGGGAAGGGAATGGAGATATGCATGGGAAAGTGCAAGGCGGGACCATCCGGGGCCATTGGTGTCACTCACTGGGGAGGTCCCTTTGGTATGTGACATCAGATGGGAACAGCTGGTGTCTCACCCAGGGGAACCCCAGGTCTCTTCATTAACCCACCTTCTTCTCCTCTGTGCTGTGAAGCTGGAAAGATGGCCTTGGACTCTGTGCCCTCATCCACAGACACCGGCCTGACCTCATTGACTACTCAAAGCTTAACAAGGTCACTCTTTTGCGGTGGTTTTCAGTGTCACCCACCCATCACGCTCGGCATGCGACCCTGAGAATGAGCACATCAGCACTGACTAGCATGAATGTGGGCTGCCCAGAAGGCTTTACATATGGTAAAGGTTTTCCAGGCCTAGGTTACAAAGATGGACAGTGCCTAGGGTCTGGGGAAAGGTTCAGTTGCTCTCCTCCTTTTTAAGGTGGCACCAGGAGACTGCATATGTTAGGGGAGAGCTTAGTGAGCCATATTCCTTGCCCTTAAAAATTCACTTTACCTTTCTGAAGGATTCTTATGTATCTGTTGAGAACTGATTAATTTGTTTCTCATACAGGATCATCACAACTATGTCATTGTTGATGGCAAGAATTAGTTTTTTGTCTTACAAAAAAAGCTTTGGAAATTTGGGGTGGGGGTGGGGGGTTAACCTTAGAAAACAATTCAGTGTTCTAGGTCTCAGATGAGGTTGGAGTTCAGTGGAGTAGTGTGGAAAACGGGGCTCTTGTAGCTGAGGCTGGCTTTGAACTCTTCGTCTCCCTGCCTCTACATCTTAAGTACCATGATTGCAGGCGTGCTCCTCTCACAATTCCATCTTTAAAAGTAATTCTAGAGTGAGGTATGGTGCCCAGCACTTGGGAGGGTGAGGCAGGAGAGTGGTGAATTTGAGGGCAGCCAACCTAGACTATCCAGCAGGAGTCAAGGTCATTTTAAAACGTAGGTTGTGGAACAAAGAGAAACCAGGCCCTCCTCTGGAATTGCCATGCTTCAGAAATAATAATGCAGGAAGATTTAGGGCCAAGAGTATGGCAGTCTCAGACATGCTTGCCTTGGACTGAGGCCACAGATTTCCTGCTGGTGTGCTGAGCTGGCCGTTCATGTGTGCTGTGTATTTTGGGTTGGAAACTGACTCTATTGCATGCTGCCCTCACGTGTGTGGCATGTACAGTTGTGGCGCAAGCGCCCTCTGGCTTCCCTCAATCTCGTTAGTTATCACTTGTCCCACCTCCATCCCCACTCCCACCCCAGCCTGTCTTCAGATTCAGAGCATGCCAAGGTTGATTTGTTCCCCAAAAGATGACGGCGGAGGTACCATGGTAGAAAATAGCTTTTCAGGCTAGCCAATGCTCATAAGCATATATACATTTCCCCATGAATGTTTATTGCATTTATAAAATGAAGAACTTGTTCTAAATAGACTGTTTCACTACCAATTTAGAGTGATCAGTTTTTAGTTTGAAAGTGAATAGACTTGTGGAATTAGTTATCCGTAGTGGGTAGAAAATTAGTAAGATATAATGACAAGTAGTGCTTTACATTTTTTATATCAGAATCTATTCTGAATAAATGTATGTATGCATATATTCTCAATATATGTAAGCATGTGCATAAAATCATGCATACATATTCACTGAAGTTTCACACTGAAGTCAGTGCTGTAGTTTTTGTTAGTTTGTTTGACACATGGTCTGGCTGTGTAGCCCAGACTCCCCTTAAACTCAGGGCAGTTCTCCTGTCTCAGTCTCTAGAGTGCTTGGATTATGGACATGAGCCATCACACCTGGCTTCAGTACTTACCAGTCCAGTGTTGTAGACCTAGAAAGTGGGAGAGCCAGGGCTTGCCCAGGGTCACATGACTTCCTGTGCTAGGAAGTACTGACTTGCCACATTTCATCTCTTTAAATAACAATCTAAACCAAATGGTTGCCACAAAGTCTCACTTTGTTTTGGGCTCTGGAATCTTGCTTAGATATGTTTTTGAAAAAAAATTTTTTTTATCTAACTAGTAAGCTTCATAAACATAGCCATAAAACAGGCAAGTAAGATTTGCTTAACAAGAGTAATCAAATGAATATATGCTTTATTGAAACAATACTTAGTTAAAAACCATTTTTGCCTGATATAATCAGATACTCTGTGAAGTGAAGGACATGACAGTGGTGTTCTCTGTGGGCACATCTGGAATGTGTTTTTGAAGCCTGAGGCTTTCAGGTGGTCCCTTGTAGTAAAGGGGACTGAGAACACTGCAAAGCAGAGCAGTTTCTAAGATGTCCAAACGGGCAGACGAGATGGCTCAGCAGGCAGAGGTACTTGCTGGCCAAACCTCACAACCTGAGTTCAACCCCTAGACCCGTGATGGAAGGAGAGAACCAACTCCTAGAAGTTGTCCCCTGACCTACACATGTGCCTGCCCGTGCTCGTGAGACAGGCAGGCAGGCAGGCAGGCAGGCAGACAGACAGACAGACACACACACACACACACACACACACACACACACACACACACCAATAATAAATTTAAAGAAAATTGAAATATTTAAATGACACTGCACTAAAAGCTGGTTGAAATTGTCCCTGAATTAGCACTGTTGATCATTTGGATTTTTCTCTCTTACCTTCTTCCATTTCAGATTTATCATAGTTCATCTCTTTAAGAGATTAAAACGGTTTATGTCAAGTCTTTAGTTTTTCAGTTACACATCTCTAGTTAACCTTGTTATGCATGTTTAGCCAATTTCACAAGGTATAAAAACATAATTTCCTGTAAAAAGAATATGACCATTGTGAATTCACTTGAGTTTTTAATACTGTCATATTCTCACCTTTAACATAATAGAAGAATCATTTCTGCTCTTCATAGCCACCTAGTACCTTTCCAGTGAGCTAAGCATTCACCCAGTATCACCTGCCCTTCATCTTCCTATGCCCCAGCTCGCTTATATTCTAAATCAACATATCAAGCTGAGTGTGGTGGTGCATACCTGTAATCCTGGCACAGGAGGATCAGTTCAAGGGAGGACTTGTGAGATGTGTCAAACAAACAGACATCACAGTATGATTGGGGTAAACATCTCCAAGGTCACCTTCCACATCTGGAAAATGGCTTTCATGATTTAGAATGGTTGAGGGTTTTTCCATAGCCCTAATGCATATCAGGATGTCCTTTCTGACTGGTGACAAAATATCTGACTCCCCACCTCCTAATCCAGCATTTGCCCTCTTACACCCTGTGAGGTGGAGCTGCATGGGTCCTCCTGTGGTTTCTGTGACTTCTGATGTTTCTCTCCATGTCTCATAAGAAGGAACGTCGTGTAATTCTAGTCTTGTGTGAGCGGGAAGGTGCCCTTCCTGCAGTGACATGTGTGTCTTGTTCATTGCTTTGGTATTTTAAAAACCTGGTTGTCTTGTTTTCTACACAGGATGACCCCATAGGAAACATTAACCTGGCCATGGAAATAGCAGAGAAGCACTTGGATATTCCTAAAATGTTGGATGCTGAAGGTGAGATGAAAGAATGCCTACCGAGTTACACAAAAACAGAAGCAAAAACCGTATAGATTGTAAAAGCTGTGGCTGGGGATGGGGCTTTGTAAGCTATAGCCATGTTACATCTGAAGTACTTAGGATTCCAACAAAGCTCTGTCCCTCCACACATGAGTATTAGAGTTCTGTGTCTATCTTGCTCATACATGATCTTGCTAAAAATGGGCCAACAGAACTGTAGAAGCAGGATTTGACAAAAATTTCAGCTTTAGATAAGAACTAGAATGTAAGCCAGGTGGTGGCGGCACACACCTTTAATGCCAGCACTCGGGAAGCAGAGGAAACGGATCTCTGTGACTCTGAGGCCAGCCTGGTCTACAGAGTGAGTTCCTGGACAGCCAGAGCTACACAGAGAAACCCTGTCTCAAAAACAAACAAACAAACAAACAAAAACAGAATGCTTTGGTAAATAGATTGAGATCTAGATAGGTGTGTGTGTGTGTGTGTGTGTGTGTGTGTGTGTGTGTGTACAGATACATACATATACACACTGTCAAAAATATGTATACATATCCCAGGTGTGTATAAATATGTAGTATGTATGTACATGTTTATACATACTACATATTTCTACACATCACATAGACAGTGCTACAGTACTGGAGTTCAGGGCCCTGTATATCTATGCACGCACTCTACCACTGAGCTGTATTCCCAGCCCTCCTTTTACTTTCTAGTTTTGAGTCAGGGTCTCAAGTCTCATTAGGTTACCCCAGCTAACCTTGAACTCACCCTACAGTCCAGCCAGGTCTTTTGATCCCCCTGTCTCAGCCTCTCCAGTAACTGAGATTGTAAGTCCACACAGCAGGCTTTGTTGGTTGCTGTTTTTTAAAAAGACTTTCTGTGTTTTGTTTTGTTTTCAGTAGCAGATGCTTTTCTCTTCCCTGTGGAGAGATACATTTAGCAGATAAATCCCTTTGTGAGATTTAGCACTTAAGAGAAAACAAGTCTTCCCAGCTAAAAGCTGTGGAACAGAATTTAAAATATGGACCATTTGGCCCTCAGTGTACTAACCAAACTTTCACGTTTTGTTTTGAATTTATCTAAATGAAATTCAATGTTGACAGACCTGGGAGGACTTTTGTATAGTTTGCAGTTTGCCAGTTCCCCTTCTGGGGACTTGTTTCATATACTTCTCTTGTCCCTTTGGAGCGGCAAATTCATGCAGGTTGTACCTGCGGCCCACTGTTGAAAGCACAGGCATTTGGAGAGGATGCATTCATTTCATTTATCCGTGAGCAGTTATCCCTCAGCAGACGTGTACTGAACACTTACCGTGAGCCAATTCCTGTCTGCTGGGAACTGTGGGATCCTGAGCTGTGTAAGTTCCTGCCCTCTGTGGCTCTGACTTTGTTTTTTGCTTTGTTGTTGTTAGTGCCATTATTCCGTCATGGGAATTCTAATTAGTCATCAGTCAGTTCTCTTAGCGCTGAACAACCACAAGCTGGGTGGCTTACAGCACCCGGAGCTCCTTTCTCCCCACAGCTCTGTCTGGACTCGGAGTGTTGGTCAGGCCAGAGGCTGAGGGGAAAAGATCTTTCTCTACTTTTGGGGGCTTGAGAGCCCCAGACTCCTCACCCTGTGGCAGCATTGGTCCAGGACTGCCTTCTCTTGGAGTCTGCCTCCACCTGTCCTTGTGGTGTAAGGACACCTGCTGGGCTAAGTGCTCTGTGTACTCCAGCCTCAGTTCCTCTTCGCTCCCTCCGCTCTGCGGTGATCCTTCTGCAGGAGGTCCAGGCACAGCTGCTGGCTCAGCCGTTCAGTCCATGGCAGCAGCTTCTCAGTTAGCAATACTCTAATCCACACCCCATGTGGGTGCTAACACTTGAACTCCTTGGTGGTTCTCACAAGTACTCAGAACACAGAGAGAAGGAAGCCCTCCTGTGCTTCCTGCCAGGCTCTCTAGAGGGAGAATGCAGAACAGGAGCATAGAAATGCCCCCTTCCAGCTTCCTCTCCTAACTGAATTTGTATTCATGTCGTCTCCCCATGGACTCTTCCATGTGGTAACTAACCACCAAGAACTCTTGAATTAATATCCAACGTGGATTAATACGTTCATCTCTCTGCTCATTAATGCCTCTTGAATGCCTGTCCCGAGTGGAAGGGCCAGGGTTGCTTTCAAATACACATTCATGGCTGTAGCAGGATCACCATTACTGCCCTGGCACTACTCACGTTCTCCTCCGTTCTGGTTTCCCCTTAGTCTCTGGGTCCTGCCTGGGTATGCAGTTATCCTTCACTTTGTCATCTGGCTGCAGGCATGTTTTAGCACTTGTATCATTTCCTCCTCCCTTTCTCCCACTACTTTCTCCTTCTTTTCTTCTCCCCTCCTTTCCCTGGCTCCCTCTCTCCTTTACTTCCAGTTCTCTGAGCAAGATCTTTCTATACATTCCAAGTTGACCTTGAATCCACTATATAACCCAGGCTAGCCCAGAACCAGAGGCAACACCCTGCCTCAGCCTCCCAAGTTCTGGGGTGTCTTAGGGTTCCTATTGCTGTGAAGAGACACCATGACCACGGCAACTCTTACAAAGGAAAACATTTAATTGAGGTGGTGGCTTACAGTTTTAGAGGTTCAGTCTATTATCATCATGGTGGGGAGCATGGTGGTGTGCAGGCAGACAGGGTGCTGGCGACATCTTGATCAGAAGGCAACAGGAAGCCCACTGTGACACTGGGAGTAGCTTGAACATAGAACTCGAAGCCTACCCCCAAATGACACACTTCCTCTAACAAAGCCACACCTACTTCAACAAAGCCACACCCACTTCAACAAAGCCACACCCACTTCAACAAAGCCACGCCTCCTAATTGTGCCTCTCCCTTTGGGGGCCATTTTCTTTCAAACACCACTTGGGGTTACAGGCATGTGCTGTTCTGCCTGACTATTCCTTTTCTTTGTCTTCTCCTTTAATGATCCGTAATGTTTATACACCGCATTAACCATAGCTGTAGAAGAGTTGGGCAGGAATCTTGTGACGGTTGGGATTGTGATGGTCTTGGGTACAGAGCGAGCCGGGATGTAACCACTGCGGATCATCTTGTGTTACCAGAGGGGTGCTGTGGTCTGCTCTCACCACAGCATTCGGTAGCCTTTCCTCTGCCCGTTCGCTGTGCTGACAGGCCCACATCTCCTGCTGTCAGCTTAGCCCTGACTCCCGGCAAGGCCTTGATTTCCACCCGCTCTTGTCGCTCTCATCCTGGGATATTTGTGTTGGTCTCTGAATCCACGTGTGGGTTATCATGAAGGCTAACTGACCTCCTGAGCCATGAACTTCCCTCGAAGTGGAAACTGGGAGCATTCTTCTCAACCTGCCTACCATACTTTCTACCACTGGTAAAAATTGTATCCACCTCGAACCTGTTTGGAGGTGTGCTCTGAGTTTAGATCTGTGGGCACACATGCGTCTTGTAGACCTGTAGAAGGGATCTTGTTGACCTCAGCCCTCCGGGTCACAGAAAGCCCGTGAATGTGCTAGAGTTCTAGGAGCTTCGTGTGCTTTCTTGTAACTTAGGCTTTTCTGGACCCACCGAACTCTCTCCTCTCTGCAGTCTTTTTCTTTCCCTTGGCGGTTCTCACAACCTCTCAGAACAGAGACTGCAAGTGTGACTTCTGTGATTTGAGCCAGACTCAGACAGCCACTGCGTGGTGGGGCAGGCTCTCTCTGAGACCTCCCAGAGAAAGTGCTTATCAGAAGCCTGCTGTTGGAGCATCCAAGCACTTAGCCCTCTATTCTCCACACAGATTTAGTACACACTGGCAGACCCTCCCGGATGACAGAGCCGTAACTCACGAGTCCTGTTACTATCATGCCTTTGCTGGTGCACAGAGGGGAGGATGTGGAACGCGTCACCACTCCGTCACCTTCTGTGTCCCCCTCACCCTTCCTGGCCCCCTCTCCTCAACAGGGAGACCGTCTGGTTCTGAGGAAGCAGCCCTTGGTCTTTTATAGTCTAGTTTTCTTTGAAACTTTCTGCTCGAATGCTGGTCATGTTGTTTTCCAGAAGATTCCATAGGCTTACAGGATCCCACATTCTTTCTACTCACAGCTTCAGAAAACTCCAAGTCAGAGTTTCACTGTAAAGAATGACAGGGTACCATTTTATCTCCCTGTGTGCATTGGCCCAGCCACGTCTATGGACAGGTAAAAAAGCACTCACCAAAAATGATATCATAGGAGGAAAGCATGTGTGGTCACCAGGTTCTGTTTCTCTTCCGCATGGTCTGCAGCAGCTAATACAAATGGTAGCAATAAGCACAGCCGTGTTTGCCCCCTTCTTTAGATGTTTCGTTACTCTTTGTGGGAAGGTAAGTATGTTTCGAAGGTGTTAAAGACAACCCACCTCCGGCAACCACACACACAATGAGTTTCACCTCTCTCTCACGGTGGTTTCCAGAGCAGAGAGCTCCCAGGCATGCGAGGGTGGGACTGGGAAGTAGGACAGCCCTGCTGTCTCTAGCATCTTTCAAAGTAACCTGTCTTCCTCAGAGCCAAGGTTTTGAGAGTCACAAACAAGACTAACAAAAATGGGGTGATGATCCTGATAGATGCCGTATGAACCCCCATGTTAACATGCTATATATACTTTCAAAAGCCCATGGAAGGATGCAGGGCACAAGCCCTCAATTGGACCATTAAAATATCCAGTTTCCAGGACTGGCAAGACGACTGAGTGGATAAAGGCATTTCCCAGCAAGCCTGATGACCTGACTTTGGTCCCTGGGCTCCACCTGGTGGAAGGAGAGAACTGACTCTCAAGAGTTGTCCTCTGACCTCAATATGCATTCCATAGAATGTGTGCGTGGGGCACACATTCCATGGAATATGTGTGTGGACACACACACACACACACACACTCCAACCACACACGCATTCATATACTGAATAAATGGGTAAAAAAAAATGTAATCCCCAAATTCCTATTCTGGGGTCATTTGAATGCTGTCCAGCTGCCCTAAGGTTCCGGGTCGTGGGCCCATGAAATGCGAAGCAAAGTGGTCGTGTAAGCTGATCAGTTCCTCCCTCCGTTCACCGTGGTTTCTCCTCTTCGCCTGTGTGTGTCTGTGTCCCGTGTTATTTTTGCCCCCTCAGACATTGTCAACACTCCCAAACCCGATGAAAGAGCCATCATGACTTACGTTTCCTGCTTCTACCATGCTTTCGCGGGAGCGGAGCAGGTACTCCTCCCTTGTGCACGCAGCGGCCTGCGCTGCTCTTCCGTGTGTGCGCGCGCGCGCGTGCGTGTTTCTGGGTGTGTGTCTGTGTGCTTCACATCTGACCTCGGAATCTCAGTGTTTCATAACGACCTAACACAGCAAGTTCCAAACTACAAGTCATTTTTTCTAACTTTAGACAATAACCAAAGTGTTTTTCTCTACTCTTTCCCCTTCTAAGATATTTCTTCTACTTTGTTAGAAATTTGTTAGAAACATTTGTCCATTCTGGGGCGCAGAGTGCCTTGGAGAGTGCGCTGCATGCATCAAGTGGCAAGGGAAGGTGACTAGGAGACATGAAGACTTCTCCCATGCTGCTTGTTCTCATTGGCCTGGAAATGACCCCTATTTAGTGGTTTGCTCC
This sequence comes from Peromyscus leucopus, assembly GCF_004664715.2. Classification (NCBI taxonomy): domain Eukaryota; kingdom Metazoa; phylum Chordata; class Mammalia; order Rodentia; family Cricetidae; genus Peromyscus; species Peromyscus leucopus. The sequence goes on from NC_051067.1 coordinate 48,817,116, forward strand.
ATCATTCAAGACTAATTGTACTTTTAGTCAAAGGGATAAAAAGGTTACAACCCCAGAAGCATTCACATACCTCAGGACAGTCTGAGGGACACTGTGAGAGAACAGTCATCCACCTGCTGCAGATTCACCTGTCCCGTTTACATGGGCAACCCATAAGGACTGGATGGGCAAAGTGTGCCTTGTTTCTTCCCTCTGTAAAGGCCACCGCGGAGAGGTGAGGGTAATTGGAATCAGCGTGGTCGGGAGGTTCAGGGCTCTAGAAGCCAGGCTTTGGGAAAGTATCCAGTTGGTTAGCTTCTCTGGGCCACATTGGACAAAGATGGATTGTCTTGGGCGGCACAGGGGTGTCCAGCCTGTCGCCCAAAGGTTGCAAAAGCATGCATATATTTACTTTGCCTGACATTGCAACATTATGTTGTCACCTACAAAGTCCACACTCAAGAACCATGCAATTGAGCTACACACACACAGTTTTTTTTCAAGTAGGATTGATGAGATGTCTCAGTGGGAAAGGTATTTGCTGCCAAGCCTGACAACCTGAGTTCAATCCCTGGGACCCGCATGGTAGAAAGAGAGAAGACACTACAAGTTGTCCTCTGGTATCCACATATGTGCCTTGGTACACATATATCTGTACGTACTTGTGCACAGTCTCTGTACATGTACACACACACACACACACACACACACACACACACACACTAAGTAAAATGTAACAGCAAACAACAATAAATAAAGCCAGCTATGGGGGTACACTCCTTTAATTTCACCACTTAGGAGGCAGAGGCAGGCAGATTTCTGTAAGTTTGAGGCCAGGCTGATCTACATATTGAGTTCCAGGGCAGCCAGAGCTGCATAGTAAAACTGTCTAAAAACAAATCTGAAGAGTTTACAATGTGATGTTGGGATACATTTATTGCTATCCTGGTTACATGTGTCACATGGGCCATGAGTTGGACACCCCTGCTTTAGGACAGGCACATACCTCTTCTTGATTCATTAGAGGAGCATATTATGAGACATGTGACCCAAGTTCCCTTCAAGATGATGACAGAGAACTATTTATTGCTTTGATGATTCCTCTTGTAGATTAAACAATGGATCAAACAACATCTTAAGGCAAACTTGTCTCTAGTATCCTAACTAGAAAGTTCTACCTGTTCCTGAAAAGAGCTGAGGTCTTTCCATGGATTCAAGGTCAATGACATGGTAACAGGACCCAATCACTTCAGCTCTGAGTTCTGAAGCCAGTGTCATCCCACCCCGTAGTGACAGGGTCAGTATTCAGGAGCATTTAGGTGGACAGTCAGGGACCTGAGATCTTGGTGTCCTTTGACCCACATATTTCTGTTACTAACTTGCTCAATGTTTTATAAAGCTTGTGCTTTAGACTAATGATATCTCCCCGTTATTCCCTACAGTGTATTCAGCCTGCCCTGTAAGTCTGTGTGAAAACTAAAAAAGGTGTGAACTGATTCATCCGCTCTCCCCCCCCCACCCTGACCCAGACTGCACCATTTTCAACACACCATCTCCTTCAGCCTGCCTTCCCTGACCACGTCCTGCTTTCTGTGTGTTTGCACGCGTACCCTTGTCGACCAGCCATCCTGTTTACCTATTGTGTTTTGCAGGCCGAGACAGCGGCTAACAGGATATGTAAGGTTCTTGCTGTGAATCAAGAGAATGAGAGACTGATGGAAGAATATGAGAGGCTAGCGAGTGAGGTAAAGGAAATGGGTGGCCCCAGCTCTGTCCACCTGCAGCCAGGGGTGAGGCAGAGACTGCCAACGGATTGTCCATGTTTATTTTTGTACTCTTCATCCCAGAGAGAGTGAAAGCAGAAAGCACACCTGGGCTCAGAGGTTGCTTATCCTGTAGCAACACGTCTAGTGCCAATGCGCCCCTCCCCCCCTACACACACAACCCCCATGGTCTTCGCAAAGACTGCAGAGCTTAGCCGTAGTCTGCATGTTTGGAGGTGTAGGAAGGGGACTCTAGTCTTAGCTCTGCCCCTGCAAGGTCAGACCCTCAAGGCAACATCACGCACCTTGTTTTTTTTTCCCCTGGCTTGTGGGCCACTGACATCATGTAGGATGCTCTTTTTGTCAAGAGCCCTATTCAGCAATGTGACCCCATGTGAAAGGAGTTTGCATAATCTTTTTGGAAGAGGAGGTGTGATGTGTGTGGGTGTACACAGGCCCAGAGTGGGATCTGAGGTCACCTTCCAGAACCTTAGAGCCTCAGGGATGCATTTCTGTGGCTCTCCATCCCAATTCTTGATTTGAGCAATGATTTTACAGGTTTTTTTTTTTTGTCCTTATCATAGCAGAGAGGGTACCAAGGCATCTTTGTTGTGCTTCTGTGTTCCTTTTGTGACACAAGCCAAGGCCAAGGGGCCCCAGAGCTGTGTCCTCAGAGACAGAACTCAGTAAAGAGCCATATTCAAGACCAGATAACTTAAACTACATTTTAAAAATAGTTTAAAAGGTTAAAAAAGAAAACAAAAATAAATACAAGACTAAATAATTTTTACCTTAACTTGATTGACCTGATATTGGTCTGTGCTATGAAAATTACCAGCCTAAGTGGGTTTAATCTTCCCAAATGGGCATTTGATGATGATTCAATCAAAGTAAACGAAATGGATACCTTCATGCTGCTGATACGAGGAAATTTTAGTTGTTTGATTCCCACTACGCTTTTTCCTTTTGTAATTTTTTGTTATTATTGCTGTGGAAAAAATCAAATTTGTTGGCAGTAAGGCCAGTCTCAAACTTCAAGAGTTTCGTATGTTCATCACAGGAAGATGGTTAATTGTCAGGAATTTTCCTACTTGTCGCATCATTAACTTAATTTTGCTCTCATTGCTGTGATAAACGAAAAAAAAAACACCTTAAAAAAAAAAACCTTACAAAAGTAACTTACAGGAGAAATGGTTTATTCTGACTCAAAGTTCCAAGGGGACTATTGTCCCCTTGGAAAAGGAGGCATGGCAACAGAATCCTGAGGTGAGCTGGTCACATTGCATCTACAGTCAAGAAGCAGAGAGAGATAGCCAGGCGGTAGTGGCACACACATCTTTCATCCCAGCACCTGGGAGGCAGAGTCAGGCGGATCTCTGTGAGTTCGAGGCCAGCCTGGTCTATAGACCAGGACAGGCACCAAAACTACACAAAGCAACCTTGTCTGGAAAAAAAAAAAAAGCAGAGAACAGGAAGGAAGGCCGGACTGTGAAAACCACAGAGTCTGCTTCCAGTGATTCACTTCTTCCAGTGAGCGGCTTCCTTCTAACACTTTCCTGAACAGCGCCACCTGCTGGGCAGCAAGTGTCCAGACACATAAGCCTGTGAGGGACATTCATATTCAATCTGCAAGTTTTTCGTTTACTCTTGTGAGAATGGTGGCATCATCATTGTAACTAGTTTTCATTCTAGTCTGCTGACACTTTCCAAGGGATCAGTACACATATTAGTAAATTAAAAAAATAAGTAAATAAAATAAAAGGGGGGCTGAGGAGATGGTTCAGAAGTTAAGAACCTGGCTGTTCTTCCTCAGGACCTGGGTTTGAATACAGTTTGAACTGTCTGTAGCTCCAGTTCCAGGAGCACTTGAACCCACTTCTGGCCTTTGAAGGCATGTGATGCACAGACACACCTGCGGGCAAAGCACTCATACACATAAAAAGTAAAATCTCAAAGAAAAAGTATATAAGTGACTAGGTGTCCAACAGGTCATCTCTGAGACCCCAGTGGTGACTCAGGAGAAGGGAAGATACTCATTTTGGGGAATTCATTACTCTTTTTACTTACTCATTGCTCATGGATTTTCATAAAAACTAGATGATAAATCCTCCTCTGGCCCAGAGTCTGTCTCAGGCTTATAGTACATGCTCTAGGAGTAAACTCATTAGACCTGAGCTTGTTTTTTCAATGAAACCTTTGACACGCAACCCAGTTCCTTGCTGAGCGTATCAACCCCATTCTTTGCTTTATTTCATTTTTCCTTTTAGAATTTGAAAGCTCCATCAGCATTTGTCCGCTCGTGTCTGGTTGCTGTGTTTCTTGTACATGTCACATTTTTGTCAAACACGACTTCGTGTGCTGACCTGAAGTTCAAGTTAAACCTGTGTGTGGTCTCATTGGGGTGGTCACTGTGGCCCTGGGTGGACACTGCTGTTCATTGTACCATGCACAGAGCTGTTTCCCCTTGAAGTCAGTGCAGTTGTGACCATGTTCAGTCCTTTGGGAGCCTGAGGGGAACTGGGTCTAGTCATTGGGCCCCTTTATTTTTGAACTGGGAGCAGTTTGCTAGTATTTTCAGCTCCACTTTTATGTTTGGAAACAGCTCTTGGAATGGATTCGGCGCACAATCCCCTGGCTAGAGAACAGGACACCTGAGAAGACCATGCAGGCCATGCAGAAGAAGCTGGAGGACTTCCGGGACTACCGTCGTAAGCACAAGCCCCCCAAGGTGCAGGAGAAGTGCCAGCTGGAGATCAACTTCAACACGCTGCAGACCAAGCTTCGGATCAGCAACCGGCCAGCTTTCATGCCCTCCGAGGGCAAGATGGTGTCGGTGAGTGCCACAGTTCAGCCCCCACTGCCTTTGGTCTACTGAGGAGGCCTTTACTTCCTGAGTGCGACTGTTAGTGAATGACCCGGCCATCACTCCATTTTTGTGGGTTGAGAGATTACCGAGGCTGAACCCCAAGACTTTGCATGTACAGGGCAAGCATACCACCTCTCAGCTACCTCCCCAGCCCTTTTCAGATCTTTCTTTCTTTCTTTTTTTAATCTTGCAGCCCGAGTCACTAGCAGCCAGAGTGCTTTATTTATACAAAATTAGGTAAGCAGGGACAGATTCACGTTGTTCCAAAACACAGATCATATCATTTTTGGTTTTGGACCTGTGTTTCACTTTTTCTTCTTCATCTTTTAGGCATCGTTGGTAAATTATGACAGAACAGATTTATCATTTCTAATCATTTTCCCTCAAGTTTTGATGGACTCTGGACTGACAGCTGGGGATCAAATCTTTCTTTTGAGAAATGGTCTTACGAAATTGGTAGGGTGACCTGGAGTTCATTAAGTTCCCCAGGCTGGACTCAAACTTACATCCCTCCTGCCTCAGCCTCCTGAGTAGCTGGGATTATCAGTGTGTGCCACCAAACTTGGCGTTTGTTACTGATACTCTACCCTCTCCCATCATGCAGTTCTTGGTTTCATGAGATGGTGCCCTGCAGGCTTTCAGCAACGGCTCTGCTCCTCCCCGCCTCCCAGACTTGCGACCTTGCCCTTGCCTAGGTTTCTCTATAATTCACACCATCTAGCTCTTCTTGGGCACTGCCCTTCCTGCCGTTACCACGGACCCTCCCCACCCTGTGGGACTTGGTCCACATTTGGAGGGGTGTCTGTGCAACCGATAAGAACAGCTGTGCTAATTTGAAAGGCCACCATGGTGATTTAGACATTTGGAAACCAAACCGGCGGGGTGGTTAGTTGTGCAGAAGAGACAAGAAAAGATTCAGCCAGAGGACATCACTGTCAGATACGTGTTGGAAGATTCATGGGAGCCATATGCGATACCTGTGGCCTCTAACATCTCTCGTTCCTCAGGACATTGCTGGTGCCTGGCAGAGGTTGGAGCAGGCTGAGAAGGGCTACGAGGAGTGGCTGTTGAATGAGATTCGGAGACTGGAGCGCTTGGAGCACCTGGCTGAGAAGTTCCGGCAGAAGGCCTCCACGCACGAGACGTGGGCCTATGGTAAGCGCGTGAGATTCCAGGTCCGATTTTACAGCATCTGAGTGTGGGCCCGGAAGAGGGCTCAGTGGATAGAGATGCTTGCGGCCAAGCCTGACACCCTGAGTTAGAACCAATTCCTGCAAATTGTCCTCCATCCTCCATAGACACACTGTGGCATGTGTACGCACTCACCACGCACACAACAAACACACACATACAACATACATATAAATAAATAATTGTAAAAAAATTTAATCCAAGTTTTGCTGGGCTTGGTGGTGTATATCTCTCTAATTCCAGCAGAAGGCTAAATCAGGAGGATCCTCAAGAGTTCCAGCTCAGCCTGGACTACACATTGAGTTCAAAGCTAGACAGGGCTCTAGAATAAGGTCTTGTTTCACAACAGTCAGGGGTTTGGAGAGATGGTTCATCAATTACAGCTGTGCTCTTTCCTGGCAGTACCCACAGCAGGGAGCTCATAACCCTTGTCACTCCAGCTGTAGGGCATCTGGTGACCTTTCCTGGCATCCACAAACACCTGCACATACATGCACACACCCACACAGAGACCCATACATACCTGACCACATAATTAAAACTAAAAATAAGCTGGGTGGTGGTGGTGCACGCCTTTAGTCCCAGCACTCAGGAGGCAGAGGCAGGCAGATCTCTGTGCATTCAAGGCCAGCCTGGTCTACAGAACAAGTTCCAGGACAGCCAGGACTACACAGAGAAACTCTGTCTTGAAAAACCAATAAATAAATAAAAATAAAAAAACAAATCTTAGAAACAAACAACAAAGAATGGACATACTGTAACTGTTTCCCTCCTAAGGCTTCTGTGAAGCATCAGTGAGTTCATATGATAAATGTTTCAGACAGTGTCTGACACATCCAAACTGCAATGTTGTCATTGTTCAATGTGCACATTTGCTTTCCATGTCCTGCTTTATAGAATTAAATTGTCACTAGTCAGAGAGTAAATGTAGATCTGGGTACCCGGTCATAACAGCACTAGGTTTAAGATACTTGCAGAGAGGGCTGGAAATGTGGCTCAGTTGGTGAGATGCTGGCTTAGCATCCACTAACAAAGCCCTGGATTCAATCCCCAGTAGCACATAAATTGGGTATAGTGGTACATGCCTATAATTCCAGCACCAAGGATGTAAAAGCAAAAAGATCAGAAGTTCGAGGTCATCCTTGGCTAAATACTGAGATCAAGGTCAATCTGCAACTCCTTGTCCAAACAAAAAATTAATAAAGAAAATCTTATGGAGGAATTAGTGGAGGTTCCAAGAAGGAAAGCTCTAGTGTTTAGAGTCAGAACAAGCAAACCAGGGCCACATTTCACCCCAGAGTGTAGCTTTCAGATAGAAAACCTGGGGCAAGAAAAACCGACTGATAGGCCATTTTTTGAGACAGGGTCCTGCTGTGTCACTCACACTCAACATGAATTCACAATGCTCTTGTCTCAGGCTCCGGGGTGCTGGGATTACAGGTGTGCACCACCGTGCCCGGCTAACTGAATAAGGGTTTTATTCAGTCGTCCCCTGTGGCTCATGGAATAATTCCCATCGAACTGTGTGTTGTGGTAGGAAAGAAGACATTTGTGATTTAGAATGATGCAGAATATACTTTGTAAAATGCATGCTTCTCCCACCCCACCACCTTTCCTGCTGGGCACCTCCCCTGTGAGCACCCAGGGGGCTAGCTGTTGCTTGCAGGCTGGTCCCTATCCTTCCTTGAAAGCTCAGTATTCTCTGAGCACATCCTGGTGTGGGGAAGCTGCTGTGTGACTTTGACTTTTCATGCTTATTTAATTGATTAATATATTTAGGCAATACTGGGACTTGAACTTATGGCCTTTGCATATCCTAGGAAAGCCCTCTACCACTGAGCTGCAGTCTTCTGTTTCCTTTTTTATTTTGAGACAAAGTCTGACAGAGTTGCCCAGGCAGGCCTTGAACTTGTGATCCTGCTGCCTCAAGCCTCCAGATTAGTTGGTGTAACAGACCTGGCCTCATGCTTCTTGCTGTTCCCCTTTGCAGGCAAAGAACAGATCTTGTTGCAGAAGGATTATGAGTCAGCGTCCCTGACGGAAGTGCGGGCCCTACTTCGGAAGCATGAGGCCTTTGAGAGTGACCTGGCTGCACACCAGGACCGCGTGGAACAGATCGCTGCCATTGCACAGGAGCTCAAGTGTGTGCTGGTACCCAGAGTGAAGGCCGTCGTGGGCTACGGGCACTGTGCAGGGTCTCCAGGGAGCAGGCTCTCTTCCCCGCTGAGTTCCAAGGGTCAGGCTGGAGCCCCCAGGGATGGTGATTTTGGTATCTAGAAATGTAAAAACAGGTTCAGCCTTGCTGTGCCAGAGTCCTTGGGTCCTCCCGTCCCTCACACTTGACCCTCATAGAAACTATTCTGCTTCCAAGGAAATGAGATGTCAGGGTGGAGGCCAAGGCCTAGCAGCCTGGCTCACACTGGGGCAGGCGGTAGGACCCATGGCTCATGCAGAAAGAAAGGCCAAAGAGAAGTCACTGCCTCAGCCCTGACGAAGCCATCTGCCTCACTTTTCTAAGTTTTGTTCTGTGGGAACAGATGTCGTGGTGCTTTTAGTAATCATTGTGCAGATGTTTTCTGCCTCTACTATATGCCTGTGATTCCTGGGATGTGTACAGTGTGTGTGGAGGGCAGAAGAGAGTGTTAGATCCCCTGAAGCTGGAGTTCCAGATGGTTATAAAAACTGGGTTCTGGGAAACGAACCCAGGTCCTCTGCAAGAGTAACCAATATTCTTAACTGCTGAGCCATCTCTCTGGCTCCACATCTGCAGAATTTTTATTGCCTATCACTTAATAATAAAAACAAAGTAATTAAAATGTACTTCAGTACGTTGCTCCCTGGTTCCTCACTTTTGAGGAGCATGAACCCCTTAATTAACAAATAGAGCTTCATAACACACCACATCTCAGGTTGGCCCATATAAATCCTTCATCTTTTCAGCCTCACATTATAGCTGGACCTTCTATCATGTTTTTATGCTGCTTGAATGTTGGCTCTTTGCTAATTAACAGCCACTCACTAATAAAATGAGGGCTTGAAAAGGACTCAAATTATTTAGTGTACTATAATGGCTCCCGTGAGTAATTGGAGCAGTCTTAAGTGTTGCCCATTAACTTTAAGCAATACTTTTTATATTATTATGACTGTTCTTCCTGGCATCTTTGGTGCTGTTTGCTCCACAGAGCTGAGGTGAAACCAGGCATGAGATTTAGGTTGTGTTCATCTAACTGTCAATAACATTCTTCTCCTTCCTGTCCATCCTAAAAATAAGTCAGACATTTTTATGCAGTTCTCAAAAGTACATAAAAATAGTCATTGTGAGCCCCAACTCCCCAAATGTAGGTGTCCATAGAGCCATTGTATAAGAGTCAGGGAAAATGGGGAGACTCCAGAAATAATCTCAGAGGGACGGCATTGGTGCTTCCATTGTGGTTTAGCAGGAAGTTCCTGCAGTGTTCACTCTTGCTTTTTGAGACAGGGTCTCTCTGTGTAGTCCTAGGTGTTCTGGAACTCTCTGTGTAGACCAGGCTGGCCTCAAACTCAGAAATCCCCCTGCCTCTACATCCCGAGTATTGAGATACTTTTTTTTAATAATAATTTTTAAAAATAATAGTGAATGGGAAGGTGCACACATGTATACCATCGTGTGTGTGTGTGTGTGTGTGTGTGTGTGTGTGTGTGTGTGTGTGCATATCAGAGGGAACTCCCAGGGGTTGGTCTTTGCCACCCACCTTACTGAGACAGGGGCTTTCTTGTTTCTGCTGCTGTACTGTGTAATGTAGGCCTCTAGTTTTTCTCTTGTCTCCCTCCCATTATGCCATAGGAGTCCTGGGATTACAGGCATGTGCCATTTAGCTTTTTATGTGGGTTCTGGGGACTGAACTTGGGTTGTCAGACTTACATAGCTAGCATTTTTACCTGGGGAGCTATATCCCCAGACTCCTTAATTACTTTTTCATGTATGTTGTCAAAATGCCTGACAGAAACAACTTGAAGGGGGAAAAAGTTTATTTTTGCTCACAGTTTCATAAGGATTTCAGTCAATCAGGACAGAAAAGACCAGGAAACTGGGAGAGCTAGTGGATTTCTTTTCTTTTTCTTTTCTGCCCCTGCCTCCCGAGGATGGGATTGAAGGCATGTGCCACCATGACCTAGCGTATCTTAGGATTTCTATTGCTGTGATGAAACATCAGGACCAAAAGCAACTTGGGAAGGAAACGATTTATTTCAGCTTACATGTCCTGATCACATGTCCTGAAATCATAGGCCATCATGAAGCAAAGTCAGAGCAGAACTTAAGCTGGGGAGGAACCTGGAGACAGAAACTGATGCAGAGGCCGTGTGGGAATGCTGCTACTGTCCTGCTCCTCCTGGCTTGCTCAGTTTGTTTTCTTTCTTTCTTTTTAAATTGTTTCTTTTTATTAGATTTATCTTTTATTTTATGTTTGAGTGTTTTATCTGTGTGTATGAATGTGTACTACTTGTGTGCTTGGTGACTATGAAGATTAGATGAGGGCATTGGACCCCTGGAATATGGAGTTAGGAATGGTTGTAAAACTACCGTATGGGTGCTAGGATTCGAACCCATGTCCTTTGAAAGAGCAACAAGTGCTCTTAACCACTGAACCACCTCTCTGGCCCCTCAATTTTTTTTTAATGTATCCCGGAACAACCACCCACAATGGGCCTGGCCCTCCCACATCAATTATTGATCAAGAAAATGCCCTACAAGCTTGCCTGCAGGCCAGTCTTATGGAGCCATTTATTCAATTGAGGTCCACCCCTCTCTGCCCCCTCTCAGATTACTGTAGCTTGCGTCAAGTTGACTTGAAACTAGCCAGCACATCTAGAGTAGAGCCAGAGATGAGGATGACCTTCTAAGGCCCACTCCTGGTGACTCACTGATGCCACCAGACTCCACCTTCTTCAAATTCATGCAACTAGCCGGGGCCTAGGCATTCAAAACATGAAACCATAAAGGACATTTCAGATTGAATTATTCAGAAACTTCTGAGAAAGACTTGTCTCTTTATGTTTACTCTTGAATGAACTACTGCCTTTCTACTTCATATCAGTGTTGTATAGCTGCTCGGAGACATTGACTAGATTTGTCTTTTGATTTATAAACCAAAGTAGACACGAGACTCTTAGTCAGCCTTGGTGTAGTTGTAGATAGCTGGTGCTTGCTCTTAAGAACTGGACGAGCTTTAATGAGGTGACAGGGAGCTTCTGTTCCTACCAGAATGTTCTGGAAGAACACTCAGATAACAATCGTATGCATTTCCTCTGTGCAGCAACACAAACAGCAAAGTCAGTAAACATGAGCTAGTATATGAAAAAAGAAAAGGCGGTGTGTGTGAGACAGGGTAAAAGTGCTTGTGGCCAGGCCTGATGACCTGAGTTCAGTGCCCAGGATCCACGTGGCACCAAGAGAGAGCTGACACTTGCAGGCTGACCTCTGACCTCCATTGCACTTGTGTCGTGTGTGTGTGTGTGTGTGTGTGTGTGTGTGTGCACATACACTTTTATTTATAAATAAATGAATATGCAATAAAAATTTTTAGAGTAGTGGACAACTACTGCCTTAACTCAAAGTTGAATAAGCAGAGAAACAAACTAACAAACTAGAGCCTCAAGGGCATGGTTTATAGGGGAGCAGGGCACTTCTCGGGCTGTTTTTAAAGAAGCCGCCTGCAAATGCCTTCTGGTCTTTACATTCTTGCTCTCTTCTTAGCCGAGGAGGGTGGTTGGGTTTTATGCAGGACTCAGACGTTTATCCCTGAGATGAGGGTAACTTTCACCCAAGCTTTTCCTTTTGTTCTGTTCTTTCTACCACACTGGAGGCATCCACCAGTCCAAAGAGTTGTTGTCCCTAAATGGAAGAGCTCCATACTGCCCAGTTTTAGAAGTCTCTCTGTGCTCAGTCATGTCCCCGCACCCTCCTGGACTGGTCACTCAGTAGGCAGCAAGCTGCGTGCCCTTCTAGAGGAGCCAAGGACACAGAACCCTGCAAGCGGACACCTCCTTCCCTGTGACTCATTTTTATGTTCCAGTCACCATGGCTGCAGCTTGCTCTCTGGACTGACCTGGGTCAGATAGTTGGCTTTCCTTGTAGTTTCCATTTAAAAGTCATGCTCTCAGGAGGCCTCAGAGAGGACACAGGGAAGGAAAGCCAGCCAGAGGCATCGAGAAGACAGTGGTGCCTGTTTTAAGAACTGTGACTATCATGATTTTTAGTAATTTTTATGATTTATGCCAAGTGATAAATACTTCCAACAGGGACAGTTCACAAAACCCTGAAAGTTTCTACCAGTTTTCCATACATTGGTATTTTGCATATGTGTATGTATGAGGTGGAGACCAGGGGTCTCTGAGAGATGTGGAGAGATGTTTTCACCAGTCACTATCCACATTTTTTTAAAGACAATTTCTGAACAGCCAGAGGGCTTGCATGCATGATTCAGCTATGCCAGCTGCCTAGTGAGCCCCAGGGATCCCCTTCTCTGTGTTAAGTGGTGATCACAGCAGCACATTTGTGGAGGTCAGGGGACAACATAGGCATGAAACTCAGGTTGTCAAACTTGGTGGCAGGTGCCTTTAGCAGCTGAGCCATCTCTCCAGCCTCCCCACCGGCTTTCTATTAGGTCTTTTAAAAAAGGCATGGGGGTCGGGGGAAGACAGCAGGAGATAGCATCAGTGGAGTGCCTGCTGTGTACGCATGAGGACCTGAGTTTGATCACCTGAACCCATTTCAAAAACCTGGCACAGGGGCTGGAGAGATGACTCAGTGGCCGAGTGCTCGATGACCTGCTCTTCTGGCCTCCACAGACGCGCGCGCACGCACACGCACACGCACACGCACACGCACACGCACACACACACACACACACACACACACACACCTCTTCCCTGTTTATCTCCCTCACACCATTAATCTTGCTTGCTTGCTTTTCCTAGTGAACTGGACTATCATGATGCTGTGAATGTCAATGATCGTTGCCAGAAGATTTGTGACCAGTGGGACAGATTGGGAACGCTCACCCAGAAGAGGAGGGAGGCCTTGGAGGTGAAGAGCTTGAAGATCTATTGACTTGAAAACTCCTACTAGAGACTCCATAATGAAACCAATGGTGTTAATTGTTTCTCCGTGGCCTCGTGCAGAGAAAACCAAACATTCTCCAGTAAATGGAGTCTTAAGAAGAATGTGGAAAGTGGGAGTCAGAGGACCGAGGGAGGCTGGTGGCTTTGTGCTGGAATGTATCAAGTCAGCAGCAAAACGTATTTTTTCAATTTTAGAATGTTTGAGGGATTATGGTTGAAGCCGTTTGTTAAGTAGCAAGCACTACAGATTTCCCAAAGTTCATTTGAAATTTTTTAAAGACTCATACATTATTTTTAATTTATGTGCATGAGCATTTTGCCTATATGTATGCCTGTGTACCGCTTGTGTGCCTGGCACCTTTGGAGACCAGAAGGGGGCATCGTATCTCCTGGACTTGAAGCTACAGATGGTTATGAGCTATCATGTGGGTGCTGGGAATTGAACTCAGGTCCTCTGGAAGAGCAGTATAAGCTCTTAACCACTGAGTCATCTCTCCAGCTCCACCGAAGTTCTGCTGTGTCAACAACTGACTCAGGATATCAGCCCATCTTGAGATGTGTACCTGGGAAATGGCAACAGATAGGGAAGGGAAAAAATGCTAGAAAATAAGTCAGGGGATATAGTTCAGTTGGTAAAGTGCTTGTCTCGTACACTCAAAGGCCTGGGATCACTTCCTCGCATCCCATAAACTATATTGTTAACAGTGACTAATCAAAACTCAGGAGGTAGACGTAGAAGGATCAGAAGTCCAAGGCTATCCTTAGCTGTGTAGAAAGTTCAAGGCAAAGCTGGGCATAGTGGTACACGCCTTCCATTCCAGCACTCAGGAGGCAGAGACAGGCAGATCTCTCTGAGTTCAAGGCCAGCCTTGTCTACATAGTGAGCTCCAGGATAGCCAGAGCTACGAAATGAGACCCTGTCTCAAAACAAAACATACAAACAAAAAGAAAGAAAGAAGTTTAAGCAAGCCTGGGATACATGAGACTTTTAATAAGTAAATAATTCGCTGCTTTAGCTGAAAAAAAGTTGTATATCTGTGAATTTTCTAGAGGAGCACTTCAGATACTGTAAACATGAGACTGCTCTGGATGATATTAAATGCTTCTTTAACTCAAAAGGCCCCCAGGGAATAAACTCAGTGGTAGAGCACTTACCTAGCATAGCCAAGGCCATGGTTTCTGTCCCCAGCACCAAAACTAAGCAAACAGAGAAGGCCTCTCAGAGACAGGGAGGGTTTACCGTCACTCCAGCAGCAGCTAGTATAAACAGCAGGATATACCTTATTGATCTGGAGACATATTTACATGTGTTTGCACATCTCAGGGCTTTAAAAAGTGTATTTAATCTTCAATAACACTCACTTCTACTTAATCTTCAGAGAACTGAGAAATTGCTAGAAACAATTGACCAGTTGCACCTGGAGTTTGCCAAGAGAGCTGCACCATTCAACAACTGGATGGAGGGCGCCATGGAGGACCTGCAGGACATGTTTATTGTCCACAGCATTGAGGAGATCCAGGTGAGGGGACTCGAACCCAGTATTCTTTCAATTAGTGTATATTTGTTGTATAAAGTGATGTGTTTGTTCAAGTATTTCCTGCACCCAGGTCTTTAGTCTGCATTACCCTCTCCTAACCCCACTTCTGCCCGTCTCCTTCCTTTCCTCAAATAGTCTCTCTTCTGTTTTCATGTCACATGTGTGCACGTGTGTATGTGCCTCAATATGTGTATAACACCTAGGTTCTGGGCTGGTAAGATGGCTTCGTTGGCAAAGGCACTTGGCCTCAGTCCTGACAGTCTGAGTGCAACCAGCAGAATCCACATGGGGGAAGGAGAGAACTGACTCCCACAAGTGTCCTCTGACTTCCACACACATTCTGTGTCATGCATGAACCCGAACTCACACCACACAGAGAGAGAGAGAGAGAGAGAGAGAGAGAGAGAGAGAGAGAGAGAGAGAGAATCTGTAAAAAGGGAAAATAAAAGCCGAGCAATGGTGGTGCACACCTTTAATCCCACCACTCAAGAGGCAGAGGCAGGTCAATCTCTGAGTTCAGGCCAGCCTGGTCTACAGAGTGAGTTCCAGGACAGCCAGGGCTACACAGAGAAACCCTGTCTCAAAAAAATAAAATAAAATAAACAGAACAAAAAGGAAAATAATAAGGGTCCAGATTGAGGAAGGCACCTGATGTTGACCTCCGGTTCACACCGTGTGCACACAAGCATTCATGTCACCACATATGCACACATACAAGAACCTCCAAACAGCACCCCTGCTGCCTGCCAACCTAAAGTGTCTTACTCTTATATTTCTCCAGAGCACTCAGTTAAGTCTATAAATAAGACCTGCTGGCTTTGATGTTAAGAAGAACAGCTACTGTCAAGTACCCAGGACCCAGTTTATTCATAATCCATTTATGGTGAATGTGAGATATAATAGACTATAAAGAAAACATACATTTGTAATTCTCTTCTCAGTAAAATTGATATGTCATGAGGGCTGGCTTTAGTCAGTAAAGTGTTGCTTTGTGGGTACAAATTCGTGAGTTCATTCCCTAGAATCTACATTTTTAAAAAAATGAACAAATTGGGCATGATATTACATGCTTATAATCCCAGTGCTGGGGAAGTGGAGATAATCTGGGACTAGGTGGTCAGCCAGACTAGTCTAATCAGAGAGCCTCCAGGCCAGCGAGACCTCCTGTCTCTACATACATATGAACACACATACAGAGTTCACACTAAAAGTCTGGGTGTGGTGGTACATGCCTGTACTCCCAGAAGCTGGGAGCAAAGAAGGAGAATCAGGAGTTCAGGGTCATACGTGACGACATAGCAAGTCAAAGCCGGTCTGGCTACATGAAACCTCGCCTAAAAATAAATGAATGTACAGGTGACACCCCTGTCATATTGGTTCTCTGCCCTGTTCCCTGGCCTAGAGTCTGATCACCGCACACGAGCAGTTCAAGGCTACGCTGCCTGAGGCTGATGGGGAGCGGCAGTCCATCCTGGCCATTCAGAATGAGGTGGAGAAGGTGATCCAGAGCTACAGCATCCGGATTAGCTCCAGCAACCCCTACAGCACCGTCACCATGGATGAGCTGCGAAACAAGTGGGACAAGGTGGGTAGCTGGGGGCTGGCTGTGGTTTGAGGGAAGGACAAGGTGAGCAGCCATGGGCTGGGTATGAGATGAGGGCAGAATTAGGTGAACAGCTGGCCGTAGACTGGATGAGTGATGGGAGAAAGGGTTGAGGGAAGAAGGAAGACCTAATTCAGTTTCACCCTCAGACTTTCCTTCCTTCCGGGTTTGTAGATGTGTTAAATTGTCCTGTTGTTTAGCAGCTGCTGTGATTTGTGGGGAAAGAAAATAGAAGTTATTTTCCTTAAAGAAAATACTATAAATTTTGGCAAAGATATTAATACTGTCAGGGAAACATTTTCAAACCTTGGCCTGAGAGGGCTCAGTGGGTGAAGGCCCTTGCTGTACAAGCCTGGGGACCCAATGCCCAGATCCCACTTAAAGGGAGGAGAGAACCAACTCCACAAAGTTCTCCTCTGACTTGCACATGCGTGCGGCAGCATGTGTGTGCATGGAACACATGCATGCATGCTCACACACTCACTTGCACATGCACACACACTGTTAATGATAGTGACCATAACTGGTTCTACTGAATCCTGTGTGCATCTGATGCTCACGTTCATAGATAAAGGAAATGCTGACTTTCAGTCAGGGAAAGTGAAGGCTTTCCCACATTCAAGTTCATGATTCTGTGCTGTGGTCCCAGCCCCCATGGGCTTGGTGCTGCAGGAAGAGGCCCTTTTCTTAAACACCCGTGACTAAGCTGTTCTTTCAATAGTCCCTTGGTGTCATAAGGTAACTGTCAGAACTAGTCCCTTGAGCAGGGACTCCCATTCCCCTCTGTTCCCACAGCCTCTTTCCTCCCCTCCCCCCCTGCTTGCCCCTTCCTCCCTCTCCAAACCCTAGAGTCCTAATATCTGACGGTGAGCTCATCCTGTGGTCATTCCTGTGAGGCCAGAGCTGGCCTCTCACCCTGCTATCCTTGGGCTCTGACAGGTGAAGCAGCTGGTGCCCATCCGGGATCAGTCCCTGCAGGAGGAGCTGGCTCGCCAGCATGCTAATGAGCGTCTGCGGCGCCAGTTTGCTGCCCAGGCCAATGCCATTGGGCCCTGGATCCAGAACAAGATGGAGGTAGGTGGTATCCTTCCTGGAGCCTTCCGGAGCCTGGACTTGGTACTGAGCTTCAGAACAGCACATCCCTGCCTTGTTTCCTGTCTGCCCCACGTTGTCTGTGACCTTTGTCTCTCCATGCCAAGGGCTGTTGGAGAGGTCAGAGTGTAGGGAGAGGCACACTGAGAGAGGGGCGTTCCCACTGCCATCTCCCATCAGTGACAAAGCCCTTTCTCAGGTTCGGTCTCACCAGGAGCTAGACTTTTAAACCATCCCTCTCTAAAGAGGGCAGGTGAAGACTCACACACACTTTGTGTTTCTAGAACATTCAAGGCACAACAGCGTTGGAATGAATGGCCCTGAGGGTCTGGCTTCATTTTATAGCTTTTCAACAATAGCTAGGAGATATTTTCTGTCTCCCCTTTGGGATAAAATGTTAACTTGTAGAGGTATAAGCACCTAAAATTGTAAGAAATTCTCCCCAGTGGTCTGATACCTATCTGGCAGCTCTGCCGACGTCTGTCAGTCCTAGGGCCCCCAGCACCACAGTCAATGTGCTCAGAACATGTCTCCACCCTTCAAGAACGCCAGCGGGACTTTCCTTACTCCCGCTTTGGATCATGGTGGTTGATTTTCTTTCCCCGTTCTCTAGACAGACACGAACTCCACCTAATTTCATCTTGTGATCTTGTCACCAATCTGTCTGGGAACATCTAGTGCCTTGGGCTGCCTGGTGTGGATATGGCCACTGGCACAAAGCCAGAGGCCCTTTCTCTGTCTGTCTCCATGCTCACTGTCTGCCTCCAAGCACCCTCTATCCACCCGCCCCCCCTCCCAGAGTGCCCCCTCACTTTCCTCTACTTGCCTCCTGCTTACCCCTGGGAGACTGCCCCCCTCACTGAGTGCCCCTCTTACCCCACACATAGGAGATCGCACGGAGCTCCATCCAGATCACAGGGGCCCTGGAGGACCAGATGAACCAGCTGAAGCAGTATGAGCACAACATCATCAACTACAAGAACAACATCGACAAGCTGGAGGGTGACCACCAGCTCATCCAGGAGGCCCTGGTCTTCGACAACAAGCACACCAACTACACCATGGAGGTATGACGGGCGCACAGGCAGGCTGCGCTTTGCCACCGACCTTGACACCTGCTCAGCTTGTTTCCTCACACACGTCTCCCTCTCTGTTTGTGGAAAATGCTGTACATGTGAACACTAGAGAGATTTATGTCTTCCTACTTACCGGGTATGGAAGAGCACTGTGAACTGTTACCAGTGCCAAACAATAGTTAATTGTCAACCTTCTTATTACTGCCACAGTGAAGTCATTACACTTCTTTGGAGGGGTTACCAGAACTTAAATTGTCCTCATTTCTTCCCATTGTGTTTTGGTTAGGTTTTTTGTTTGTTTGTTTTTTGTTTTCGTTGTTCTTGCTATTGTTTTTGAGACGTGGTATTATATGCCCCAAATGCTCCTGGATCTGACTGTGTAACTGAGAATTATCTTGAACTTCTGAGCCTCCTGCCTCCACCTCCTATGTGTGGTGATTATAGGCCTGTGCCACCATGCCCATTTATTATTAGTTATTTTAAAAATTAGCATATAAAGTCAAGACTGTCCCCATTTCTGCCAGTCTGGTTCAATTTGATGTCCCTGGGAGCCATTGGGTATAACCCAGTGCCCATCCAGCTATTTGGTAAGTGGGAAGATGTCTTTAGTGACAGATAGACCACATGTTGAATATTTAATCTCCATAGTGTGGGCTTGGAAATATAGTTTAGTCATAGAGCACTTGCCTAGCATGTGCAAGTTTCTAGCTTTACCCCCAGTTCCAAATATATGAAATATAAATAAATCTGTCCTATTATGCAAAGGGCCATTTTGTAGATTGTCATTTGTAAAATTCTGGTCTCACTTCTTAACGTTTCCCACACTGTAGAGAATCTTGCAAAAATTGAAAAAGTGGAAATGTTTTTAAGTCTGGGAAAGTCAGGCAAGTAGAGAGATGGATGGCTCAGCAGGTAAAGGCATTTACCGTAAAGCCTGACAACCTGAGTCGAGTCCCAGGAATCCATGGAAAGGTAGAGGGAGAGCTGACTCCCAATTTTCCCTGTGATCGCTGCACATGCACCCTCACCACACTGATAATAATAATAATTAATAAGATAAGTATAGAAAACCTATACCAAGCTGTGCTTACTTCCTGCTTGTTTGAGTCACCCTCCTTCTGTGACATTGGTGCACTAGAACCTCCTTGACCTAGTGATTGTTGGTCCTTCTCCTTGGTAGCACATCCGCGTTGGATGGGAGTTGCTGCTGACAACCATTGCCAGAACCATCAACGAGGTGGAGACCCAGATCCTGACAAGAGATGCGAAGGGCATCACCCAGGAGCAGATGAATGAGTTCAGAGCCTCCTTCAACCACTTCGACAGGGTACTTCTCTCTCTCTCTCTCTCTCTCTCTCTCTCTCTCTCTCTCTCTCTCTCTCTGTCGTTGTTTGAAAGGCAATTATATCTGGAATAACATGCATACTGTCACTTTGAGTCCTTAAAGTCTCATGTATCCCAGGCTGGCTTTAAGCTCCCTATGTGGCTGGGGATGACCTTGAACTCCTGGTCCTCCTGCCTCTACTTCCTAAGTACTGAGATGATGGCAGGAGTGTGCCATCATACCTGGCTAGTCACTTCAAGTCTTGCTGCTCCAAAAACTTCACAAGGAAACTGAGTGACACCAAGGGAACTAGCTATCAAACAAGCAGTGGTGACTCCTGATGCCATGCCAAGTGACAGTGCATCAGGGCTTTTGCTTTGTTTCCTGGGGCTGGGGATTAGCTCAGTGGTAGAGTGCTCAAATATGAAGCACGAGGACCTGGGTTCAGTCCTCGGCTTGGGAGAAAAGGGGGAAAAAAGTCAAAATCTACAAAAAAAGATCAAACAAACAAACAAATGAACCAAAACAACAATGTAACTTACTTTGTTTCCTGCAGACCCTTTAACTGGGACACTACAGTTAACATCAAAGCTTAACTACCCTTAGTGAAAGCACCTGCCTGGGCTGGAGACGTGGCTCGGTGGTGAAGAGGTCTCCTGTTCTTGCAGAGGACCTGGATTCAGTTCCCAGCACCCACACAATGGCTCACAACCAGCTGTAACTCAGGCTTCTGACCTTTGAGGGCCCATGCATACATGTAGTATAAACATGTACACACAGGCACACAAACATAAACATTAAGTAAATAAATGAATATAAAATGTTTTTTAAACGTAGAAAAGGTTTATTTACATTAAACATTGGAAACAAAGAAAGTTTTCTTGGAGTGTGTTGGGGTAAGAGATCAGATGTTTAGGTTACTTCATGTTCTCATTAACAAGATGGGGCCTTGCATGAGGGAGCAGAGGCAGGAGGATCTCTATGAGTTCCAGACCAGCCTGGTCTACATAGTAAGTTCCAGCACAGCCAGGACTACATAGTGAGACCCTGTCTCAATAAATAAAAAAAGAAAAGAGAAAGAGAGAAAAAACAGTCAAATGGGATGGCAGGGCCATGGAGGCTGTGGATGGAGAGCTTCCTCCAATGGGCATCTGAGTTGCTGAATGTCATAAAGAGCAGGAGTGATATTACCAGAGTTGTGTTTCCGGAGAGGCTCATCAAGATGCTAGACGGGAATGAGTGTGTGTTTGTGTGTTGGAGTGAAGGTCTGAAATGGAGCAGAAGTCTGCAGAGCTTAATGACTAGATTTGAAGGCTGTGTGAGGGAAAAGTGATAGGTGACACAGTCACCCCAAACTCTGAGGGCAAGAGGGGAGTGCTCATGTGCCATGTCCAGTAAGCCAACCCTGCTACCCCAGCAGTGGGAGGCCAGTTTCAGAGCAAAGCCAGGGAGTGTGCACAGAACGATCTTCTCCAGCAAGTGACCATCTGAGACGAAGAGAGAGAGGTTCCCACCTACAGAGCTATTGCTCTAAAGCGGGCGCAAGAGCCAGAGCAGGGCACCAAGGGAAGTAGACAGAGGAGGGATAAGGCAGAGCGCAGGGCTGCAGAGTGGCTGACCCTGGGGAGGGCTAGACCCACAGGCCTGAGCGCCAACACAGGCCTGAGCGCCAACACAGGTTCCATTCCTAGAAGACAGAACTTCTACTATTAGGTCTCCGAACTGGCCATTTCCTGAGTGAACAAAATCAACCGAATTACCAATAAAGTCATGTACGTGTTTGAATGTTAGCCGTCCCCCTCACAACCCTGAGACATGTACAAAGGAGCACTTTCCATCCTGCTCAGGATTTTGCATCAGCTACGATCTACAGAACTGAGACCACTGTACCATTGGGTTTGGGGGAAAAGCTGAGCTTGCCACACAGATGAGGCCACTACACCTGGCCCTGAATTCTATTCCCAGCATGCATCTGAACACTAGGTCCCAAGGCTGGATGAGCAGCAAGTTTCCAGCTCTAGAAATGTTTGCAGTATGTGCTATTATCAGTAGGTGGCAGTGGTGAGCTCCTGATTGGTTCCTTTTGCTGCCTTTAATGTGGGTTCTCTTAATTTTTAATTAGTCTTTCTAGCACCTGCCTCCTTCTCCTTTCCTTTCCTTTTATTTTTGCAGCTCTGAGGATCAAACCTAGGTTCTCATGAACGTTAGGCTAGCATTCTTCCACTGACTTACAGCCTAGGCTCCTCTTCCCTGCTAAAAAGGCTATTTTATAATGTTCTTGTACCGGTGGCTTTGTTCTCCTATAAGTCGGGGTGACCTCTGATCTTGGCTGGGCCTTAGGTCAGTGGGCACTGGGTCAAGCAGACCTTTTCATCTTGTCCTTATCTGCCCTCTCTTTGTTCGTTGCATTTGCACAGAGGAAGAACGGCCTGATGGATCATGAGGATTTCAGAGCCTGCCTGATTTCCATGGGCTATGACTTGGTAAGACACAAGCTGAGATTTTACTGAGGTCTGATACTGTATCAAGCCTAGATTGTGGGAAATAAATGATGTAATAGTTTTGAATTGGTTCATTTTTATATCACAGGGCCATGTTTTTTTTGAAGATCTGCCTGTCACTATAGGAAAACAATGCTACAGAGTTAAACATTCATTTTTGTCCAGTAACCAGCAAGGTTTCCTTGTGGTGAAAGCATCAAGGATATGGGTTTTCCTGGCAATTCTTAAAAGCTTTATTAATATAATTTGCATACTCCACTGAAACCACTTAACAGGCACAATGGTGTGCAGTATCCTGAGACTTAAAGTGTGTTTTCCTTTTAATATTTTAGGAGATAGAAGGGAGATTTTTAAGGACTGGACATGATGGTATAAGCTTTTAATTCCAGCTCTTTGGAGGCAAAAGCAGGTGGATCTCTTCGAATTCCAGACCAACTTACTGTACATTGAGAGTTCCAGGCCAGCTAGAGCTAAACAGTGAGGTCCCTGTTGTTTTTAAAAAGAAGAAGAAGGCACACACCTTTAATCCCAGCACTCAGGAGGCAAAGGCAGGCGGATCTTTGAGTTCAAGGCCAGCCTGGTCTACAGAGCGAGATCCAGGAAAGGCGCAAAGCTACACAGAGAAACCTTGTCTCAAAAAACAAAGACAAAAACAAAAAATAAATAAATAAAATAAGAAGGAGGAGGCGGGGGAGGAGGAAGAGGAGAGGAAGAACATACATCAGCTAAGAAAAACATACTTGCTGTGGGCTGTGAAAATCATAGTGTGCTCAATTACCTTTGAGGAGTTACATATTTATCTATTTTGAAACAGTATCTTGTTAGATAGCTCAGGGTAGCCTTGAACTTGGTGAGATCCTCCTGCCTCTGCCTCTAACCTGGGGGTTAGAGTCCCAGCACTGCAAGAATAAATTAAATATATAAAATTTCAAAAGAAGCCAGAAAACCAGGTGGGTGACATATACCTGTAGTCCCCAGCACTTGGGGTAACTTGTTGTGTAGTCCAGGTGACAATAGCTTGGAACTTACTGTGTACTCCAGGCTGGCCTCAAACTCACCATCCTTCTGCCTCAAACTCCTGAATAAAACACTGTTTTTTTAAAGCTTTTTTTTTTTTTTTTTCAGTGCTGGGGACATACTAGTCAAATGCTCTGATACTGAGCTGTACTCCCAGTTTTTAATGAGTATTTTAAACATGACCTGCTTTGATTCCTCTGGTAATTTAAACTAAGGAACAAGCACTATCATACTACTTAATTACTCTTCCTAATTATGTAATGTAAATTAGAAGAGCATCGTGGGCTACCCAATGGACAGACTTGTGATGTACAGGGCTTCCGGCTTGATGCTAAGCAGCTTTTAAAACTGATGAAAACGAGACTGTGTCACCCAGCGGGGAAGCCCTTTCCAGAGAGTGAAGAGAACCATGTGGAGGATCCTGGGAGTTCTCAAAGCTTGAAGCACTCACTGCCTCTATACCTCCTCGCCTTAGGGTGAAGCTGAGTTTGCCCGGATTATGACCCTGGTTGACCCCAATGGACAAGGCACTGTCACCTTCCAGTCCTTCATTGACTTCATGACCAGAGAGACTGCAGACACGGACACCGCAGAGCAGGTCATCGCCTCCTTCCGAATCCTGGCTTCTGATAAGGTCCGCTTGGATAGATTTTCCTTTGTTTTAAAACTTCTTCAATTATCTTTGGGTCTCTGGGGGCAGTAAGTACACACAAACATGGGCCTTGGCATGTGTGGAGGTCAGAGGACAGCCTCAGATGCCAGTCTTGCCCTCACCTTGTTTCAGATATGGTCTCTCTTGTTCAATTTTGCAAGGCGGGCTTGCCTGCAAGTTTTCAGGGATTCTCCTGTCTCCACCTCATATCTCACCACAGGAGTGCTGGGATCATAGATGCATAGTGCTATATCCAGGCTTTAAAAAAGTGATTTGCCCGTGTGTGTGTGTGTGTGTGTGTGTGTGTGTGTGTGTGTGTGTGTGTGGACAGTTCTCTCCTTCTGCCCTTACATGGTTCCAGGGACAAGGAGCGTTCTCCAGGATTGTGCAGCTTTTACCTTCAGAGCCAGTTCACCAGCTGGACATTTCTAATATGAATTAAGCAGGGGTTTATAGTCAGACAGACATTCAGGGAAAAAGTAAAGTTCATCTCAGAACATGAGTAGGTGAGGGCATCTCAAAGGAGAGTTGCTATATGTGTGCTTTTAAAAGCTCTATCCTCAGATGTCAATCTTGCTTTTTCCTTTTTTTTTTTTAATTCTTCAACTGAGACAGCAAGAAAAATGGTCTATTGTACACGAGTTACACTTGGCCACAAGTGAGAGCAGAACTAGTCCAGAATGCCATAGGTCCAGGGCAGAAGGCCGGGGAGACTGTTTTGGTTATAACAAAGGCAGTCAGGTCTCTCAGGTGGTCTCTGCGAGCAGATGGTGATGTTCCAGGTCTACTGAGACTTATAGCGACACTGTCCCAAAAACTTGTACCATCGCCCTGGCCTTCGGCATCCCTTATTTCTGCTCCTTCAGCCTTCGTGGGTGCACAAACTGGTTTACTTGGACCTCTGCCTCAGCTTTCTTCTCCTGCACTTCAGTCTGCGCCTCCTTTTCTTCCTCCACTTGGCTCATGGCCCAGGAGTTTCCAGGAAGATGGCGCTAAGGCCAAGAGCAATCTTATTTTTTCTTTAAGAGACATTTTTTTTCTAGCAGTTTTTTTTTTCCATATTTTTAATAGACAGAGCTTGAAAGGGTCTCTGTTTTCTAAAACACCAGTTATGTGAAGTCAAATGACTCACTCCTGTGTTCTCCCTCGTGTATGATGTAAACCAACTCTACCTGTGAGGTGGTAATGTAGATCAGAATGTTTATCACTCACATTTGGTCCAGTTTGAGAGAAATATTGGCGATAACTCTTCATGTGCTTCTAAGAAGCATACTGAATTTCCTGCTGGCCACCTTGTAGACTCACCCTATACAAACCCAGCTTTTGTTCATCACTTGGTACAATGGGTAGTAGAGGCCCTACCTGTAAGCCTTGCCAACGTAAGAAATGTGTAACTATTAAGATGGTTATAGTCTAGTGTTCTCTGCATTTACTCTGCGCTCCTCGTGTGTTTTTTCTCCAGCCCTACATCTTGGCAGAGGAGCTTCGACGGGAGCTGCCCCCAGACCAGGCCCAGTACTGCATCAAGAGAATGCCCCCGTACTCAGGTCCCGGCAGTGTTCCTGGTGCCCTGGACTACACAGCCTTCTCCTCTGCCCTCTACGGGGAAAGCGACCTGTGATGCTGTGTCTGTAATCCCTGACCCTATCAGAATGCAATAAAGGCTGAAGTATGGGTTGTTTCCTGGAAACCTTGATACATTTTATTAAGAGGTGTGGTGAGCTGGATGCGGTGGTACACGTCTTTACTCCCTGCACTTGGGAAGCAGAGGCAGGTAGATCTCTGTAAATTCAAGGACAGGCCTGCTCTACCTAGCCAATTCCAGGCCTACCAGCGATGCATAATGAGACCCTGTCTCAAAAACAAATAAATAGCCACCACAAAAGAGAGATTAGAGTGAGGGAGGGGCTAAGAAGAAAGGTAGTCTGTAAAGTGCTTGCCATGAGCACAAAACCTCAGTCTGATCCTCAGAACTTACACTTAAAAAGAAGAAAAAGAAAAAAAAAGATGGCTCAGCAGGTAAAGGCGCTTGCTGAAAAGTCTTAACAATCTGAGTTTGATCCCTGGATCCCAAGTGGTGGAAAAGGAGAACCACAAGTTTTCCCTGTGGCTTTCACACACATATACACACATGCACCTGTACGTATAGGATCATGCACATGCTCAGATAGTTCTCTGTAATGAGTCTTTCTCTGTCCTGCCCACCAGCTCCCAAATAATGACACAGAGACTTACTGTTAATTATGAAAGCTCAGCCTATAGCTTAGGCTTGTTCCTAAGTAGCTCTTACAACTTAAACTAACCCATTTCTATTAATCTGTGTTTTACCATGCGGCTTTTTACCTTTCTTTCATTCTGTGTGTCCAACTCCCTCCATATTTCGTTGGCATCTCCCCTGTGCCTCAGTTATCTCTTCCTACTTCTCTCTGCCCAAAAGTCCTGCCTATACCTCCTGCCTAGCTATTGGCCGTTCAGCTATTTGTTAAACCAATCACAGCAGGATATCTTCACACAGAGTACAAATACCCCACAACATACTCCTTGCAGCTTGTCCTTTCCCAGCCTACGTCAGGCAGAAGCAGTTTCAGTGCCGTGTGATGTAATGGTACTTTACCCGTGGGTTTCTCTCTGAATTTTTAGCTGCATGAAATGAAAGGGTAGGTAGGTTTGTTTCTTTGATTAAGTGAACCAGATCCTACTCAAATACTATGAAAACAGGGTGCTCTCAGTACAGAAGTGAGTGAGGGTGTGAAAACCAAAACATTCAGGATTCATGACTGGGAGAAGCAATCACAAACTGATACTCTGAAGGTCTGGTGAAGGTTATGGTGTTTAAAATAAATCTTCATGCTGTTTATGTTTATGTGGTTATCCTTGGGAGGACATGTTTAGGATTCTAGCTTTGGATTTTCTTATCCAAAGATAAGCTGGACTTAAATCTAAGTGATTCTGTCATGTTGTCAGTGGAATGAAGCATTATGAGATGGGCCTGCCAGTGGGAAAAACAGATTGCTCAAAAGATGTTTAGTATTAAAAACTTTTTCTTTTCTTGAGACAGTGTTTCTCTGTAACTCAGGCTGGCTTCAAATTGGCTATCTTCCTGCCTCAATTTCCAAATTACAGAGAGATCACAGGTATATGTCAATATGGCCCCCTTTTAATAATTAAAACAAACAAAACTTTTTGGTTTTTTTGAGTCTCATGTAGCACAAGTCAACCTTGAACTCAGTATGTTCCTGAGAATGACCCTGAGGAACTCCTGATCCTCCTGCCTCTGCCTCCAAAGTACTGGGATTACAGTGTGTCACTAAGTCAGGCTCATTAGAATTTAACATTTTATTTATTCTATTATTACAGTTTAGTCTGTTGTGTGTGCATGTGGCCATGTGCATGTGGTAACGTGTATGGAGGTGAGAGGACAACTTCTGGGATTTGCTGCTTCTGTCTTTTGACCATGTGGGTCCCAAGGATCCAACTCCAGTTGTCAGGCCTGGTGGAGGGCACCTTTACTTCCCGAGCCATCCTGTTGGCCTTCATTCATATTTTTGAATAATTAACTTTTATTATGTAATATGTGTGTCTGTGTAGGGAAGTGTACATGGGTGCAGGTGCATGAGAAGGCCAGAAGTGTTGGATCCTCTGGAGGTGGAATTACAGGCAGTTATGGGCCCCCAGACATGGGTGCTGGGAACTGAACTCGGGTCTTCTGGAAGGGCAGCGAGTCTCCTTAACTACTGAGTCATCTCTTCCGCCCTTTCCCATTAACGTTTTTGAGGCAGAATTTGCAGTCATCTCTTCACTGTGTAGGACAAGACAGCCTGACTTGTGGGGGAAATCTTCCTTGGGACTGGAGGTGATTGCCAGAGATGGAGGTGGAGTCAAGAAGGAAAATGAGGTGTCTGTTGCTGTCTCTTGATTCCAGATGCCCAGAGCCTTTTATGTCTAATGCTCTGTTCTTAAATAAGGAGCTGGTGACAGCAGTTCCCAATGGCACAAGAAGGCTGCAGTCTGGGGACACCAGGTGGAGCTCTCATGCCTTAGCAGGAGAGGGCCGCCTTTCTCAGTTGTAGGAGGTGAGGTTTCCCCTCTGGCCCTTTGCACCCCTTTGCTACATTTCTCCTGGGAGTTAATTAGCACTAAAGGTCAGGGCTTCACCTCTTGGACAGGACAGTGATTCATAGCATGGCTCTGTCTGGGTCAAGCCTCACCCCCTCAAGGACATAGGACATCATCTGTGCTCCCCACTGGGTGTCTTGGTCTAGTCAGTGTGCATTCAGTTTTCCAATCCTGTTGTCTAAAACTATATGACTTCCCAGAATACCCATCATGCTGACAGCTTGCAGCAAACAAAGTGGGAACTCCTGTGAAATGTTGGTCCTTAATGATCAGGAAATGAGCTATAAACAACCCAAACAATTGCTAATTGCAATGAAAGTGTGAATAGAGAGGCAGCAATGTGCCTGCTAACTATGTCTGTTTCCTTGGCTTTGATAGGTTGCCACAGCCAACTGGAAATTTCTTTCCTACTTACCAATGTGTCCTGATAATCTTACTGACCTTTCACCTTGGTCCATTTTCTTTGTTTGCTTCATAATTAAGTAGTTGACAGTTTGAAAATCTCTGAAATACTTGAACCTTTGAGTTTAATATCAGATGCTTTTGGGGTGGTGTATAGGTAAGCTTTTGACCATTTGAAGCAGGTGCTATGCTCCAACTGGAAAGGTGAAGGAGAACCCTGGGAAGTCATTCCTCTTCACTAGGTACTTCTGTTTTGGGGTGGCCATGGGTAACTCATCTCCCTAATTTTTTTTTTTACCTCTCCACAATATTCAGTAAGAGATTGGATCGGTACTATCTAATAATAAGTGAGAAAGGAAACTAAGCCATGAAAAACAATAAAATGTTTATACTGTCATCCTAGAAGTTGTTTTTATTTCTGATCATGAGTTATCAATTAAATTTGTCAAAGAAAAAAAGCATCTCTGTTTTTATCATTTTAAAGGATACGCAGGTAATTTGGTTAGCTGTAAACAAACTTCTCATATTTGAAACATTCATTTGGTGTTGTGTTTGCCTCCTTTAAGGAGTCAAGACTGGTGAAACATTCATTTGGTGTTGTGTTTGCTTCCTAATTAAGGAGTCAAGACTGGTTGGGGATGTGGCTCAGCTGGTAGAGTGCTTACCTAGCATACATAGAGTCCTGGGTTCCCAGCCCCAGCACTGCAGAAACCAAATCTGGTGGCACATGCCTATAATCCTAGGATTCTGTAGGTGGAAAGAGGAGGATCAGAAGTTCAAGTTCATCCTTACCTACATAACTCGGAGTTCCAGGATAACTTGGCTTACAGGAATGAGACTCTGCCTTAAAAAAAAAAAAAAAAAAAAGGAGGAGTGGGGGGAACTTATATGTAGTGTGGAGTAAACTTGAAATGGGGGAATTGGGACAGACCCACTGTGGGGTGAGTGGTGCATGACTAGGAGGAGTGTTTAAACAGTAGGTCAGTTCAGAATTCTCAGGAGATTACATATTTGTTAATTGTCCATACACCCAGTTCTTACTTTCGTGTTTCACAGTATGAAGGTCTGGGCTGTGACTTGGACATCTGTGTTTTTATAAACTCCACAGGAATTCTGCTTAATTCCCATCTGAGCCTATGGCTTAGATGAAAGATCATTTAGTCATCAAACCCCCTAGAAATTAGAAAAGCCCTCACTGGAAAGGTTAATAGGGAGTTGGACAGCAAGAGTGGCCAGGCCAAATCACTGTGTTGTCTGTTTGGCAGAATAAAAATGCTTGCACATAGCCAGACATGATGACACATACCTCTAAGGCCAGTGCTTGGGAAGTAGCCTCATGAGAATTAGAAGTCCAAGCTCCCTCTTAGCACTGCTTTCATAGTGTCCCATAAGTTTGGGTATGTGGTGTCTTCATTTTCGTTGATCTCTAGGAAGTCTTTAATTTCTTTCTTTATTTTTTCCTTAACCCATTGGTGATTCAGTTGAGCATTATTCAGTTTCCATGAGATTGTTGAAACCAAGGTTGGATAAAGCACAGGAACAATTAACCAAATGAATGGAAACACATGAACTATGAACCAAAGGCTGAGGGGCCCCCAACTGGATCAGGCCCTCTGAATAGGTGAGACAGTCGATTGGCTTGATCTGTTTGGGAGGCATCTAGGCAGTGGTACCAGGTCCTGGGCTCGTTGCATGAGTTAGCTGTTTGAAACCTGGGACTTAGGCAGGGACGCTTGGCTCAATCTGGGAGGAGGGGACTGGACCTGCCTGGACTGAGTCTATCAGGTCGATCCCAGTCCTTGGGGGAGACCTTGATCTGGAGGAGATGGGAATAGGGGGTGGGCTGGGGGGAAGGGGAGGGGGCCAGGAAGGGAGAGAACAAGGGAATCTGTGGCTATTATGTAGAACTGAATAGTATTGTAAAATAATAATAATAATAATAATAATAATAAAAGAAGTCCAAGCTCATCTTTAGGGAGTCAGGCTCTCTGGGTCTATATGAGGTCCTGTTTCAAAACAAGTTCCCACCGCAGCAGTTTAGGTTTCTCTCCTGAGCAAACCAGGGGAAGAGAATGCTTGTGAGATCATCAAGCGACATGCACCACTCCTCCTCCATGGTTAGGAACTTCCGGGAAGGGAAGCCAAGCTGGCAGGTGGGTAGGAAGTGGGTTGCATGGGCCTTTGCAAGACCCAACCAGAGAAAGAGGAAGATTCAATCTGTAAACAGTGGTTATGCAGGAAGCAGAAAGTCTCTGTGAATACACAGCACGAGCCAGGAAATGGCATTATGGTCAGAACTTAATTGAAAAGGGTTGAATTGAGGATAGGGATTACTAGGAATGAGGTTCAGAGGCTAAGACCCAGGAGCAGGCCATGGGCTCCATTGGAAAGAAAACAAGGACAGATCAAACTGGGTGCACTAAAGCTGCAGAAGCAGACTAAAATCTGTGCCAGAAATGGACTTTTTAGTTATTTATATTTGGTTTTTTTAGACGGGGTTTCACTCTAATGAAAGGTAGCTTCAGATTCAGGGTGGTCTTCCTGACTCAGCCTCCTAGGTACAGAAATGGATTTGTGAGTGTCTCTGTGTTGTGTAGCAGTTTCCTCCAAGAGTAAAACCTTTCATCTTTGAGGAAAACTTCTTAAGACATAAGACACAAAGGGAGGATATTTTCTTAAGATTTATGCTTTTATTTATATAATGTATGTGAATGTTTTGCCTGCTTGCATGTATGTCTACCACATTCCATGGAAGTCAGAAGGTCTAAGCTCCCTTGGAACTAGAGTTACAGACGGTTGTGAGCCACCATGTGGGTTCTGGGAATTGAACTCGGGTTTTTCTCAAGAGCAACCAGTGCCTTTTACCACTGAACTATCTCTTCAACCCCACATCAAGGTATTTTTACACTGGATGTTTACAAGCAGGTGAAACAACAGGGTATTCTAGGGGAGGTTGAAACACTCAGTCCTGCAGGGAGGCTTCATAAGGAAAGGAAGTAAACAACTCAAAATAGCTTCAGGAAGTTCCT
Source organism: Peromyscus leucopus (assembly GCF_004664715.2). Taxonomy (NCBI): domain Eukaryota; kingdom Metazoa; phylum Chordata; class Mammalia; order Rodentia; family Cricetidae; genus Peromyscus; species Peromyscus leucopus. The sequence goes on from NC_051067.1 coordinate 48,848,366, forward strand.
AAAACTGACCAGATCCACCAGGCCCCTCCCTCCCCAAGAGTATGTAAGCATTAAAGACTGACAGGAGCTACTCTTAAAGGAGCCAAGCTGTGGAGAAGACTCAGACCGCCAACCAGCCTGGAAGAGGCTCAGCCCAACTGAATGAACCATTTGGAAAGGACACTCTACAACCTGTTGAGCTGCCTGCAGGTTTTACAGTAGGCTCCAGATTTCCAGTTTTCATGAGCTGTCTCTCATGCTGGGGTGGACATTGGTGATGCAATTGTCTTTAAGTCATTTCTGCCCCTGTAAGTAAACCCTCATATTCCTATAGGTAACCCCAATAAAATTTATCAGTTCACCAAGTTGAACTTTGGTGTTATCCCTTCTAGGGTGAGTAGGCGTGTGTGTGTGTGTGTGTGTGTGTGTGTGTGTGTGTGTGTGTGTGTGTTGTGTTTCCCTAAGAAAAATCTTATCTCAAAACTGAAAGGATTGGTATCTCTCAGGATACCCCAAGACCAAGTTATCAGCACAAAGGAGATTTATTTGTCCCATAGGGACAAAAGGCAGGGAATAAGAGACAAAGACAGGAGATAAAGGATGATGCAGAAGGAGAAGGGAACAAGAGAGAGGAGGAAGGGGTATTTGTCCCAGAGGGGACAAAAGGCTGGCTCTGGATAGAGAGGAGACAGACTTGGCCCATAGGTAAAATGTCGATTTATAAAGGTAAAAAGGAAACCTTGTGTTAGAATGAAGTGTTTAATTTTAATTGAGCATGTTAATTAGGTGAGCCAAAGGGGACTTTTGATTTCTGGACTTCAATACTTTGATAGCTGGACCTTGGTAGTCAGCCTCAGGAGGAAGAAGTGGCCAAATAAAGGAATGGCCCTTGGCTAGCTTTAGGAATATACTCTAACAGTCTTTAGCAAGGCAGAGGGAATGGGGGAGAAGGACAAGACTTACCAGAGCCATCTTTGTCATGCTCAAGCTGGCTAGAGTCCCTTCAACAACAGTGTGTCTGTATCTGTGTATGTTGTATGTGTGTGGTGCATGCAGGTGTGTGTACCTGTGTGTATACATACGGAGGCCAGAGAAGGACATTGGGTGTCTTCATTTATCACTCTCAGCCTCTTGGTCTTGAGTCAGGGTCTCTCACTGAACAGGAACATTTCCATTTTGGCTGTGCTGCCTGGGCAGCAAACTCTTCTGATCTACCTGTCCCTGTCCCCCAGTGCTCATGTTACATGTGCCTCCACTCCTAGCTTGTTACATGAGTGCTGGCACCTTCATGGGAACTAGGGTCTTCATGATTGCACACCAAGTGTTAGTTACTCAGCCATCCTCCAGTGTGGGAGCCTGCTCCCATCTTTCGAAGGATTCTTAGGAGAAAGGAATTAAGAAGTGATAGATACAAAGAGAGACCTGGATGTTGAGAAAAAAGACAGAAGCACGGGATAGCTTTGGGAGGGCTTGGGTCAATACCCAACAGCCACTTCATTTATTCAAAGGGGCTTTTTATAACAAAGCCAAGGGGAGAGGTGAAAGACCTCCCCCTTGCAAGATAAGAGCACATTGTACAGCCAAGTGTAGACCCTTCCAAACACCTGGTAAACACATCCATGGTCAAATCATCCCATTATGCAGCCTTGCTGGGTAAAGCAAGCTCAGATTCTCTGACCCTGAGTAAGTTCTCACTAGGAAGCCTCTGTGAACTCCTACACTCTACCCCCTAGAAAGTATTTTTAAAAGAGAACACCATTGGGGGGCAGAGTAAGAAATAGAAAATGGAGACCTGGCATGGTGCTGCACACCTGTAATACCAGCACTAGATGGGGTGGAGGCAGGAGCATCAAGAGTTCAAAGTCATCTTTATCTACATAGGGAGTTTGAAGCTGGACTATAATAGGCTCTGTCTCAAAAAACAAAACAAAGCAAAAACTCCAACAACAATAAACAAAACAAATAAAGTGGAGATGTAACCTTAATTTAAAAGTCCAATTCTTGAGGAAGTCACAGAAGAGTTGGGAGTAGAAATGTAAGATGCCATAACAAAAAAAAATTCCTCCTGCTCCTTTTCTCTGTCTTTGGGTGAGAGGAGGAGAAGTGAACAACTCCTCTGCCTACATGATTGCTGCCAGGGTGTCCTGCCCAAGCCTGTGGCTGAGTACTGAGACTAGAACAGGGAATGTCACCTGACTTTCCTTGATCTTCATAAAGAGCAGGGACACATCCCTGGCAGCTACTGAAATGTCACATCTTGTTCCTTTCCCCAGGTCATCAAAACAGGGCTGTGGTTTGCTTTGCTTTCCAGTCTGCTTTCCACATTGCTTCCTTCTTTATAATTGTGTCTGAAACCAGTCTAAAACTTAATCAGGAAAGCTGATGCCCAGAGGCAGTCCCGCTGAACAGTGAGCATGCTAGAGGGCCATCCTGCGTGCTATCTCTACTAGGCAAGCTGAGAAGAGTCAATGACCAAGATGCTAAGAACTTTTTTCTAGGGTAGACTGTTCCTTTTTGAGACAGGATTTTCTAGGCTGCCCTTGGAGTAATGGTGCAGCTGAGGATGACCTAGAACTTAAGATTTTCCTCTTCCATTGCCTGAGTGCTGGGGTTCCAGGCATGTCCTACCACTCCAGGTTATGCCTAGACCTCTTCTGCCTTTGGATTGTGTTGCAACTTGATCATTTTTAACTGTATATCATCTTCTGTGAAGGGACAGAAGACAGTATTGCTATCTCACTTAATTCTTATAAGCTCATCTCTAATGTAATATTTGTTCCTTAAAGCCAAATGGACAAAACACTAACTCGGTTTTGATTTTTGAACATTTTTCCACTTGGGATATTAAAAAGTTTCTTTCTTGGGTTATAAGAGATTTTGCTATCGATGCAGCTTCAATTTAACAGTCATTTCTAATTTTCCTTTGTTTAGTATGTAAGATTGCAGAATTCAATGATAAGCCTTTGAAAAATGTTCTCAGGGTGGCTGAACCCCCAGCATGCTGGAGGCTGGAGGAGGAGGACTGGTCTGAGTTTCAAGGTTAGCTTGGGCTACATAGTGAGGTCTACAATAACCTGAACTACAGAGTGATATCCCATCTCAAATGACCTTATCAGGTACCTTTTCCTCCTTATATCTCCTTTCTAAAGGCAAGAAGAATTAGTAGTTATCAAATTCTGCTCTTAGTTCTACATTTAAGCTGATTAAGTTCTGTGAACAACAGTTCCCAGAAGCTGCACCTTCAAACCAAGCCTTCTGTAGGCTGATTAATTCATTAGAACTTCAGTGATTGTGGAGAGCGTGGAATGTTGCAGATCCACAGCCTTCTTAAATTTATCTTGGACTAATTTAGCCTTCTTTTTTTCAAGACATGGTGGTTGCAGGATATTTGATCACACTGTGAAACTCCAAGACTGTGTTAATAAAATTAACCTTGGATCAGGGGGCAGAGCCAGCAACTAGTTGACAGGATTCGTCATAGAGAGTGCAGAGGACCCAGGAAGATGGATGGAGAGACACACAGAAAGGAATAGGGAGGGACTTAGATTCTTGGGTATTTTTGATTTGGGACAGGTGGAGAGATACTCTCTTGCTGGGACTATGGCTGTAAAGGAAGGCTAGCTAGTTGCTTCTCGGCTTCTCTGATCTAGCAGGTTTTAAAAACAACATTTGGCATCCAATGTGTGGGCTTCTGCCACTGCTGCTGCTGCTGTTCCACACCCAGGCCCCTGAGTGACTCACACTGGTATGGATTTTTGTACATTGATATAAATTTAAGGTTATTTTTGTTAAAACATACTGTAAGGTATTGTACCTATGTAACTCATTTAAAATTGCAATGTGAAGTTCTAGTCCTTGAAAGGTACTATTAGAAACTGTTTAGGATAATTAAGATAACAATCAAACTTGTAGTCATGTTAGGTATATTTTCAAGGTCAAACAGATATATCAAACACTTCAGAGATCTACAGAATTGGCATTTAAGGTGTTTTAATAACAAGACTTTTCTTGACATTGAGATAGGTCTGCTCCTGGAAGCATTAATCTACTTCAGAGAAGATGATGGGCATTGGAGAACCTCCATATGGAGTTTAGTTTCATTGTGACAAAGTTAAACACTGGGCAAAAAAACTGTCCTTGCCTTGAAAGCTGACAATATGCTATTCAAATTGGACAAGCAGGATACAAAGGGAGTCAAAGAAAGTTGACTGCCAAACTTTGCCAAGATAAGGTAGGTCATTCCTTCAAAATTCCTGCTTCACAGAAAACTCATTTTTTTTTCTTTTACTCTTTACTCTTTTGGAGGACTTACCACCCTGCTCCCAAATAAACCACATGGAGTCATATTCTTTCTTATGAATACTTTGGCTTATTTCTAGCCAACTTTTCTTAAATTGTTTTGTCTATCTTTTGCCTCTGGGCTTTTGTCTTTCTCTGTTTCTGTGTACCTTTCTTTACTTCTTACTCCACGGCTTGCTGGGTAGCTGGGTAGCTGGCTCCTAATGTTCTCCTCCTTTTCTTGTTCCTCGATCTCGTCTTCCCAGATTTCCCCTCCTATTTATTCTCTCTGCCTGCCAGCCCCACCTATCATTTCTCCTGCCTTGCTATTGGCTCTTCAGCTCCTTATTAGACCAATCAGGTATTTTAGACAGGCAAAGTAACATAGCTTCACAGTTAAACAAATGCAACATAAAATAATGTAACGCATCCTTGTATCATTAAACAAATGTTTCACAGCATAAACAAATGTAACACATCTTAAAATAATATTCTTCAGTCTGTCAGATATTGTAGGCCTGTAGTCCAAAGATGAATATCCCAACAATGCAGAGGAAACAGGTGACTGTCCAGGCAGCCAGCTGTCTGTCATTCTATAGTTTTGGACATTGTTTACCTTGCACTTCCTGTTTACTTTGGTAATATTTTATCTTTCTCAGGTCACTGATGGGTGTTAAGACTTTAATAATACCGTTTTCTTTGTTACCAAATTCAGAAAAGAAGCTTAGAAAAGAGATGTAAAGTTTATAAGGTTGAGAGACATAAATGCTTAAGTTGTTATCTAAGAAAAAATTTTTAAGGTCTAAAAAGACATTTTTAGGATGGTAATACAAGTTATCGTGGAAAGTAAAAAACTTTGGTATAGAATTTTGGACTTACCAAGATAGGATAGTTAATAGAGTATTTCCTCGGAATTTGCCAGATACAAATGGACCAGACATTGTGAATGTAATTCTTACCTGATAATTGTTCTTATTGTAATTAGTTTTACTGTGTTAGAGTTAAACCCTTTCCGTTTCCTTTTTATTTAGACAATACCTGATAATTGTTCTTACTGTATATAGTTTTGCTGTGTTAGAGTTAAAACTTTTCCTTTTTATTTAGATAAAAAGAGGGAAATGTTGCCGGATATTTGATCAAACTGTGAAACTCTGAGACTGTGTTAATAAAATTAACCCTGGATCAGGGGGCAGAGCCAATGACTAATTGACAAGAATTAGCTGTAGAGAGTACAGAGGAACCAGGAAGACGGATATAAAGAAGCACAGGATGAGGTAGGGAGGGACTTAGAGATTCATGGGCCTCTTTGTTTTGAGATGGGTGGAGAGGCGAGCTCTTGCTGGGTCTCTGACCAAAAAGGAAGGCCAGCTGGTTGCTTTTTGAGTTCTCTGACCTAGCAGTTTTTCACCCCAACATCTGACTCCTGAGTCTTTATTGGTAAATAGAAAAATTTAGATAAAAACAACACAGGGTTTCTTTGTGTAGCCCTGGCTGTCCTGGAACTTGCTCTGTAGACTAGGCTGGCCTTGAACTCAAAGATCTCCCTGTCTCTGCCTCCAAGTGCTGGAGGCATGCTCTATTACCACTCTGCCTATTTTAGCCTTCTAAATAGCCATTCATAGACAGTCTGTGTGTCAGACATAACATCTGTGATTAAAAGGTAAAAACCTTTTGGACTGTATTAACTTAACCAAACACTGGCTTCCATCAACCAAAAGACCAAAAATGCCATCAGATAGCCCCTGAGTGTTAGACCTGAAAATTTCGAGGAAAAAGACAGAATCCACCATAGTCTAACTGAAGCAAGCTTTATTTTGGCCAGTCCAGCTTGCTACCTCTCCCTAAACTGGGATTCTAGAGAGCAGCCCCTGCTGGCCTCCTGAGGTTCTTTTTATACGAGAGATAAGGCATGCATAGCGGCAAGAGAGTTGGTTGTTATACATTGTTAGAAAAATACAGAAGAGAGGCTGGAGAGATGGCTCAGAGGTTAAGAGCACTGACTGCTCTTCCAGAGGTCCTGAGTTCAATTCCCAGCAACCACATGTTGGCTCACAACCATCTGTAATGAGATCTGGTGCCCTCTTCTGGTCATACATGCTGTATATAAAATAAATAAATAAATAAATAAATAAATAAATAAATAAATAAATAAATAAATAAATAAATAAAAAGTGATTCATTAAAAAAAATACAGAAGGGAAGGAAGAAGGGTAAGGATATATATCATGTGAATGGAGTTGCAATTTTATTGTTAGTTGAAAAACATGTTTTGCAGTTTACATCAGATCTAAGAAACAGGAACTTATTCTTAATTATAAATAGAAACCTTAACTTGCAAGGACTTAACAACACAGGACAAACAAGAAGTTATTCTTTAACAAGGATTAAAGACAGGACACTCAGGAACGTATTCTGCAACTACAAACAGAAACCTTAACCTGCACAGGACAAACAGGAAGGTACCTGTTAAACCAAATAGGCAAAACAAAACAAAACAAACAAACAAACAACAAAAACACACAGACACAGATCTATCAACAGGTAGATTCATTAGCTGAAATAGTTCTACAATATGATAGGGCACTTGACCTGCTCTATGTAGAACAAGGGGGTATCATATAGTATTAAGAGAAAATTGTTGTTTCTATACAAACCACACAGGAATCATTAGAGATAATCTGACTGTACTCAAAGAAACGTTGCAAAAAAAGGGAGACCTAAGAGGAAATAAATGATTGGTACCCATTCTCATTTTCAGGCTCCTCCTAGATAGTAACTGATGTTGTCATACCGGTGTCGCAAGACCCCCAAACAAGACCACCACAGAGCTGATATCTGATGCAAGCACGCAGGAGTTTATTAATAACAAAGCAAGCCTGGGCTTGGTGCATTCCAAACACTCGACACAGCGGGTGGAAGAGGGTGGCTAGTCATTTCAAGTGGTTTATATAGGAAAGGTTTACATGCAGAGGGTTACATATCTCAGGATCGGACCAGGGGACTAGGGGTGAGGTAGTTCTTTGAAGTTACTGGCTGAACTATAAGCATGAAATTATTAGTGGCTAACAGGATGCAGGGTATCTACAGAGACAAACATTTTTTTACTCTCTATGTCCTGCTTTTGCTGCACCCAGGATGTATACATTCAGATTTATTGTTCCAGTCCTATTTTTCCATAAGTTCCTGGTCAGTTGAGTCCATTACTCCCCATATCCTGTTTTGCCAAGTCCAGGATATATAGATTTATTGTTCCAGCCTTATCTTCCCATGAGTTCAACTTCTGGTCAGTTCTAAAACTGTTGGTCAACAAATACCTTTTGGGGTTTTGGGGGAAGGGAGTGTCTCTCAAGATGGCTACTGATTTTTCCCTTTAAATGTCAGCCATCACCAGACCTTTGACCCTTTGTTTCTGCTAATTACTATTGGCCCTTGCACCATTAATACCTTAATTAGAAACATAAATTTCCACCTAGGTGCCAGTAAGTTGATAATTATTAGATCCCAATATAACCAGGTGCCCACTGTTATACCCAGATCACGACCCCAAAGAGACCACTGAAGACCATGGATGTCCAGAATGCAACAGCAGGGTTAATTCTATAGATACAAGTCTAGACAGGGATCTCTGTTCCTACACCCAATACAGTGAGGCAGGGAGGAGTTGCTCTTTCTTTGTGAGGCTAGCTATTTAAAGGCAAAAAGCAGAAGCTCTTCAGGGCAGTTGGGGGGTTTGGCATAGGTGCAACTTGGATTGGTTTATTTTTATTTTTGAAGGTCTCTATTCTCTTTTAATTGGGTGAGGGTATGTAACCTTTGAATTTACTGGTTGGAGGTTACAATTATCATTTTGGGGGCAGTCTGGCCCAAGTCCCAGGCTTTGTCCTTGAGCTGCCATGTGGGCTGGCTGGCCTAGCACGTACTGACTGTGGGGGCTGGCTCAGTGGTCTAGGCTCTGTCCTTGACTCATGCACATAACTCTAAGTTGGTGAGGGGTCCCAGACAGTAAACATCTGACTGAACTTTGAGCAGTCAGAGTATGTGCAGAAAGGGAGCTACTGCAAGGACTGTGTCTTTTGTTCGTGGCCCTCCCAGAGACTGCTTTCTCAAGTCTCAGGAAACTGAAATTGAGGCCTGATCTCTGAGAGAAGACTGAGCAGCCTGTTATGGCATCTGCTTGGTCCTTTCACCCACTACAGAGTCAAGGATGTAGTGAAACTCTAATAGAGTCATTGTCTCTAGGGTAAACATTAGAATGAAATAGTTTTTTTTTTTTTTTTTTTTTTTTTTTTTTTTTTTTTTTAATGTATCTTGGGTAAACTTTGGAAGAATAGTTGTTTTTTAGAAGTACTTTGACTGTGAAGAAATCATTGTGGAAAACAGTGATTGTCTTCTGTTATCTACGGAGTTGTTTTTTCTGAAGGAGCTTTACAGCCTTTGCATGACTTTGGCCACAAGACTATCCTGGCACACCTGGAGTGTCTCGAATTATTGGGTACTGCAAACAGTACACAATAAGGACTAAAGTGGCAGGGGTGTGATGTTTCCCTTCAGGAAAAACATATACATTAGATCAGCGGTTTTGGTATGTGCAACTTGTTTTACCCAAAAAAACCCTACTTTTGTGTATCAATCAATAAATAAGCCTTTGCACAGCTGTTCGACGTTCAGTTCACAGAAACTGTTTCTTCCTGTTGCCAGAGAGCCTAAAATGCATCCTGGAGTAACCCTCTTTCTTCGATTGACCCATGTTACACAGAATATCCAATACAAGGATTTGACTAAAGTGGGGAATGTGAGATGAAAACAGGAACAATCCACCTTGCAGGTTAAGGTTTCTGTTTGCGGTTAAGGCAGTTAAGAATAAGTTCCACTATTGTGGATTCCGTCCTTCTCCTTGCAATTTTCAAGTTTAACACGAGGCTGATAGTAGAGCTTACCCTACTTTCCTGTAACCCACCTCTCTGATGTTTCTACCTGTAAATTGTCAGATCTCTGAGAAACCCGGAACAAGGCTCACTCAGTACCTGTGGCTCCTCCCAGCACTTCTAACCCTGCCCCCACCTCACTTCTCCAGCCCAAGGGCTTCACTTCCTTCCCCCAGCTTCTCATAAACCTGGCATTTAGGCTTCAAGTTCTTTTGGTCCTCCACTCTTGGCTCCTGGTTCTCTCTCTTGCCCCACTCTCGTCTCTTCCTCTTTCACTCTCCCCTCCTCCTCTGATGACCTGGTTCATTATAGATTCTTCCAGATGCCTCTGGCTGAATTCTCCCTCATATCTACAATAAAACTTCCTCAACTATACCTTGGAGTGGTCATGTCCTCATTTTTCATTCATAAAATATCTTGATTTATGACTTTTTGTCTTATTAACTTGTGGTTGATATATCGTGCACCCCAATAAACTTATCTGGGGGTCAGAGAACAGAACAGCCACTATATTAAATATAGGTTTAGGCAGTGGTAGCACACGCCTTTAATCCTAGCATTCCAGAGGCAGAGATCTGTCTGGATCTCTGTGAGTTCAAGGCTATACTGGAAATAGCCAGGCATGGTGACACACACCTTTAATCCCAGGAAGTTATGGCAGGAAGCAGAAAGGTATATAAGGTGTAAGGACCAGGAACTAGAGCCTTGTTAAGCTTTTAGGCATTTAGCTGAGATCTATTCGGATGAAGACTCAGAGGTTTCCAGTTTGAGGAAACAAGATCGCTGAGGAATTGGCGAGGTGAGGTTGGATGTGGCTTCTTCTGTTTCAATGACCTTTCAGCGTTCATGCCAATACTTGGCTCCTGAGTGTTTTTATTAATAAGACCTTTTAAGATTCGTGTTACCTGTTGCTAAGTTCACAAATACCTCTTGTCAGTGCTAGCAACTGGCCCATGCTTTCAAGGACCTTCTGGGACCTCCAACAGTGGCATCTTCCAGGCCTGCCACAGTTGAAGGACTTCATAGCAAATGCAGATTGAGAAGATTCCTCAGTGGAACCCTGCAGCAGTCTCTGCCTGTCAATCATTCTTGCTTGGCAGGATGTCTGTTGACATGAGATTACTACAACCTTTATTATAGCATGGTATTATAAGGAATGTTTTTTTGAATAAACTGTGTATCTTCAAAAGGCAAAAAAAAAAAAGATTCGTGTTACATTAACTATCAGCTTATCAACAAATGTTGAATGATAAGTGATAATTGGAGAATTAGTCTTTATACTCTTAGCAAAATCTTCTGTTATCTCCGGTCATCTCTCTCTCTCTTTCATTCTTTCCTGCCTAATCCATATAATCCCTTCCAAGTATGGCCACTTTTGTTAAGTTGTAAAAAACAGGTCTGAGATCTCAAGAAAGTTGTCACACAATCCAAAATATTTCAGCAAGGCAAAAAGTTTTATTTCTGTACAAGTGTGTGTAGCTGCATTTAAGAAAGCAAGCACACCCAGTGAGTAAGCATCCACTGAGTTTTTATTCCTAACACTAAGTGGCTTTACATTCCTGTGAGCCTGGTTAATTTAAAGCCACTCAGTTAATAAGAATGCAGTTTTGAGCACAGAGTGTAACTTTGAGCACATGTTTTGATTTCAAGAAGTGCTGACCCTGGGGAAAAAAATCTGATTTTCTGCCAAGTAGCTTATTAACTGTTTTTAAAAACAGTTTGTCAGCTGGGTGTAGTGGTACATTGTTTCAATTCCAGCACTCAGGGAACAGGGCAGGTGGGTCTGTATGGGTTAGATGCCAGTCTGTATAGAAAGGTCTATGCAAGGCAGGGTCACATACAATGAGACTATCAACAAACAAAAACGATGGAGCTTGTCTTACTTAACCCTCTTTGATAGAAAAGATGGCACAGGTACCAGAACTATGGCTCAGTGTTTAAGAACACTTGCTGACCTTACAGAGCACCTGGGTTTGGTTCTCCCACACATTTTTGACCACCTGTACCTCCAGTTCCAGCAGATCTAATACCCTCCTTTGGCCTCCAATGAAATAAATAAAAAGAGAAAAGACAGTACATTTTGTTTATATTTCTCACATAAGGATGCTATATATTATACATTTTGATTACAATTCTATATATTACATTCATTATATGTTTTAAGATTTATTTATTTTTTATTTTATGTGTATGAGTATGTGCCTACATGCTGTGGGATGGTCTGTATGTCAAATGTGTTGCTCTGATTGGTGAATAAATAAAACACTGATTGGCCAGTAGCCAGACAGGAAGTATAGGCAGGACTAACAGAGGGGAGAATTGAGAGAACAGGAAGGCAGAGGGAGACACTGCCAGCTGCTGCCATGACACAATGTGAAGATGCTGGTAAGCCACGAGCTATGTGGCAAGGTGTAGATTTATAGAAATGAGTTAATTTAAGATATAAGAACAGTTAGCAAGAAGCCTGCCATGGCCATATACTTAGAAAATAATATAAGCATCTGTATGTTTATTTTATAAGTGGGCTGTGGGACTGCTGGGGATTGGTGGGACCCAGAGAAAAAACTCAAGCTACACCTACATGTGTTTATGTACATTTTATGTATGCAGGTACCTAAGGAGGCCAGAAGATGGCATTGTATCCCTTGGAATGGAATTACAGAGAGTTGTGAGCCATCATATGGGTAATGGGAACCAAATCTGGTCCTCTGCAAGAACAGCAGGTGCTTGTAAGTGCTGAGCCACTTCCTCAACATAGATTATAAATTTTAAAGTTTGCCAAATGAATCAGGGGTAAGCGGCTTATAACTATAATGTCAACACTTGGAAGGCTGAGGCAGGAAAATTGCTTGTTTGAAGCTAGCCTGGTCTACTAAACAGTTTGAACTACAATGTGAGATCTCCTCAAAAAACAAAAACATCAAATAAACCAAAATTGAGGTACAATTTATATACAGTAACTTGGGAGTGTTATGCTTTTTTTCCTCCCATGAACACAGTCTTGCTGTGCAGCCCAGGCTATGCTGGAACTCATAATCCTACTTGGAATTAAGTGCTGGGAATGTGGGCCTTTACCAGCACTCCCGTGCCACTACTCCCGGCTCTATGTATCTTTTTATTTTTCTAGAATAAAGTGTTTTATTTTACCTTTTAATCTCTTTTACCACGATCAACCTCACTGAACTATCCTTTGGTTTTGAATCTGAAAAATGGTGTTTGTTTGAAAGTCTTGGCTAATTCAAAGCCAAATTGTACTATATACTAAAATCCTATCTTAAAAAGTACTGTGGTTTATTTAGGTGCATTTCCTCTGACTAAAAAGAACATACCCTCCCTTTGAGACCCAGCTACTTCGTGTGTGTGTGTGTGTGTGTAGTGTGTATATATGTCTGTGTGCTGAGATGTATGAGCCCCAGGCTTACAAAGTCCAAAAGATAACATCTGGTATTCACCTTTATTCCTACCCACATTATTCCCTTTAGCCAGGGTCTTTTTCTGAACCTGTAGCTCACCAGTTTTTCATTCAGCCTGGTAGCGAGCCAAGCTCAGAAATCTTAATGTCTCTTCCACTCACAGAAAATACCTAGGTACTTATTTGCTTTAGAATACAACAGGCCCTTTGGGACATTCCTCATTTTCTTTTTTCATGTTTAATTATGTATGTGGCGAGTTGTTCTTACTGACTCACTTGTGCTATCCAAGTGTGTACCTCAATGCTTTACATACAGGTAGTCAATAAATGTTTACTCTCAGTGTGACTATTAGCATTTATAGTTGTACTATTAGCATCTATAGTTGTACCTCATTATTTCTGTAGTGTACTTACAGGATCTTATTTTAATCCCTGTTGCAATCCTGTAAACTAATAGCCACTTCCGTTCTAGTATTTCTTTTCTATGGATAAGGGAGACAGATATTTAGTGTCAGTAAAACTAAGCTACAATTAATTTGCTAACTTCAGGTTACTGGTCCTTGATACTGTACCATTGGCGCAGGTCAACACCACAGCAGGTATCCCTGCACAAGAACTCGTAGCTCGCTTTGCGAGGCACTTCCGGAACCCAGAAAAACGTTGCTCACGTCTCCCTAGGACCCAGTATCGAAGACTACATTTCCCATAGGGCCACGGAGCAAAACCTCCGGCTATTGGTTGCGACCAACAGCCTATACACAACGGCGAGGAGTTGGTAAGGACCAATCAATCACATGCCGCGGAGGGGGCGGGCCCTCCCGCGGGAAGCTAGATTGAGCCGAGAGCTAACGGAGCTGTAGCTGAGTTTGGTGGCAGCGTGTGGCAATTTCCACGTCGTCCTCCCCTTAAGTGTGAGGGTGACACTGCGAGCTCTGCGCTTGAGAGTTCGGTAAGAAGCGCGTGCCCGCGGCGAGCACCTGGAGGCCCCGCGTGCGGGCTCTGGAGCTTCAGGCTCCTGGACGTCGTCGGTCCGTCCGTCAGGGCAGTAAGCGCTGGCTGGCGCCGCCCGCGGAGGAATTCTTTGGAGATCACGCCTTGCTTGCTGGAGGAGGAAGCTCGGCGGCGTGTCGCCTGCGTTGTCGCAACCCGATAACGCCTCCACCCAGGTCGAGCGGTTCTGTCGGTGCCTCAGCTCCTCAGGTGCTTCTCCCCAGAGATGCAGCCCAGAGCCCCGGGGGCCGCGGACCTTGCTGGCTCCCTTTCTCCGTCTACACGCGCTCGGTTCCGGAACGGCGTGCATTCCCTTTAGCTCTGCAGGTTCCCGTGGGAAGTTCTGTATGATGTAACGCTCGTATTCAGTAAATATTTACCGAACGCTGTCTTCCCCCAGAAAAGTTAAGATGCTAGGAGGTTGGTAAGGCAGCCTAGGCAGTTGAACCACGTGGTTTTTTAGTTTCTTTTTCTGCTCTTGACTTCTGCAGACTCTAGCGTTAGCTTGACCATGGGCTGACCGGACTCCTCCCAGGGGTAGGGATAGGAAGTGGAATAGTAATCGCAAATGATTCTGATGTTGGTGGCACCGGATTCCACAATGAGAAAAGACACAAAGGGAGTTTAATTTTAGTTCTGTGTGTCTTAAAAATTTGGGCAAAAATTCCTATAACTCATGGGAGGTGTGGTGGGAGGTGTGTGGTAAGATGTGGAAACGAGAGAGTTAGTGATAAGGACATCTGAGTTGCGCTTGTCCAGCAGGCAGGAAGCCTGGTTTAATTAATCCCTAGCTCAGCATAAAACTGGGCGTGGAAGTAGGATCTGAAGCTTAAGGCTATTCTTTGCTACGTAATGAGTGAGTTCAAGTCCAGCCTGGGTTACATGAGATCATGTTTATTTTAAGACAGAGCAGTGACTATGGTATGGCAGGCATAGTGTGTAGCCCCGGGAGGAGGGTGGAATATCTGACAAATGGAGCTGGTACAACTGTTCTTGAAACTAGTGGGATGGTGCTTAACAGCGCACCTGTTGCTATAAAACAAGATCTCTTTTTCATAGAGGTATGGCGTAATAACTTGAATAACATCTTTTAGGGCTTCAGGCTTCCTCCTTCCTATTTTAAAAAAAGAAGAGTAATTTCTTCTTTTGAATATAGTTATGGCTGTCAGCAGAAAGCCTCTGAAAATTTAGAATAGATTGAACAGTGAATGATCTCTTCTCAGAAAATGAAAGAAAATGGTTGAATACTTGCACCTGCCCCTGTCCCCTCCTCCACTTTCATTCATGGTTGAACACCAAGTTCTAGGCCCGTTACCTCTATACCTGTGGCTTAGAAATGATGTTAGATACATTTCTACTTCTCTCACATATGTGTTGGTATTACAACCAAGGTTTTTTTTTTTTTTTGGGTTTTTCGAGACAGGGTTTCTCTGTGTAGCTTTGCGCCTTTCCTGGGACTCACTTGGTAGTCCAGGCTGGCCTCGAACTCATAGAGATCCGCTTGCCTCTGCCTCCCGAGTGCTGGGATTAAAGGCGTGCACCACCACCGCCCGGCAACAACCAAGTTTTAACATCCTAAAAACCCTTTGTTTTTATTGTTGTTGTTCCTCTCTGCTTTATTTCCTATCTTACTGTCAAGTCTTAAACGGTTTTTAAGGAAGACTTAAGATTCTTGAACTTTAAAGATTGAGCCCGAAAGCTGGATGTGTCCTGAGTTGTGGCTGTGCCTAGTGGTGGAATGCTTTTGCCCTTGCAAGTATCCAGCCCAAGAGTGAATCCTTCCAGCTGGTGGGCAAGGAGGGAGATTAACCTCAGTCCCTGATTATGTCCATTCCTGTGGGCCAGCAGGAATTTTGTGTGAGAAAGTTTCAACTACAGCTTCTAGTGATTTCTTGGTTTTATCCTTGCATGTTTTTAGCAACTTAGCTAATGAATGATTAATGGAAGAATAAATAAATGAGCCAGTGAATTGATAGTAGCCCAGTTCTCTTCTAGCTTTTAAAAATGAGTGGGAGAAAAAAAATATATTTCAAAAGTGAGATATGTACACAGATGCCTACAAGGTAGCAAATCAGTTCAAACTAGAGATTAGAGGCCCCAAAATGAAAGAAGTATCTTGCAAGGGACTTGTGGGCAGATCACTAAAGCAGCTGAAGTAGGAAAATGCTGAGAGAGCATTGAAGTCATTTGCTTATAGTGCAGAAAAGTATTTTTTATCCTACTCCAAAAGGGAAGTCCCACTGCAGACCCACATTAGGGTTGTTCTCTCTCCAGAGCTTGCCACTTACATTTGCATATTAGAAACGGATTGTTTTATATCTTCATCTTATTCTGTAAGTTGCTTGGTTTTCATTTGTTCGCAGTGCTGGGGATGCTGGGGATCTGCTGTAATGCTTTGTACATCTGTACACATACAGGCAAGTGATTTACCCTGAGCTGTATCCCCAGTCTTTTAGAATAGTTCTCAGGTGCCACCTGAGTTATGTACCTTTCAGCATCTGATAGATGCTGTAACCAATTAGTCCTACATTTATTTATCCTTTTGAATGTTTGCTGTGAATACAAATGGGAGTGGTTAAAAAAAATGTTCAAGTCAGAAAAAGAAAAAAATAAAAAAGGCTAATTCACCAGGTCAGTTCTTGGGACTTTTTTCTATACAGCAGTTATTTACATGTATACAGATATTAAATATAAAACAATTTCTGATAATCTATTGAGGGTTATTATGAAACCATATATTCTTTTATTTACCCTATAAGATGTGTTAAAGAATCTGTTCTACTTAGAATCAGAGTAGTTATCACTTCTCTACTGTTTGGCTAAGATCGAGCATAGAATCAGCCTAGTCAGTTGTAAAACATACTGCATATTCTAGACCTAAGGAACTGAACACAGAGACTTTTTTTGGAGGTGCGGCTGTTCTTTACAGAAAAGTAAAGTTTCAGTGAATGCCCACTATGTTAAGGGAAAGGATAATCATCAAGAGGATTTATTTTTAAATTTTACTTATGTCTTTATGTTTGTATGTATGGGGGGGGGATGTTGTTCAAGTGTGCTGGTTTGCACATGTTGGTCGAGGTCTGTTCTTTTCTCCCACCATGGGCATATGGAGATTGAACTCAGGTCATCAAGTTTACACAGTAAGTGCTTTTGCCTACTGAGCCTTCTCCCTGGCCCAAGGGGATTTACTTTTAAGAGAAGGTTCTAATGGTAATTAGAAATGCTCCACTGTAATGGTAATTAGACTTAATAAAAGATAACCACCTACTAGAAAAATCAGTAGGTGCTTAGACTAAGCCTTCTGGAGGAAGACCTCTTAGGTTCTCTAAGTGATAAATTGCACATTGTTCTTTAAGGATGATAAGCATATGGCTGATGCATAATTGGATTTTGTTGTTGTTTGTTTTGTGAAAGGATCTCATTTAGCCAAGGCTGACCTCTTAGCTCACTATGTAGATAAGAATAGCCTTGGAGTCTTGATCTTTTTGCTTCTGAGAGTGTTGGGATTACAGCAATGTACCACCACACCTGGCTAGCAGATTTTTAAATACCTAAGTTGCAGAGTTTTATCTTCAGTTCCCACCCATTTATTACATGTATTCTTTTTATCTTTTTGTATTTGCTACTCATTATTTTCTTGCTTCTGTAGACTCTTTCATATGTATCCATATATTTATGTATTTCCTTGTAGATCTCAGAATTTATATGTGGGTTTGGCTGTTTATAGTATATAGTGAACTGTTGCAAAGGCGAAATTTACATAAATATGATAGTTAATTTTTTTCATTCACTCTTCCACTCTTAAGAACCAGCTATATTGCCTTAGTATATTGGTTATTGACATGAGGTATTCCCTGGGGAGTTCATATCACATTTTCTATAGGATGAAATTTCCTGAGTTTGCCTCCACTTGCCCCTTCTACCATATCCTCTGTGTTCTCATATGGACCAATGTGTTACTTTCTTTTTGGAAAATATATCCAGGAGTGAATTTGCTGGTTTTCTGCATGGTTAATTTAACTGAGCCCTCAAGAGTGGTTCTTGTTGTCTACATTCCAGACAAGGAGGCTGCTCTACAGAGTGGCTCTAGGTGTCTGCATTCCAGCCAGCAAACATGAAGGGTCCGGCGTTCTTTGGCATTATCTACTATTTTGAGTCCATGTCTACTGGGAATAATAGCTATTATCTTGTTTTAATTCTTTGATT
The DNA here is from genome assembly GCF_004664715.2 of Peromyscus leucopus. Classification (NCBI taxonomy): domain Eukaryota; kingdom Metazoa; phylum Chordata; class Mammalia; order Rodentia; family Cricetidae; genus Peromyscus; species Peromyscus leucopus. Next base: position 48,866,156 of record NC_051067.1, read on the forward strand.
GCTAATGAATTTAAGAATTTCTTAATTTATTTTTCTCGTTCTCTCTCTCTAAAGACAAGTCTGGTAGTATAACCGGTCCCAAACTTGCTGTGTAGCCAAGTACAACCCGATCCTCCTGCCTCCAGCTTTTAAGCACTAGGATTATAGGTTTGCCTCACCCAGGCCTAGCATTTCTTTCCCTTGGCTATATTTGTCTTTTTTCTTGTTCTTTTGGCTTCTTAGTATTATACTTTTTTTTTTTTTAAATATGGAAGCTCTAGATGTTAATCCCTTTTAGTTTTAGACATAGCAGAATCTTTTCCTAACCTATCATCTGTGCTTTTGTTTTAGTTTTTATGGGATCAAACATCTGAAAAATTACAGGGCATGGTTGCACACATCTTTAATTCCAGCATTTCAGATTAAAGCTACATAGAGAAACCTTGTCTCAAAACCAAAAACAAAGCACAAAAAACAAAAACAAACCAAAAAATTACAGATACTGAGCTGGTAGTATATTTTATTATATTGTAAGTCCTTAGTTTCACTGGTTCCAATAAACACACACACACACACACACACACACACACACACACACACACTTTTCCTTCTCTCCCATCCATCCAAGTTGAATTTTTGAGACTTAAGTTCCTTTATGTTAAGTCATCTAAGTTTTCCATATAAATTTTAGAACAAATGTAGCAAGTTAACAAAACAAAAACATACAAAAAAGCCCCATATTTTGTTTAGTTTTTAAAAAATGTGGCCATGTGGTCTCATGCTTATCTGGTGACTCTACAAACAAGATCTCAGAATTTGTATGTATGAGGACTGAATTATTTTAAGGTAGTGTAATGTCTTAAGACTGAAAACTAAGTTTATATTTCTAGATTGAAACGTGAGTACAGTAGGAACCCCACTGAGAAGTACCACCTCATGTACCCCCCAATGACAGAGTTTTTCTACTAATTCAGAGATTCGCCTGCTTCTGCCTCTGACTGCTAAGACCAAAGATGTGTGCCTCTATGCCTAGCTTCTAGTGTTTTTGTGAAAATGGAGGGATGGAGGCACTCTCCACAGTTAAATTTACTAAATGTATGCACTTGCTCAGAGGCTCAGTCATCCTGAGAAAGACATGAAAATAATAGAATGATGATTGACTATTTGCCTGTAGCTGAAGTTTTCCTGTGTTTCACCCAGTCCGCAGCTGCTCAGACCCAAGTTAAACACACAGAGGCTTATATTAATTATAACTTCTTGACCATTACCTCAGGCCAACAACTGACTAGCTCTTACACCTAAACTCAGGCCATTTCTGTTAATCTATATGTCACCATGTGTTCCATGGCTTTACCTGTGTGCCGATACATGCTGCTCCCTGGAAGGTGGTCTGGCATTTCTCACTCAACCTTCCTCTTCCCAGAATTCTCCTTATCTGCTTATCCCCGCCTATACTTCCTGCCTGGCTACTGACCAATCAGCGTTTTATTTGTCAACCAATCAGAGCAACACATTCACAGCATACAGAGCATCCCACAGCATTTTGCCTGATGTCAAAAGCCATGTCTCATTATCTGTGGGAAAGATTGTACTTTTTTCCCCTAGGAAGTTTGGGTATCATTCTTAGAGAAATTCCACATGGATGACCTTTCTTCCAATGTCACACCCTGTGCTCAGATAGTCTTATTCTAGGGTGGATCACAGCATTATCAGTCGGGCACATTATAGATTAAGGTTTTTGGCCCTCCTTTTTCTCATTAGAAATATGTTTTAATTGCTCCCATGGACTATTGTCTTCTTTCCTCGAGATTGGCTCATGGGAAGTGTTTTATCACCTGTAAGTTGAGTAAATGCAGCCAGATGTGGTGGCACCTGTGTCATCCCAGCATTTGGGAGATAGAGGCAGCAGGTCAGGGATTTGGGGTAGCTACATAGTGAGTGCAAGGTCAGTCTGGGCTGCATGGAACCTTTTTTGTCTCTAAAAACAAAACAAGTTCGTTAACTACACTTAGCTAGTTTGATTTTTCTTGCAGGTTATGGAAGTGACCTGAAGAGGACTAAGGTGGAGCTCACTAGTAGAGAGTACCTTAGTATAGGGATTTATTTTAGAGGTCACATTGGTAGGGCTCGTGATCTGAATAGGCAGGTGGTTGTTGGCAGGGAGAAGAGGCGTCAGATGATATTGAGATTTGGAGTTTACATTTCTGGGAAGGACATTGTCATTCACGGAAGTAGGAAAGTGAGACAATACAGCAGGGTTTTGAAAATTAGATTGAGAGGCAGTTGGGTATTCTGGGCGAAGATGTCAGGTGCATAGTTTGAAACCTGGGCCTTAGATTGCTGTCTTCAGTAACTAGTAGGTCATTGTTTACTGTAGAGAGTAATCTTTGAAGAGTGGCAGAAGAGGAAACTGTATCAGGAAGATGAGGAATCTGCATGTTGGAGATGGGAAGGAGGAGATTGGGGGCCATGGGAAGTATTGGGTATCACTGATCATGTACTCCGTTGCTGCTCTGTTATTACTGTTGCTGTGATAACATACTGTGATGAAGGCAACTTACAGAAGGAAGGGTTGTGATGAGTCCATCATGGTGGGGAGGTGTGGCAGCAAGTGGCGTGGCTGCAGGAGCTGGAAGATCACATTTCACACTTGAACCACGGGCAGGATGCAGAGAAAGCCGAGTGCCACGATAGACTCTCAAAGCCCATCCCCAGGGACCTACTAACTGCAGCCAGGCAGCAGCTCCTAAACCTCTCCAAACAGCACCACCAACTGGGACCAAGGTTCAAATGCTTGAGGTTTTTAGGGACATTTTACATCCAAACCATCACAGGCACAGAGACAAGGCAAGAGCCCAGCTGCAGGAGGAGGTGGAGGTGCTTCCACCAGAAGACATTTGCCCAGGATTAGGTTCATCACTTGTAGAGTGAAAAGGATGAGAAGGACTTGGTGCCAAAGTAGATGGGAGGTGGAGTCAGCAGATGCTGGAGGTCCTGAAAAGATGAGCCACAAAGGCTTGATGTGAGTTCATTCCAGTCAGCTCCTTGGTGACCTTCCACTAGTTCTTAGAAACTAGACAGTAAGATTGGGAAGGGCTGGAATTGGGACCTTTTCTGTGAGCATTTGAGAGGTGAGGAGCTTGAGGGTGTTAGGAGGGTATTATTTCGTAGACAGAGCAGAGGTGAGTGAGGAAAACCCTGCGGTGTGACTGTTTTGATTCTGGCGGTAGGTGGATGGGTGATGGTGGAAGCTGACACTCTAAGGTCAGGGTGGAAGTGTCAGTGTCCTCAACTGTGTAAGCCGGACAGAATTCACAGAGTTCTGAGGACTTATGCCGCCTGGCCTAGCTTTATGCCCCTTAACCATTGTTGACTGGTTCTCCGAACTCTGAAACAGAAGTAGCTAGGTCTATGCCACCATTGATTGGGGTTCATCGGTGTTTTGTGATGTGTAAAGTGTTTTTATTAGAAATGACAGTAACAGGTGGGCAGTGGTGGTGCACACCTTTAATCCTAGCACTCGGGAGGCAGAGGCAGGTGGATCTCTGTGAGTTCGAGGCCAGCCTAGTCTATAGAGTAAGTTCCAGGATAGCCAGAGCTACACAAAGAAATGCTGTCTCGAAAAACGGGGGGGACGGGACGGGGGACGGGGGAAGGAAATGATGTTAATAGCATGTTCAGCAACAGTTTTCTAACACTGTAGTTACGTAAGTTCATAATCTCTACTTATTCTGTATTGTGAGTTAGGAATTATCCTAAATTTCCCCTCCATGTTCTTTCTCTCTCTCCTCATCCTTCCCTCCCTTCTCCTTGCCTTTTTTCCCCTTTGTGGTGCTGGGGCAGACTCTGTGGTCTTACGCAGGAGGTACCTCTTATCTACATCCCCCACATAGCTTCCTCTTTCATTCTTTGAAGTCAGTGTTTACTTTCTTTAAGGAGAGATGAAGAAAACCTTGCAGGATGAGATTGAAGCCATTCTTAGGAAGAGGATTATGGTGCTGGATGGTGGAATGGGGACCATGATCCAGCGGTACAAACTAAGTGAAGAAAGTTTCCGAGGTCAAGAGTTCAAAGATCACCCCAGGCCACTGAAAGGCAACAATGACATCTTAAGTATAACCCAACCTCATGTTATTGGCCAAATTCATAAGGTGAGTTATTTCTAGGCTCTTAAACATTCATTCAGGCTATTTCATGTATCAAGCTCTAGAGAATATGGAAAAAGGATGTGATTTATTAAAAAGCAGGTATTTCACACCAAATAAAAGTTACAGACTATGTTGGTTGGGCCCTTGGGATAAGCAGATGACAAAGGTAGGTTGGTTTTTTGTTGTTGTTGTTGTTGTTTTTTGTTTGTTTTGGCCTTTGTAGCATTTAAACTTTAGTTGAAAAACCATACATCCTGGAACAAATTAGGAGTTTCATATTTGCCTATTAATACCCTGTGAAGATATACTGAAAGATGGTGTCTTAGTTTGTGCTGCTATAAAAATTCTCAGATTGAGTTGCTCCAACAACGACATTTCTGTTTATTTATTTAGTTTTATATGTGTGAATGCTTTGCATGTATGTATGTGTATTATGTGCACCATGTGTGTGCCTGGTGTCCAGGGAAGCCAAAAGTAGGTGTCAGACCCTCTAGAACTGCCTCCAGGAGTTTCAGATGGTTGTGAACTGCCATTTGGGTATTGGTAGTCAAGCTTGGATCTCCTGGAAGAGCACCTGGTGCTCTTAACTGTTGAGCCATCTCTCCAGGCCCCAGCATTTATAGTTTGTAACGGTAGGAAGTGCATCATTGAAATGCCATTAGATCTGGTGTTGCTGAAGGTCCTCTCTGCTTACCATGTACCTTTCTTCCTATCATATCCTCACATGGTGGAGTGCAGCAGGAGAAAGCAGATTTGTTCCTCTGGTAGGGTACGCTAAGGTCTGAGTGCCATGTCTTTCTTCCCCTCCCTGCAAAGATTCCTATGTTAAATTTCAGTATGGCCTCAGGAGGGGCCCTTAGGGTTGTTTTCAGAGTCTCTGTCTCTCTTTGTGTGTGTATGTAGTAAAATATATATGTAAATATATATCTCTACATCCATCCATCCATCCATCCATCCATCTATTTAAAATTGCACATATAGTGTTTTGCCTGCATGAATGTCTATATTGTATGCATACCTGGTGCCTGTGGAGGCTGTAAGAGGGTGTCTGATCCTCTGGAACTATAGTTACATATGATTGTGAACTGCCATATGAGTGCTGGGAAAGAAGCTGGGTCCTTTGGAAGAACAACCAGCTCTTAACCTTAGGACCATCTCTCCAGCCCCCCCTTCCTTGCTATTTAACATAAAAATAAATTCCTGTTTGACTACTGCTATAAATTGCTACCCTCCCTAGAACTACTATCAGTTGATGCTTATTTTCCTAATTATTTTTGTTACACATTTAATCTGCATATTATATGAGTAGAAGGTACATGTTTTAAACATAATGGCTGTATGTATATGTTACTTATCTCTGCTAGAATAGTTGGCAGAAATAAGAGATTTATTTTGCTCAAAGAGAGGGTACAGTCCATCGTGGCAGAAAGGCATGATAGTGGAGGGAGCAGTTGCTTGTACATGCCATCGGTCATGTTACATTGTGCTGATCAGGAAGCAGACAGGGACTGGTAAAACCCTCCTTCATTCAGCTCGGCCCACTTCCTAAGGGTTCTACAACCTCCTGAAACAGTGCTACCACTTGGGACCAAGTCTTTAAACATGAGTCTAAGTACATTTGCATTCAGACCATAGCAGTGTGTTTTACACAGTGTGTTTTCCTGTTTAGTGGTGCTTGGCGGCCTCACTGTGTCATAGACATACACAGTTTTTTTAGGTGTCATATGACATGTGATGAAGTTGCTTTAGTTATCTCCCTCTTGAAGACTGCTATTGTAAATGTGCTGCTCATCTTGGCTTTCATTTTCATTTCTGCAGACATTATTCATCAGCTTAGGAAGACTGAGTTTGTTGACTGTAAGAAAATCAAAGGGTTTCAGGCTGTGAGTCAGACTGAGATGGAGATGTTCTTCAGACAGAGAAACTAGGAAGGCAGGTGTTAAAGAGGCAGAGTGGTAGGGTACCAAGTTCTCAGTGTTCCAGGAAGGGTGCAGATAGAGGAGTAGGAGATGCAGCCTGAAAACAACATGCTCAGAATTTGATCTCTTAGGGGTGGTGCAGTTCTCGGTGCACATCAGTGGTGTTACAGTGGGGAGGTGTGGAGAACAGAGCTGCTGGCTCCTGAGTGCCCAGGGTGTGCCAGACTCTTGAAGTGCTGGCTGACAGTACCATAGAGACTTACTTCCTTACCATAGGCAGGAAATGGTTTTAATACTTTGGATGAGGAGGTTGATACTCAGAAAATTTCAGGAACTTGACAGGCAGGATTCTAGTTACTGTCCAACCACTGCCCCTTGAAGTTTGTATATTTTTCCCTTAAAAAAACGGCAACAATAACAAAACCCAAGGAACCCGAAACCAAATACCAGAGTTTAAGGGATGTGATAAAATGTACATAAACCTAATGTATTATTTTTGTCTGAACTTATGTTCTGTGCTTATGTATTAAACCACATGCCTTTCTGTGAACTCCTTGTACCTGCTTGCATCTCTAGTCTTGAAAGTATTGTCTTACATGTTGGTTAAAAGGTGGTTGTTGGTGACAAAATGAAAAGCCATGTTTATTATTGGGCCATGGACTCTTAAGCTCGTAATATCTGACTTACTGTCTTTTGTTGCAGGAATACTTGCTAGCTGGAGCAGATATCATTGAAACAAACACTTTCAGCAGCACTAGTATTGCCCAAGCCGACTATGGCCTTGAACACTTGGTAAGACTTCCCTGTCTAATATGCTTATTAGTGTTTATTGCACAGGAGATTGCTAATGACAAAACCACCTGAAGTGGCAGTCAGTTTAATCCCAGTTATCAGGGATCATGGCTTGAACCTCTTCTGCTTATGAGGGTAGCAGCCCATTTATTGCAGCTGGCTTTTTGAGGCAAGTAATAGTCAGCTAACAGTGTATCCTTTGGCAAAGGCAGGAGTACTGACTGAACCTGTACATGTAAGTAAATGGCTGTGGCTGTTCCAGTGCAGAAGTGGATAATGAGATGGGCCTTGAGCCACAGTGCACCAAACAAACCCTGTTAGGATATCCTCGTTTGTTAATTTGAGAAGCCAAGGCAGTTAAAGGCGTTGATGCAGATTACAACTCTAGGAACACTTGCTGGTGTGTGAACAGCTTCTGAAGGGTCCCTTCACTTGTGGACAGACTGCTTGGCATGTGTGTGCCTACTTGTTTGCTTTTTCCTAGCAAGAGGTCCATGATCTTTCTCAGATGAAAAAAATTGTTTTTATGTGCTTGAATATTTTACTTGCATATATATCTGTGCACTCATGAATGTGCTTGGTGCCCGTGGAAGCCAGAAGAGGGTATTGGGTCTCCTGGAACTGGATTAGCAGGCGATTGTAAGACGCATGTGCATGGTGGGAATTGAGCTCAGGTCCCCTGGAAGAGTGTCCAATGCTCTTAACTACTGATCTATCTCTCCAGCACTCTTTATCAGATTTTTTTTTTTTTTTTTAAGACAGGGTTTCTCTGTGTAGTTCTAGAGCTCACTCTGTAGACCAGGCTGGCCTTGAACTCAGAGATCTGCCTGCCTCTGCCTCCCAAGTGCTGGGATTAAAGGTGTGTGCCAACACCGATGGCATGATTTTTAAGATGTTAATCTACAGAAAGTTTAGAACTGCTTCTTCCCACCATAGTCCAGTAAGAAAATCTGGGCCCGGGAAAGCTACTCTGAGAACTGCCAACTGATTCTGGAGTGGCTGAGACGCTCTTAGATCTTAGATTTCCTCTCTCAAATGTTGGTGGTTTTCCCACTAGAATACTTTTCCTCTTTCTTTTTTTTCTTTCAAGACGGGCGTGGTGGCGCACGCCTTTAATCCCAGCACTCGGGAGGCAGAGGCAGGCGGATCTCTGTGAGTTCGAGGTCAGCCTGGGCTACCAAGTGAGTTCCAGGACAGGCGCAAAGCTACACAGAGAAACCCTGTCTCGAAAAACCAAAAAAAAAAAAAAAAAAAAAAAAAAAAAAAAAAAAGACAGTATTGCATTATATATCCTTGGCACACTTTGAATTCACCGTCTCAGCTTCCCAAGTGCTAGGATTATAGGCTACCACACCTGGGTTAGAATATTTTATTAATTTGTGTAATATTTGGCTGTATGAACTTATTTGACATGCTAGAGGACCAGATATCAATGTGTGGCTTCACTCAGCCCTCATTAGTTCATGCTAGTTCTTTGATGAGTTCATCTCAGAATTAGCTAGTTATAGATCCCTTGCTGGATGGAGGAAAAGCAGGACAGACTAACTTCAGTGGTTGATATGTTAGGCCTACCGGATGAACAAGTGCTCTGCAGATGTGGCCAGAAGAGCCGCTGAGGAGATAACTCTGCAGACAGGTAAGGGACGTTCTCCTTCTTTATTGCACACACACAAGTTCTTTGATGGTCTCAGCTCTAATGTCCAGTGTTCTTTTACATGATGTTTGGCTTGGGAGCAAATACTCTACTTGTTTGCAGGCTACTTCCCGTAAGTAGTGGTATAGAGAACCATTCAGTGTCTCCGAAGTGACACTGTTCCCCTGGACCTCCAGTTCAGAGTTTCCTCTTTTACCCTACTGATGCTCATAGCCTGATTTGGTAGCTAGGCACATCACTGGGTTATTAAATAGCAACTGGCTGATTTGATTTTGGTTAATATTAGAGTATTTGATGTTATCTTTCTAAAGCTGGCTTCTTCCTCATGCCTGGCTTATTTAAGCAGTGATTGCCTTTTGAGCATTTTCTCGTGTAGACTGCTGATGACCTGATTGCTCTTCCTGGCTGACAGAGGGCTGTAGCATTAGATTCAATCTTGCTGGGACTTGGAAAGTGGTTCTTGAAATAACTAACCTCCTGGCTAGCTGCCATCCGAACATTTGGGCTGGTGAGAGGCTTCGAGACAGGGAAAGCAGTAGAAGAAATGTATCGAGCTCTGAAAGATTTGGGACTGTGAAGTTATTGCCAGTAGGAAAGATGGGAAGAAATTGTTAGGAAGTTACTGACTGCATACTAATGTAGAAGACCAAAGCAGTTTACAAGGAAATCTGTTTCTGAGAGATAACATTTAAGTTCATGGACTTGCAGAGCCTATTACCCCAACAGAGAGGTGGTCATGGGCTATTGAACCAGTTCAAACAGGGAAAGATAAGGACATTTTCCTTACAACTATCTTTGCTATTATTCAGCACTGGGGAAGATAAAGAACATTTAGGCCTGAAACCTTTTCATAGGCTGCAAAATAATTTCTCTTTTCTCTTTTTGTTTTGAGGCAGACTTGGAGTCCAAGGCAGGTTTCAACCAGTGCTGCAGAGGAGGACCTTGAACTCTTGATCCTCCAGCCTCTACCTCCCTAATGCTAGAATTACAGATGGGTGGTGTCTTACCCAGGCATTATTAGCTAGTTGGCAGGCTTCCTCTGTGTAATTGTAAAGCAAAGCCCAGTAACAATTTATGTTACTAAAATCACCAAGTAATGAGTTATAGGACTCCTGGCTTTATGTTCTGATATGCCTATGAGCACAACTTCCCAGGCTGCTATAGAAACAAGTTCACTTCTGGCTTAGAGGCAAGATTTAAAAAAAAAAAAAAAAAAAAAAAAAATTATTTATTTTTATTTTGTATGCATTGGTGCTTTGCCTGCATGTATTTCTGTGTGAGCATGCCAAGTCACTATAACTACAACTATAGACAGTTGAGAGCTGCCATGTGGGTGCTGGAAATTGAACATGGGTCCTCTGGAAGAACAGCCAGTGCTCTTAACCACTGAGCCATCTCTCCAGCCCCTGAGGCAGGATTTTTTTTTTTTTTTTTTTTAAAGAGCTGACTAGAGCAATATTCATTCTGCTTCATACTGGAATTTCAGGCTTTATAATTGTTAATTCTGATTTAATATTTACTCTAGTGAAAGGTCTGCAATGTAATACCATAAAGCATTTCACATTATGTTCTAATGTGAATCACCTTGTTAAATTCAAGACTTTGAATTTTTCTCAAGAATAGGGAGAAAGTATGCCAACACACAACTGTAATAGAAATACTTGGATTTGCTGTTTGAGAGCTGTTTTGAATTGTTAACGGCAATGATATTTATATCCCTTTTATTGTGTGATTTTCCTAGTCATGAACAAATATGTTAAGAGAATCTGTCAACTCAGTGACATAAAAATTAAATAGACTTTTATTAGTTCAATAGAAGTTTTGTTTCAAATGAATTTTGAAAAAATTAGGCTTTTAGAACTTTTTAGGTTTCTGAGCTATAGAGGATTATAGCCTTATAGGAAAAGTCTCCCTCACCTCCCTTTTTCTTTACTGGGGGAGGTAAACCAGGATGAGTGTGCTAGACAAGCACTCTACCACTAAGCCCCAGTCCCAGACCTTTTTATTTTATTTTGGGATGGAGTTAGGTAGCCCAGGTCAGCCTCAAACTCACAGACTTGCTTCTGACTCCTGAGAACTGAGATTATTGATCCTAAACGTTTTGAGTGACTGGTGATTTCACACTTTTTTTTCTTTTCCCAAAGGAATCAAGAGGTTTGTGGCTGGCGCTCTGGGTCCAACTAATAAGACACTTTCTGTCTCCCCATCGGTGGAAAGGCCAGATTACAGGAACATCAGTGAGTATTCATTGCATACAATCACAGACCTTGGGGAAGTGCTTCAGCAATCTACAAATCTACAAAGTGAGACCTCAGAAATGGGACTGTACCTGTGTCAGGGGCTTACAGTGGACCTGTGTGAGGGGCTTACAGTGGACCTGTGTGAGGGGCTTACAGTGGACCTGTGTGAGGGGCTTACAGTGGACCTGTGTCAGGGGCTTACAGTGGACCTGTGTCAGGGGCTTACAGTGGACCTGTGTCAGGGACTGAAATACTCTAATGTTAGCGGCTGTCCTTATTTGAGCTTGCTCTCAGCTGTTCACGGTCATATGTCAGTGCTTCCTATAAAGCTAGCTGAACCAGTACTTACCAGGAAGACATCAAGCAAATTGGGTATTTGCTCTTGGTCTACTATAAAGTAACTGCTGTGTTGTTTTCCCCTGTCTGCCCTTCACTTTTTGAATTTTTTTTTAAAATCTTTTTTTAAGACAGTATCTGACACAGTAGTTCCGACTAGGCAGCCTAGCATTCTGTCTAGCCCATGCTGCTCTCAGATTTGTGGCAGTCTTTTCGTCTCAGCCTCCTGAGTGAGGGGATCACAGGTGTGAGCCACCATGCCCAGTTTATATCACCTTTCAATTCCCGAAAGCAGTCTAAAATATCTAAACATACTGGCTTTATAGGTACAAATTAGCATATATAAACTTGCTTTGTTAAGATTTGACAAAAAATTGAGAGTGTAGGTCAGTCTGTGAGCATTAATACTGTATGAAAGATTTAAAACCCTAGAGCTAATTATACCGCTGTGGTAGTGGATTTTTGTGTAGGCGACAAGTCCAGGCGAGTACAGCTTATGGGATTTCGTTTACAGAATAGTGCACGCTGTGCTGCTGTGCGTCTTTACTAAGAGTGGCACTTCCCAGGCTGGTGTGGTCCGTGTTCCCTGGATGTGACAGTGGGAGCCTGTTCCCAAACGGTATGAAGTCAGGGGTAACTACCTAGCTAGCACAGCAGGGGTCTCTGTTAAATAGCTAGGCAGTTTTTTCTTTTTGGTTGGGAGATAGAGTGAGAAGACAGATGACTTCTCACTGGAAATAGACGACACAGGACATTTCTTACAATATTAACCTAGTAGTTAGTGAACACTGTCGGTTCCGTCAAAATTGTCTTCTGGAGAGGTGGCTTCTTGTAAACTGAGAGGGGGGAAATCCATGGGATCATAACATTTATTAGAGATTTAGCCTGTGATGCATCTAGATCTCATTTATTGTATTTGTGTGTGTGTGTGTGTGTGTGTGTGTGTGTGTGTGTGTGTGCATGTGTATGCCTGTAAAATTCAGATGAGGTGGTGAGTCACCTGGAACTGGAGTTATAGGCAGTTGAAGCTGCTTGGTGTGGGTGCTGGGTTCTCTCTGGTCCTCTGGAAGAGTGGCAGGTACTCTTAACGGCTGAGCCATCTCTCCAGCCCCTAAATCTCGTTTCTTAGATTTGCCTCTTAGTGGGTTAAGGTGATCTATGGGAAGAGTGATTGATGTGTTTATTTTAAAGATGTTGAGAATAAAGTACACAGTTCAACAAATTAGTGCACCTTCCCACTCCTAGCTCATATGTGAGAAGTGGAGGGCACATGGCAGTGGTGTAGGAACAACTTTGTTTGTTGATTATTTCCTACCACTGTATTTGGTTTTTACACAGTGCTGCCCTTAAACAATTGCATTGTAAACCATCGATGATTCACAGGTGCCGGACTTGAGCTTGGCACACCATGGTGTCATTCAGAAGGTGGTGGTTTCTGATGCACTGTCTGTGATTTGTTTTCTGCAGCATTTGATGAGCTTGTTGAAGCATACGAGGAACAGGCCAAAGGACTGCTGGATGGTGGTGTTGATATCTTACTCATTGAAACTATTTTTGATACAGCCAATGCCAAAGTAAGTGAGGGGAAGAATGGAGTGGGATGATGGAGGGCTGTGAAGAATCCCATACAGTTAGAAGATAATAGTAGCTGCTGCTGAAGTTAAACAAGTTGCTGTGTTTGCTCCGTTTTAGTCTGTCTCTGATTGCCTCTTTCATGAGTGTGTATACCATCTAGAAACAGTATTTCCTTTTCAGTAATTTATGCCCTCTGCTCTTTTTTTCTATTGTGTGTTTAAAAATGATGTGTATGTGTGTGTGGGTCTATGCACATCAGTACAGATGCCCACGGGGTCTAGAAGCATCTGATTCCACCTGTAGCTAGAGTTTACCAGTGGTTTTGAGCTGCCTGATACGGTTGCTGGGAATCAAACTTGGGTCCTCTGGAAGAGCAGTGTGTGTACATAACCACGGAACTAGCAGATACACAACTGAAAAGAATCACAGTATTGTTTTTATTGGAAACATGGGCAGCTAAACAAGAATATAAAGCACTAGGGTAGATTTTTTTTTTTTTAAATTTGGTGGAAAAGATTAAAAAAGAGTTACTGAATTTTTAAGTTTTAAAATATGTGGCCTGTATTGATTATGCAGTTTCATGTGGAAGTGTATATGTGTACACATGCATTTATGTGTATATACGTATGCATGTGTAAGGGGGCGTGTGGAAGATGGAGGATAAACTTGGTGTCATCCTCAGGAGTCCTTAAATTTAAAGGATGCCATCCACTTCATTTTAGATGGTTTCTCATTGTTGTGGATCTCTCTAATTAGACTGGCTAACCAGCAAGCCCCAGGGACCTTCTGTTTCTACCTCCCCAGAACTGGGATTACAAGTGTGTATCACCAGCTTTTAAAGTGGGTTACAGGGATTGGACTCAGGTCCTCATGCTTGTAAGGAAAGTGTTTCATCAACCGATTATCTTTGATATTTATAAATTTATAACACTTTATTGTGTGTATGTGTGTGGGTATGTGAGTGCCATAGTGCATCAGTGTTTATGTCGGTGGACACTTGGGGAGTCAGTTCTTTGTTTCCACCATGTGGTCCCTTGATCAAACTTAGGCTATCTGGCTTGGCAGTGGGCACCTTTACCCACTGAATCATCTTGCAGGCTCTATACATTCTTTTTTATAATAGAAATTTTTCCAATGATATATTTGGGATTTATTTTGAAGTATGAAGTAGGGAGGACATTTGTGTAAGATTATCTCCTTTTCCTAATAACATCTGTTAAACACTTTATTTTTCATTAATTTTTTTCATTTTATATGTTTATGTGTTTTTGCTTGCATGTATATTTATATATCACGTATATGCTTAATGACCACAGAGGCAAGCGAGGGCTTGGGATTCCCTGGAACTGGGGTTACAGAGGGTTGTGAACTGTCACATGGGTGTTGGGCATTGAACCTGGGTCCTCTGTAAGAGCAACCTGTGCACTTAACTGTTGAGCCATTTCTCCATCCCTACATACTTTATTATTTCTCAGTGACATGAATGATGCATAAGACAATGATAGACCCCAGACCCAGGGTACTACCTTCTCGAGTGGGTGCCTCAAGAACCCAGACTCCGGTCCAGTTGATGCAAACAGCAGGAGGTTTATTGAAGCAGCTGTATAGTCGGGCTCTCCTTGTCCTGAGGGCAAGGTCCGCATCTTACTGCAGCCACATAGGTACTTTTAAAGGAAAAACCCACAAAAGCCACAAGATTACAATTCCCATACAATTTTGTTTTGATTGATTTATGTCTAGAGGCTAATTTCACAAGATCATGGCCTGATCACAGGGTGGGTAGAGTCACGTTGGCATGCACATTCTTCCCGAAACCTCAAGGGGGTATCAGGGTAGGAGTGAGAGTTACACAAAGATTACAGTGGTCTTTCCTGGAACACTTGCAATTATCTCAGTCACAGTTGAGCACATCTCTTAATAGAAATCTCTTTACATTGTTACATTGTGGCAGGGGTGGCTGAATCAGTTTGCCTTTGGACTAGCTTTTTTAGTTCCTCATTCTCCTGGGGCTTGGGGGGTGTAAGCCTGAAGGGTTAGGGTCTTTCAACAACCTGTCCTGGTTAGTTTTTTTGTCAAATTGATAGAAGTCAGGGTCATTTGGGAATAGGGAGCTTCAACTGAGAAAATGCTTCCATCAGATTGGCCTGTAAGGAAGTCTGTGGTTGATATGGGAGGGCCAAACTCACTGTGGGTGGTACCTCTCCTTGGCTGATGGTCTTAGGTTGTATAAGGAGACTGAGTAAGGCATGGGGAGCAAACCAGTAAGCAGTATTCCTCCATGGTCTCTGCTCAGTTCCTGTCTCCAAGTTCCTGCCTTGGCTTCTCCTTTGATGGACTGTAACCCATAAGACAGATATAAACCCTTTCCTCCCTAAGGTGCTTTTGATCATGGTGTTTTATCACAGCAATGGAACTAAGACACCCAAAATTCTGTAGTCCTTTCCAGAAGTCTGTTCATGTGGCATTACTATATTGTTTGCTATAGCTTTAGAATAGTTTGAATGACTGGTAGTTCTTTTACCTAGAACTTTTCTGGCTATTCTGATGTATTTATTTTCTATAAGATTTTAAGGGTAAAAAATCTTACATAGCCAGGGGGTGGTGACTCATAGCTGGGCGGTGGTGGTGTACTCCTTTAATCCCAGCATCAAGGAGGCAGAGGCAGGTGGATCTCTGAGTTTGAGGTCAGCCTAGTCTGTAAAGAGAGTTCCAGGACAGCCAAGGCTGTTACACAGAAAAACTCCTGAAAAACCAAACAGTAACAACAACAACAACAAAACCCCAAAACTAAGATTTTAAGGGCATAAAATTTTACACAGCCAGGCAGAGGTGGTACTGCACACCTTTAGTCCCAGAACTCGGGAGGCAGGGACAGGCAGATCTCTGAATTCAGGCTAGTCTGGTTCGGGGTGGCGAGAGCTACATACTGAAACCCTGTCTTAAAAAACAACAAAACAAACCAAAAAACCAAAACAACAACAACAACAACAACAACAAAAAACCCCAAAAACAAAAAAGATTTTAAGGATCATTTTTTTTTCTAAAATAGGAATTCCAGTTTGTTGTTTTTGTCACAGAGTCTTGCTATGTAGCCCAGGCTGACCTAGAACTGATCTCCTAGGCTGGCCTCAAACTTGAGGTCCTTCTACCTCAGCCTTTCAAGTATTGGCATTACAGGTGTTCATGACCACACCAGCATTCAGTGTTGTTGACTTAAGAACTTTCCATGAAAAACAAAACAACCCATCACTGGAAAAACTCATCTAAATGACAAGTTACATTCCAATCTCAGAGGTGTTCATCTTCACATCAGTGACTAATGGTAAAAGGAAGAAGAAGTAGAAGATTACTGCTTGGGACTTAAACGTGGACTGTTAACAGAGGGAAGGAGTTTTACAACCCAGGCTCCTGAGGATTTTTCTAGGGATGCACATCTTTGTTTTTTTTTTTTTTTTTTTTTTTTAACCTACCTTTGATGTATATGAAGGGCTGACAAATAGGCAGGGCATTTTGTTGTATTTACTTCTGTTTTGATTGAGGGAGGAAAGAAAGAAAAGTTAGCTCTTCTGCTCTACTTCAGAGGAAATAATTAGCTTGTTAGGTGAATCCAGATTATTTTATTTTATTTTATTTTATTTTTATGGTTCTGGGGTTGAACCCAGGACTTGAGCACCATGCTAGGCAGGGCTCCACTTCTGAGCCATTCCCTCACCTGAGCATTGGTTAGTGTGTCAGAGTTACACTTGAGATCCCTCACCTGAGCACTGGTTAGTGTGTCAGAGTTACACTTGAGATCCCTCACCTGAGCACTGGTTAGTGTGTCAGGGTTACACTTGAGATCTCTCACCTGAGCATTGGTTAGTGTGTCCAGAGTTACACTTGAGATCCCTCACCTGAGCATTGGTTAGTGTGTCAGAGTTACACTTGAGATCCCTCACCTGAGCATTGGTTAGTGTGTCCAGGGTTACACTTGAGAGGGTGTCATGCATTTAGGGAAGATTTCCTTTCCTCAGCTTTGTGTGTATCCCACCTGAAGAGGTCTTAGGAAAGGGGTATGCTGATCAGGCAGTTAGATTGACCTTGGACCTTTCCCAGAAATTAAGGTATTCTTTTTTTTCTTGATAGGCGGCCTTGTTTGCACTCCAGAAACTCTTTGAAGAGAATTATGCTCCTCCCCGGCCTATCTTTGTAAGTTCTTAAATATGTGCATGAAAATCCTCTCCCTCTAAGAAAATTCCTTTACAGTTAGGGTTTTGTTGTAGGTTTTCTCCCTCCCTGGAATGATAGAATATCTTTCAGAAACTACCCCTCTGTTCACCTTCCTCCCATCAATAGCCTCTTTCTTACCTCTGGAAAGATAAGGAAAATGAACCTAGAAGTGATTGGTGGAGGACAGGCTGTTCAGAAGAGACCAAAGGCTTAAAGACTTGGTCTCCTTAGAGCTCACAGAGGGATGGACGTGGGCGTGTGACGTCTAAGGCTGTCATTCTTCCTCAGTCACTTGGCATGTATCCATTCTGCCAGTGCTCTCCCTCGTGAAAGAACGAAAAACTTTCACTTGTTTGTTTCTGTCTTTGTGACTGTATTCTTTACCAGAGTCTATATTGTTGATCTGTTACATTGTTAATTCAGATTTCTGGGACCATTGTTGATAAAAGTGGACGGACTCTTTCTGGCCAGACAGGAGAGGCATTTGTCATCAGCGTGTCTCATTCAGACCCTTTGTGGTGAGTGGCTCTTTCTTTTGGGGGCACTTGTACTGGGGGCTGCACAATGTGGCCTCAGAGAGGCCTTGCTTCTGTTTTCCACTGTGCCATTTCCATGATGCACTAGATTTCCTCCAGTCTTTCAGACTTTACTCTAAGGGCTTCAAGGGTACTGTAATAAACGGGCCACGTGACATCAGGAGAGTTCTCATACCTTCTGGGCAGTCAAGTGTTTGCCTCCGAGTCTGCTTATGCTTTAACACTGCTTGGCTCGGCAGTGCTTTAGGCCACTGCAGTCAGTTTACACTTTCAGAACAGTGATTGCAAGTGTTAAGGCCATGTCCCTCCCTATTTGTGGGACAAGTGGAGGCACTCCAGAGTAAAATAAAGTAGGAATGTTAAAGGTCAGGTTTTTATCTCTTAATGGAGGGTATATAGAAGTTAACAATCATGTGAAAAGAGTTAACATATGAGAAACTATTGTTTAATGATTGACTGTTAACACAGACTCTTTGTTAACAAAAAACAGTAGAATCCTGTGTTATTATTAATTCATCATTTATTGAAATCTGGCTATGTACTCTGGAATACTGGCCAAGTGAAATAGTCCACATTAAGAAGAAACCCTTCACTAAATAAGAATGTAAACCATGGCTCACCAGGTAAAGGTGCTTGCTGCTAAGCTTGGTGACCTGATTTGATCACCAGGACTCACATGGTAGGAGAAAATCCACTTGTGCAAGTTGTCCTCTGACTTCCAGATGTGCATGCCTCCCTTGTGTTCCCTCACCCCAAAAGCAAACGGTAAGATGGATGGTGCTGTATAGAAACAGTGAAGGAAATGGCTGTACGTAGTGGTGAGTCCTTGTAAGATTCAGAGATGGCTTTTAGACATGGTAACATCTGAACTGTGTTGGAAGACTTGAGCCGGAGTTTGCTAAGCAGAGAGACAGAATACATGGGTGTGCCAGAGTGACTTAATGTCATTATGAGAACTGAATAGTTGATAAGAAATATCCATATGTGATGTTTCTTTTGGGCTTTATTAGAACCCCAAGAACTGAGTGGACATTACTTGCTGTTATCTTTAGGTACTTGCGGTTGAAGACTGCTTGGCTGGGTAATAACAGTGGAAAAGACAAATTAGCATTGGAACTAAGTTTGGAAAACATTCAAGCATCCTTACTAGAGATAGCACAGCGATTTATAGCATTAATTTTTATATGTTGAATCCAGGTGACAGTAGTCTTGATTACTTGATTACTTTTTTGTTGCTATGATAAAACTCTACAACCAAGACAACTTATAAAAGAAAGCACTTAATTTAGGGCTTACAGTTTCAGAGGGTTAGAGTTCATGACCACCATGGTAGGGAGAATGGCAGCAGGCAGGCATGGCCCTGGAGCAGTAGCTGAGAGTTCCCATCTTGAGACACTAGGCAGAGGATGATGAAAGTCTTAAGAAACCTTGAAGTCTGCCCCCAGTGACACTCCTTTTCCAACAAGGCCAGACCTATACTTTCCCAGTTTCACCAACTGAAGCATGTGAGCCTCTGGGGGCCATTCTCATTATAACACCACAGTGACCTACCATGAAAGCCACCGAACGTACTAGTAAAATGGCTAAACTAAAAAGGTCTGTTCAGGTGTAAGTTAACCATGCATTGGACCTTGCAGTCCTCTTTTTATATGTTTGTTTTTGAGTCAGCGTCTCCTGAAGCTACAACTGGGCTCAGACTTGCTGTGGCACTGAGGAGGCCTCCTTCCCCTGCCTCCTGAGTGCTGGGATTACAGACATCTGCCATTGTGCCTGGACTTGGACTTAGCAGTCTTTTTTTTTTTTTTTCTGAGACAGGGTTTCTCTGTAGCTTTGGAGCCTGTCCTGGACTAGCTCTGTAGACCAGGCTGGCCTCGAACTCACAGAGACCCACCTGCCTCTGCCTCCCGAGTGCTTAGCAGTCTTAAGGGAGATGTGAGGATTGGTTGAAAATCAGTGATCAGAGAATCATACTTGCTTTAGATCAGGTACAGGCTTATATAAACAACAACAACAAAAACATGGAAAGCAGAGTTTTCTATAGTCATTCCCTGCCCACACTTGCTCCAGGTTTCCCTGTTAACAACTTGCCTTGGTGTGGTATGGTATTAATACATTATTAACCAAATACTAGTGTATATTAGAGCTCACTTTTGTACATTCTATGGATCTTCCCAAATATGCAGTGACATGTATCTGCCATATTCATCTATTATAACTTGTATAAATAAATATTTTGAATGAAAGATGATGTTTCTGATACCTGCTTACTGTTTTTCCAGCATTGGATTAAATTGTGCTCTGGGTGCCGCTGAAATGAGGCCTTTCATTGAAACAATTGGGAAGTGTACAACAGCCTATGTCCTCTGTTACCCAAATGCAGGTGTGTTTGGGGCAGGGTGTTGCACATGAAGAATGGGATATATTTAAGTCATGATAAATGGGGTAATGTCTTGATTTGGAGAATTGGTGTTGTAGGGTGTGTGTGTGTGTGTGTGTGTGTGTGTGTGTGTGTGTGTGTGTGTGGTGTGAACATATAGGAGAAGAGGGAAGGAGGGAGGCTCAAGTGTGTGTATTTGTTTGAGATTCAACATGATTTTGCAGAGAGAGAGAGAGAGAGAGAGAGAGAGAGAGAGAGAGAGAAAGAAGGGAATTTGGCTTTATGCTAGTGCTTCTCCTTGAAGAACAGTTTTGCTCAGTTAGGGCATGACTTCGGGGAATTGGTCTAGTTATGTCACTAACCAGAGTTTTGCCATGGGAATATAGCCAGAGAGATGTCAAAATAAGAGGGATCCCCTCCCCAATTCGTTTATTCAGCAGAACAACATTTTTGATAGTAGTAGGTGTTGTTATGTTCTAAAAGCTAAGATCTAGTTGATGGCACATAAAAATTTCAATGATATTTGTAGATCTCAAACTATCTAGTAAATGTTGATAATTTGGTCTAGGCTGGCCAGATTTCCCAGGGGATGTTTTGAGTACTATTCAGCTACGTAGGGCTAAAAGTCATTTTCTGTATTTTTTTTATCTGAATGTATACATTAAAAAATTTAAAATAATTTTGTTAGTGTGTATGCATATGATCTATATATGTGAGTGCAGTTGCATGTGTCATGGCATGCATGTGGAGGTCAGAGGATAACTTTTGGGAATTGGTTCTCTCCTTCCACTGTGGGTTTTGAGACTTGAACTCAGGATGTCAGGCTTGTGCAACAAATGCTTTTATTTGCTGAGGCATTTCACCAGCCTCAAATATATACATTGAAAAATGCATAAAAAAGGGTCTGAAGAGATGCTTCAGTGGTTGAGAGCACTTGTTCTTGCCAAAGACCCGGATTTAATACCCAGCATCCACATGTTGACTCACAACCATCCATAACTCCAGTTCTAGGGGATCTGACACCCTCATCTGGGCACCAGGCACTCAGGTGGTGCATAGGCATAAATTTGAGCAAAACACATATACCCATAAGTAAATCTTATAAAATGCATACTATATTTTATTTTTCTTCAGTAATTAGGGGCAAGGCAAGAATCCAACAGGAAACTAGATAATCAGAGGGTAAAAAATAAGGTTATACTAAAGAGAGATAAACATTTACTTTAGAAACAAAAATGTCACAAGCCCTAGGTTAAAGATATACATGGGGAATAGTTCAGATACTATGAAACCTTTTATGCTGTCTGAAATACAGTAGAAGCATTTACCTTAAAGAAGGCTGGTTTTTCTTGTTTTTTGTTGCATTGCATATCAGATGTTCATTAGTTAGAAGGCTGCGGGAGTGTGAACAGGGTGTCTTCCGCACAAGCAGTTTTGTAAGAAGAATGAGTTTATCTTGTAGTAAGGGGCTTGGAGGTGGAGATTGGAGCACTGTTCCAAATGGGAGTGAACTCTCTGTTTAATATGAACAAGAAAATGAATGTTCTCCAGATTTTATTGTTGTGATGCTATCTGTTATATCAGTACTGAATTATTATTCACTTTGTAAGTAATTAAAATTTGAGTGTCAATACAGAATTGTATAAGTTTTAAAGTACTTAAGTATTTGTTTAGATACTTTCGAATAATGATTGAAATGTCCTTTCTCAGGTCTTCCCAATACTTTTGGTGACTATGATGAAACACCATCCATGATGGCCAATCACCTAAAGGTCAGGGATCCATTCATTTCAGTTCTGAAGAGACAGATACAATGTTCTTTTAATTAATTACTTAATTAACTTTGAGGTCCAGTCTGCCTTGCCTAAGCTGCTCTTAAACTGGCCGTCCTTCCGCCTCAGCCTCCCGAATAGTTGGGTTTATAGAGGCATGTGCCACCATGTGTGATGGAAGGTGGTATTTAGATTTAACGTAATTTTCCCTCAAAATCTAGTATATAAGTAAGAAAATAAAGTTTAGGTACTCTGAGTTAAAGTAGTGGAAGCATAAAGCAGAGCTTAGCTGGATTACTTAACTGGATTGATTGATTGATTGAGGCAGTGGTATCTGTTGGAAAATTCCCAGTGAGGTCCTCTCCAGAGTAAATGAGTCATGGCTCTCTACAATGTCCCTTTTGCAAAACTATCAAATAATGACTTTCCCTCTCCTTCACTTCAAACTGCTGGGTGGGTGGACTAGATGTCCATTTGGCTCCATGTTGCTATCTGCAAATCCTCCCTCTCTTGAATGTACTTGCCGTCTTTGAATCATGAGGCTGAATTACCACTGCTGTTGCTCAGTGCACTCATCTAATGATGCCTGTTCCCCTTCAGTTTTTGAATGTTCAGCTCCTGGCTCACTGATGCTCCTAGACTGTTTCTGAGTCAGTTCTTAGATTCCAGTATCCATTCTTTGTTTCCATTGAGATAGTCCCTGGTTTTGAGCTCGTGATTCTCCTGCCTCGGTCTCCTGAGTACCGAGATTATAATTTCAATTATCTTAAGTAGATAGTCTTGGTGCTCTGCTTTCTCAGCCCCTTTATTTCATCTCACTTTTCACTCACTAGCCTCGGCTTGTTCCAGACCCTGCTGATCATCATGGCACCTTACCCATGTGTTTGATGAAACACTTGAAACATGGCTATGTGACAAAGGACCTTCATTTTTTTATTTAAAAAAATTTTAAATTAAATTGAAAAACTGACACTCATATGTTATTTGAAAATGTATTGTCCATTTCATATTCATTCTTGTCATATGGGTTAAAAAAAAAAACTGTTTCATTTAGTCAGATAGGCAAATAAAATGTCTACTGTGTTTCAGACAGCATAAAAGTTTTCATAGTATCTGAACCATGTCCCATGTGTCTTTTACTTAGGGCTTGTGACATTTTCCAATCTAAAGTAAATATGTTTATCATTCTTTAGTATAATCTTAGTTATTCAGGAAATATAGAGTGTAAATGCTCTTTTGCTGAGTTTGTTTTGGTAAATTTAGAATTCAGATGAATTCACTTTCTCTAAGTACAGGACTTTGCCATGGATGGCTTGGTGAATATAGTTGGTGGCTGCTGTGGTTCGACACCCGATCATATCAGGTAATGGCTACCTCTTTTTTCTTGCTTTAGAAGGACAGCTAAGCGTTCTTTGGTGAAGCACATAGCTCCGTTAGATTCTCTCCTCCAGAGAAAAAGCAGTCAGGTGACCAGCATCTGGAGGTCTAGAGGAATATCCTCTTTGGTGCTGTGTAGTCATTACTTATTCATGCTTTCCAGGGCCAGCGTGAAGGAAGGAGTAAAAAATGACAGTGCTGTTATAGACACGTTTATCCTTATAATTTGTGGTTCTCAGAAAGATTGGAATTCAGAGGATGTCGTTTAGGACTCTGCCATCTTTCCTAGAGTGAACAGTGATTGTGTTTTCAGCCAGCCCTTACTGTTCCATGTATGTGCACATAATATATTTCTTTAGCTAAGTTACCCAATACTTTTTTTTTTTTTTTTAAACTGCTTTTCTTGACTTCTCTGATAGAATTTTTGGATGGAACTTTCTATGTAGACCAGGCTGGCCTGGAACTCACAGAGGTCTGCCTACCTGTCTTTGCCTTCTGAGTGCTGGGCTTAAAGATGTGTACTTACACATCTGGCCTCTATGATAGACTTTTTTTTTTCAAATTTTTTTTTTGAGACAGGGTTTCTTTGTGTAGCTTTGGAGCCTGTCCTGGAACTCACTTTGTAGACCAGGCTGTCCTCGATCTCAGAGATCCACCTACCTCTGCCTCTGGAGTGCTGGAATTAAAGGCACTCACCACCACTGCCTGGTGACTTTTTTTAAAAAAATTGATTTATTTTTATTTTATGTGCATTGGTGTTTTGCCATGGGTGTCAGGTCCCTTGGAACTGGAAGGAATTACAGACAGTTGTGAGCTGCCATGTGGGTGCTGAGAATTGAACCCAGGTCTTCTGGAAGAGCAGTCAGTGCTCTTAACCATTGAGCCATCTCTCCAGCCCCTATGATAGACTTTTAATAACTATAAAGTTACTATATATTTGTTTTTTTTGGTGCTATTAATTGAACAGGGTTTTGTATATACTCATCATCTACTCTAGCACACTATACCTACATCCCTATTTTTAATACATCTTTTATGTTAAATCTTCATCAGTAGTTGAAGTATTGTATCTTTGGATCACAGATTGACTCTTCATTTTTTAGTTCACTTCCTCTTTAACGGAGAAGTTGTTTTAGCTTGTGTATTTGTAGGTTGATGTACTTACCTATATAACTTCTGCTTTTACTTAGTCACCATATACTAATTTGGAGACAATAGAATGAGCAGTGCCTACAGGTCCTGATAAATAAATAGAGAAAGCTAGATTTTTGTGGTTTATCAAACACATGATTCATTGAAGTTGACAATGTTGAAGAGACTAGATAACTGAAACCCGTTTGGAGGAACAATTGTTTTTAAGCATTCAAGCTCTGTTTCTCTGTCCATCCCCTGTTGTATGCACAGGACTGTCCTCTCCCACTGCCAGCAAACAGGCCCAGTCCCCAGTTTACTGTTATTTCTCGGAGCTCCAGGCTTCTTTTTGAAGTTGTTAAGCGGTTGATTAGATAGCAAGGGCATGTTTATGTGTGGATTTGTAAAGGTTGTCTATCTGTGGGCTGGGGAAGGGAAGGGCTTGCAGTGTGTCTTTGTGCAGACCTCCAAGCTTGTGTCTGGGATGGTGGAAGCAGCACAGGCAGCACTGATGAGCTTTCTGTTGCTGAGGAAATTGAAGGATGTAACTGCTGCTGTACATTTAAGTAGGCATATCATTATGTGCATGGGTATATTGATGCAGACTTACTTCATAGCCGGAAATTAGCTTACTTAAATTTATGTTGCTCTGAATTAATGAATATAGTGTTTTCTCTTTTAACTTAGGGAAATTGCTGAAGCTGTGAAGAAGTGTAAGCCTAGAGTTCCACCTGCTAGTGTTTTTGAAGGACATATGTTACTATCTGGTAAGTCTGAGGATGTGGTTTTGTTTTAAAAGCCATCTGTAGGATGTGTTTAATGTGCTTGTGTCTAAGTGGTAGTAATATTTATATCAGGAAGCTTATTAGGTCAAAGAAGAGTGCTTATTTTTCTTGGCACTTAGGTAAATTTTACTAGAGAATTGTTTTTTTAAGGATGGGGTAGAAAGATTTATTTCAGGGTAAAAATGAATGAAGGCTGGGTGATTTGCTCATGTACTTCCCTTGTTTCAGTGAGAGTCTGTGGGTTTGTCTTTGCTGCACAGTGATAGCATACCCTTGTCCCTTGCCTAACAATTTTAATGGTCAGTTGTTAGGAATTATTGAAAATTCTAAATGGCTAAGGCCTAGTGCTTTGTAATGGCAACAGTGTCTTCCTGGAAAATTTCATTTGCTTCCAGATATTGTTAGAATCTTACATTTGTTTGGGTCTTTATAATTATTTGTATATTTATTTTCTGTGTGTTTCTTTTTTCTTCTTTTCCTTTTTTTTTTTTTTTTTTTTTTGAGACAAGGTCTTTTTAGCCCAGGCAATCCTGGAACTCATTTGTGTAGACCAGGCTGGCCTCAAACTCAAGGAGATCCACCTACATCTGCCTCCTGAGTGTTGGGATTAAAGTCATGCATCACCATGCCTAGCTTTTTTACTTTATTTTATTTTCCTGAAATAGTGGTGTATTAAGACAGGTCTCATTGTGTAGCCAAAGGCCACCTCAAACTAACAATCCTCCTGTCTCCTCTTTCTGAATGCTAGGATTACAAGTATGTGCCACCATGTCCAATCTGAAAAACACTTTGTTAACCTGTGTATAAACAGTGAACAAGAGAAGCACTGCTTCTGTATCTGATTCATCCTTCTTCCTAGATCAGAAGCACTTGTTGAATGCCATTAGGTCACACGAGCACTCTCAGTGTTAGTGGTTGTCATCCCTATTTGCCTGGTACACAATCCTCCAGATTATGTGAAAGGTCAGGGGCATAAGACTCATTAGCAATGAGAAAGTCAGAAGCTGGAACTGTAGAAAGTGATTGTTTCCTGAGTCTGTGAACAAATGGCCTAGAATATCTGCATAATTACCCAGCCCATTCATAATCTTCCTCTTGCTCATATTAGCTTTTTCATATAATGCTTTGGCAAAGGACTCAAAGGCCATTTTCTTTTTTAATGACAGCTCTGATAGCTGATGCTAATTTTGTGCTTCATTTTTATGCTAATTAAGGCAGAGATCATACCTGATTTGTAAGCCAAAAGGTTGTGTGGGCACTTGTCTCAGATTGTGTGATCATATAAGTGATGAACCCAAGGCCATGTGTCTCCAGAATCTGCCTCTGGCAATTCAGGGAGACTGCTTCTTAAATTACTTTAAAAACAAAGCAGTTTGAGAACCTTTTTACCTGAGTATAATGCATCTACATGCATTATCTGATACTTGCCTCTGAATTATTAGCCTGTGCCAGGGAAGAAGCTGTTATTCCTTAGTAAATAAAGCAATAATACACCAGAAGCCCAATCGCCTGCCTTGGGTGCCTCATGTTGGAAGACCTGCCACAGTGACTCCTGCTCTCCACCTGGGTCCTCCCTCACCATCCAGTTTGGCAGTGCTAGTTTCAGGTTCAAGGTCTCAATGAAAGAGATGGAGTAACCCTCCCACAGTCACTGTTGATGGGACCTTCCACATACGCTGTTGATGGGGTGAAGAAATTTACTCCATGCAGCTGCAAGCTGATTTCTGATAGAAAGCAATTTTTTTTTTCTTTGAGATAGAATTTTGCGTCATAGCATATGCTGGCCTCAAAGTCCTACATGCTACAGAGTTCTGGGATTATAGTCGTGAATCGCCATGTCTGATTCAACAATCCTTTTTGTTTGTTTGTTTGTTTGTTTGTTTTTTCAAGACAGGATTTCTTTGTGTCCTGGAAATTGCTTTGTAGACCAGGCTGGCTTCGAACTCACAGAGCTCTGCCTGCCTCTGCCTCCTGAGTGCTGGGACTAAAGGTGTGTGTTTTGTTTTTACAGTACTTTTTATTCTTTGAGAATTTCATACAACATATTTTTTTAACATATTTACATAAATCCCAACTTTTCTAATAACTACCCTTTCTACTCTGCCATCCCTCCCTACCCAATTTTTAGTTTTCTCTCTATCTTAGTTAGGGTTTCCATTGCTGTGAAGAGATACTATGACCATGGCAACTCTTATAAAGGAAAACATTTAATTAAGTAGCTTACAGTTCAGAGGTTCAGTCCATTGTCATCATGGTGGGACATGGCAGCATATAGGCAACATGGTGCTGGAGAAGGAGCTGAGAATTCTACATCTTGATCTACTGGCAACAGGAAGTGAACTGAGACATTGGCCATATCTTGAGCATAGGAAACTACAAAGCCTGACTCCACAGTGACACATTTCCTCCAACAAGGCCACACCTACTCCAACAAAGCCACATCTCCTAACAGTAGCACTCCCAGTGAGCTTATGGGGGCCAGTTACATTCAAACTACCACACTCTTCAACCTTCCAGTTGGTGTGGCCTAACTAGTTTGACTCCTCTTTTTTTTTTTTTTTTTTTTTTTTGTTTCTAGACAGGGTTTCTCTGTGCAGCCCTGACTGTCCTGGAGCTCACTCTGTAGACTAGGTTGGCCTAGAACTCACAGAGCCTGCCTCTTCCTCTCAAGTGCTGGGATTAAAGGCGTGTGCCACCATTGCCTGGCTGCACATGGGTTTTGAAAAGGAAAGTGACACACACTCCATTTACCTCTCTTTCCCCACCTCCTTGTTTCCCTATTTCCCTAGCAGCTGTCAGATGCCAGTAGCTTCTCAGCTCATGGTGAGATTTGGTGCCCACTTCCCCTCATGTAGCCCTGAATGAGACATAACAGGCTCCTCTCCCAAGGCTTAGGAGTTTTCAGGGGGAAGTGGGGCAGAAGGATATAGCTGCCAGAAGTTGTGGGTAGCATCACCAAGCAGGATTTTCCAGACACAACAGAGTAGATGCATGTATGAACTCAAAGCAATCAGAGCAGCATGCACAAGACCGACTCAAGCTCAGTCCCCTTTTGATTTGAAGCCTCACCATGGCTTTCACCCCAGAGTGGTAGTTAAGTAAGAATGATGGTGACTTTTCCTTTTCAGAGGCTGTGTGGGCCAGTGCACTATGGGTGTTTGCAGCAGAGAGCTCTGATCTTCTCTCGGGAGATCTGATTGTAAGCACAGTTGCAACAAGTAGCCTTTCAATGTTCAGAAAAGAGTGTGATCTTGTTTCCCTTCAGATCTCTTATCCCATCTGCTCAGATGGGCTTTGACATTCTTAATGAAAATACTTTGTTTCATGTCATCCATGTGCATTTTCAATATTTTCTCAAAATGCTTCTCCTTTTAAGGTCTAGAGCCCTTCAGGATTGGACCATACACCAACTTTGTTAACATTGGAGAGCGCTGTAATGTGGCAGGATCTAAGAAGTTTGCTAAACTCATCATGGCAGGAAACTATGACGTGAGCATCCTCATGAAACCCCCAGGGCATTGCCATGACTCTGGGTAGACTGCATGTCAGAAACGTGTGTTTGTTCTGGCAGGTGCTATTGCAGAGCTGCTAGAAGTATGTGAGGGTGCTGATGGCAGCTGGCAGTGGGTGGGACTGCTGGACGATGAGGCCTTGAAGACTTGAAGCTGCTGTTTCTGGTCAGAAAGCATGACATATGGGGCATGGGGTGAGAAGACTGGGAGGGATCCAGCTTCTAGTCATTCATTGTTCCGTAAGTTTGGATATTTGGGAATACTCTCCACTTTGGCTTCTCAGAAACCAATCCCATTATTTTAAATTATGTATTATATATATGAACATTTTGCTTACATGAATGTATGTGTGCCATGTATGTGACTGGTGCCCACGGAGACCAGAAGAGGGCATTGGATCCCTAGGAAATGGAGTTACAGATGATTGTGAAATTCCATGTGGGTGCTGGGAACTGAACCTGGGTCTTCTACAAGAGCAATAAGTATTTATTTATTTATTTTCAAGACAGGGTTTCTCTGTGTAGCCCTGGCTTTTCTGGAACTTGCTCTTTAGACCAGGCTGGCCTTGAACTCACAGAGATCCACCTGCCCTGCCTCCCAAGTGTTGGGATTAAAGTCATGACCACTGCCTGGCAACAAGAAGTATTTTTAATTACTGAGTCATCTCTGCTGCTCCGAAAGAGAATTCTTACTCATCTGACCACATCAGATGCTTGCTGAGGAAGGTATTGTTAATCCTGTAGATCAGCACAAAATGAAAGGCCCTTGCCTTGAGAAGTCTGCATTTTTAAGCTGTGTAATACTATAGATGAGTCAAATTTAATCCATACAGAGCATGCCTAAACATCTGGATAGATTTTTATTTTTCTACAAATATGATTTAAAAATGGAAGAAGATGGTTTGAGGTTTTGGGTTTTTTTTCCCCTGTGACTTAAATTCTTTCTTTTTTATCCTGGTGGTGGTGGTATATACCTTTAATTCTAGCACTGGAGAGGCAGAGGCAGTTGTATCCTTGTGAGTTCAAGTTTAGCCTTGTTTATAAAGTGAGTTCCAGGGTAGCTGGGGCTACACAGAGAAGCTCTGTCTCGGGGCGTGGGGGGGATTTTTTTTTTTTTTCTTTTTTGAGCTGGGGCATAGTGGTACTACATGTCTTTAATTCCAGCACTGGGGAGGCAGAGGCTGGCAGATTTTTATGAGCTCAGGCTGGCATGGTCTACATAATGAGAGCCAGTCTTAAAGAATATGTTTTTAAAAATTATTTTGTGTGTCTTTGTGTATGTATGCGTGTATGCTTCTGTATGTATACGTGTGCATCCTGAACATTCATGTGCAAGCCACTTTGTGCATGTGGAGGTCAAAGGACAACTTGTAAGAGTTGATTCTCTCCTTCTACATTTATTTCTTGGATCAAATTCAAGTTGTCAGGTTTGGTATCAAGCACCATTACCAGATGAGCCATCTCGTCATCCTTTGAGTTTTTATGATGGTTTTTTAATTTCAGGATCTGAATAGATTTAAGTGTTTTTTAAAAAATATACTTATTTTATTTGTGTGTGTATTGTGAGTTTATGCACATGTGTGTGTGCATGGGAGTCCAGAAAGGACATTAAATCCCTTAGAGCTAGAGTTTGAGGGATTCTGTGGGAAGCCTGGCCTGTTAGCTGTGTGCTGAGATCAGAACTCAGGTCCTCATGGTTGTGCATTAAGTGCCCTTACCCTTTGGACCATCTTTCTAGCCTATAGATTTAGGTGCCCAACCCCTCAAGACAGGGTCTTACTATGTAGTTCTGGCTGCTCTGGAACTCACTATGTAGACTAGGCTAGCCTTGAACTCACAGTGATCAGCCTGCCTCTACCTCCCAAGCGTTGGGATTAAAGGGCCACTATGCCTAGCTTAGATTTATTTTTTAGCCATGCAGCACCACCATTTGTTTCTCATCCTTTTTGGAATTGCTAACCACTGTTTCCTGGCATCCCCTGATGTCTTTCCTAGTGCAGGTGTTGGTTGCCTGCTGCTCTTTTTCATCTTGTTGCTGTTACTCCTGCCATGTACTTCCATCTTGCTTGTCCTCCAGATCTGGAAGTTCTTTTTGTGAGTAGGATACAGTTCAGCTTCTTGATAGGATACAGTTCAGCTTCTTGAGGCCGTCATCTGTTGTCCCCACCTGTGCTTGGAGCCTTACCATCTTGATTTGCCCCCTGAGCATTCTGGATGGTTGCTCTGCCCTCATGCGTTGGCCCTGTGCTTTGAAGGGGAGAGCACTGATAGAGCAATGTTAGGTCTGATGTCTTTCTCTTAAAGGGATGATGCCATGACCCTGAGCTAGTTGGGGAGCACTCTACCTTCAAGCACTTGTTCTGTGACTGATGAAATAGGTCAGATAATGGCATCTGTATTTCCCAGGTCTTTGGAACCTCTGTTGATAACCTGCCTCCTCTGCTTCCTCCAGTCTGTTCTTCCATTGGTAGGATGAAGACTTTTCCTCTCAGGTCACACCACCTTTGTTAAAGTTGGTTAGCTTTCATATCTGATTTAGATAACCTTGGTATTTGATCCCCACACTGGTTATCAATACTTGTTTGTGTTGTTTTTCAATGTGACAGAATTGTGTGCCTCCAACTAGATATAAGCCCTTCAAGAACAGGGGTCGTGATGTACCTTTTTTATTCCTAATACTGTTGATAACATCCCTGATGCTAAAAACCACCCCCTTCTCGCCTGTGCTGGGGCAGAACCCAGTATCTCATGCTTGCTAAGCAAGTGCTATAGCCACTGAGCTGCAGTCCCAGCTCTGCCTCCCTGCCCTGTTACACACACACACACACACACACACACACACACACACACACACACACACACACCCACACACACACCCACACACTCACTCTTGAACCTAGGGCCTTGATTGTGCTAAGTAAGCACTGCCACTAAGCTGCAGCCTAAGCACCTAAGCACCTGAAATCCTGTTTTTAGACAGGGTCTTACTGTGTATCCCTGGCTGGTCTCAAACTCAAGAGACCTACCTCTGCCTCCCCAGTGCTAGAATTAAAGACCTCACTGCCATGCCCAGCCTGAAAGCCATTTTTAATTTGT
The DNA here is from genome assembly GCF_004664715.2 of Peromyscus leucopus. Lineage (NCBI taxonomy): Eukaryota > Metazoa > Chordata > Mammalia > Rodentia > Cricetidae > Peromyscus > Peromyscus leucopus. The sequence continues at coordinate 48,897,593 of NC_051067.1, forward strand.
ACTTTTTGTGATCCTTTGGGCTGGGAGTATAGTTCAGTCGTAGAGCTCTTAGTTATCCTTGTTAACCTCTTTCTCTGTGTAGATTTGTTCTCTGGCATATGCCCAATGGCTTCTTCCTGTTTATCACAGTGAATGACAGATTCCTTCTGTGTGGTGTGTGTGTGTGTGTGTGTGTGTGTGTGTGTGTGTGTGTGTGTGTTTTGTGTGTTTTTTTTGGGGGGGTGAGAGGCAAAGAAAAATCAGGCTAGCAGCAGTATCTATTACTGATTTTCCCTTTGCTCATTTATTGGGCTACAAAACTATAATGAAGACTCAAACAAGTGTCTGTGTTATGTTTGTTAGGAGGGCTTGGAGAGATGGCTCAGCAGCCAAGAGTATGTTAGGCTTTTGCAGAGGACTGCCCATTTGGTTCCCAGCACCCACATAAGGCATCTCACTTCCCCCTGTATTCCTGTTCCAGGGGAATCTTACACCTACCTTCTTCCGTGGGCACCCTTGGGCACATGGCATATACTCAAACAGACACACATTTATAAGCAAAATAAAAATAAATCTTTACCTATGTGGGTAAATATTGAAGGATTAAATGAGTTTGGATGGTTGCTCTAAAGATCTTTCTTGAAAGAGCTAGACTTGAGCTCGGTTTAAACCAGTGTGGAAGGAAAGGTGATTATGTTGCTAGCAATGATATTATGTGATGTGTGGCACAGAGGTGATACTTGTCTGGGTAAAGTGTCCAGTGAGGGCCAACCAAGAAAGGCATTAGGGTGAGAAGGTGTCGTTGCCTTAGAGGCTCAAGAGTTTAGATCCTTCATGCTAGGAAGCTGCTTTGGTGGACTCTAAGCAGTGAGGTGAGGTGTGAGAGGGTTAGTAGTCTAGGGTGAGCGTTGGGGAGTAGGGGACAGGCCTAGAGTCAGGGAGCCACCATGTCTATTTCAGTAACAAAGGGCCTCTGAGGGTGGGAGGAATTACTCTTCTTAGTCTCGTCTCCTAACCATACTTCTCCCATTCCTCCTCTAGGAAGCCCTGAGCATTGCCAAAGTCCAGGTGGAAATGGGTGCTCAGGTGCTGGATATCAACATGGACGATGGCATGCTGGATGGTCCCAGTGCAATGACCAGATTTTGCAATTTTATCGCCTCTGAACCTGACATCGCCAAGGTTGTACAAGGTTTATACTCATAAAGGAGGTTTACCCGGTTGCTGTCATTCATTTATTTAGCCTTGTCTATCTGTCCTCTCAGGCACTGCTTCTCTTTTCTTACATTGAAAGTACCTTTGTTTCTGATTCTGAGCTTCCTTATTAAGCAGTCTGTTCCACCCAGAGCAGATTTTAGAGTAATTGGGCTTGGCTGTTGACGAGGCGTCTTGGGGAAGTAGGTTTCAAGGGAACTGAGTTTTGTCTCTTGTCTGGAGTGTGAGAGTTGACTGTTGTATCTCAGAGGGATGCGCTTAGCTGTTGCTTCCACACTGATTCTATTCCTACCACGGGAAATGGAGCTCAGTGAGGGCTTCCTTACTGTTAGAAGAGACCTTGTTAGGCATAGCAGATTAAGACAGTGACATCTAACAGGGTTACATGAAGGTATTCTGTCAGTATTTACACTTGTTCTTTAAAGGGTAATGTTAGGGGTTGCAGAGCTGCCTCAGTAGTTAAAAGCACGTACCGCCCCTGTGGAGGACCTGGGTTCAGTTTCCTGTCCTTACTTCTGGCAGCTCACAATTGCCTATTAACACCAGCTTCAGGGGGATCCAGCTCCTCTGGCCTCCACAGGACCCCCAGACAGACACAGATCTAGACACATTTAAAAATAACAATAATAAAATTGCTTGTTTGTTCTTGAGACAGGGTCTTACTGTGTAGTCCTGGCTGACCTAGAACTCACAAAGATTTGCCTTTCTCTGACTGCTGTAAAAACTAAATGTTACAGAAAGGTGAAAGGCTTTTGTATCAGTCTTTTAGAATGTTCCAGAGGATTTAAGCTAAACCTTTTTTTTCTTTGTCTATGTAGCCAAGGTTGACCTTGAAATTCTGGCTGCATCCACACTGGTGTTTACCACCATGCTGGGAAGGACTTTTAAGGGTTTTTTGTTTTAAAGAAACTGTTCCCAGAGTTGCATATCTTTAGGTTGAACTGTCTTTTTTTTAAAATTAGGCTTTAGTAAGAACTTAACAAGAAGCCTGTAGTAAGCATTAAATTTTATTTACCCATCTTCTATTACTAAAAGCCCTTCCAGTTTTCTAGGAGTAAACCTTTTAAGATTGACAGGTTCAGAGCAGCTCAGGTTTATTCTGAGTCAGTCTGAATCAGAGCTCTGGGGAAGAAGTCTGGATCTCCTTAGAGCCAAGTACACTCTTCCTCATCTCTAAGGTGAGGTGATCAGACCTGCTGTGCTCAATACTTTGATTGTGATGGTGAGAGTCTCTTGTTAACTGAAGGATCTTATGCACTGCAAAGAACTTGTTACTCAGTGCTCTGACTTGCAACAAATGACCTTTCTTCCCTGTTTTTAATCTACTATTAAATTTACTGGACATTGGGTGTGGTGGCGCATGCCTTTAATCCCAGCACTCAGGAGGCAGAGATAGGCTGATCTCTGTGAGTTTGAGGCCAGCCAGGTCTACAAAGTGAGTTCCAGGACAGTAACAGAGAAACCTTGTCTGGAAAAACAAAAACAAAAATGGACAAAAACAAATAAAAATTTACTGGAGGCCAAATTTAGGTCAGTAGGATAGAATCTAAAAATATGCACCAAGCAGAGAGGGAAAGGCAGGAAGATCGCAGTTGGAGACTAGCCTGGGCTACATAGTGAGACCCCAAAGACCCTGACTTTAAAGACCCAAAGTATGAGTAGTACGTTTTCACCAGCAGAGTTGGAACACCAAACTATGAGCTCTTTCAGACACTGGCCTGGTACTTACCTGCCATTGCATTTGACCCTTTTTTGGGGTAAACACTTTATTACTAGTGTGCTAAGGAAAGCAAGATTGGAAGAGTCCTGTGTTTAAATGGTGTCTTACATCCTGTGCTGGCCTGGAAATCACTGTGTAGTTGAGGATAGCCTTGAACCTTTTAATTCTCCCGCCTGTGTCTTCCATGTGCGAGGATTAGGCTTCTGTCAACAGTTTGTGAACTGAGGACCTCCACAAGTACTCTACCAACAGTGCTACTTTCCTAGACCTCCCCGCCCATATCACCCTTTAAAATGGTACTTTTTTTCTGTGTGTATTTATGGTATTGGGACACAAAACCAGGGCCTCGCACATGTCAGGTTCTCTGTTGCTGAGACAAACCTACCCCTAGACTCCTTGTTCTTTTTGTTGTTCTGTGTTCTAGCCTTTCCTGTACTTTTGTCTTTACTTGTTTAAACATTTATCTTGGTAATGGTGAAGCCAAGGACCTGTTTGCCTTCGAGGGAGGGAGTCAGTTACTAACTGACTGCCCTAAATAATAGTACTAAGTCAGCTATCCTGCCATATTTATTTCTTTGTGGCAGTGAATCATCCTTTTACCTTTCTTGGAGCAGAGGCTGGATTAGTCCATGGTCTCTCATATGTTCATTTTAGTTGTTTGTTTTGATTATTAGCAATTACTATTTTTGGGGGGATTGGGGACTAGATATGTTTTTCCTTTCTAATAATTTTTTTTCCTGCTCAGGAATTTGTTTTTATAAAGAGAAGATTTAATTTGAGTACCTTGGCCAGAGGGATCTTTCCAAAGAGCAAGACGCTCAACCTTAATATGAGTCTGGGTAGAATGCTTGAATAGTCGAGCAGGTGTTTGTTTGCCTTAGGGTTTAAGTGCTTGGAAGTGTAAACTAGGCCTAAGCCCATGAACTGCTCTCTTGGATTCTCTGTCTTTGAGTTATAAATCTTGGCCTGTGTACATATTCTCTTGTGAGCTGATCTTACTATAAATATTTAACTTTAAGCTTAAATAAGTGTTTTAAAATCCTATTTTAACACCCCAGATTTATTTATTGTTCCTTAAAGAAGCAATAGAGTTTTGTTGGGAACCATTCAGAGGGGACTTCTGGTGACTTGTGCCCTGTGATCTTCCTGTCTTTCTGTCTCAGGTGCCACTGTGCATCGACTCTTCCAATTTTGCTGTGATTGAAGCTGGCTTGAAGTGCTGCCAAGGGAAGTGTATAGTCAATAGCATCAGTCTGAAGGAGGGGGAGGAGGACTTCTTGGAGAAGGCTCGGAAGATTAAGAAGTTTGGAGCTGCTGTGGTCGTTATGGCTTTTGATGAGGAAGGACAGGTAAGTGGTTTCTGTTGGCCTGGCACTGTTGCCACCCAGTGAGAAAGCATTGGGAGAAAACCAGGTCTGAAATAGCTGTATGTGTATACACACAAACACGTACATGTGCTTATCTGTCCACTCAAGTTTACACATATATTCATAATACACTTCTGAAATCTGATATGTTGTACAGTCTTTACACCAATAGGGAAGGGTTAAATTATTCACTAAGTTGCTGGGATAGACAGCTGGTTTTACATTTGGAAGAAAAAAAATAGAGTCCTGACTTAATTCATTTTGTGCTGCTGTAGTAGAATACCACTATCTTAGTTTCTTTTCTATTTTTATGGCAAAACACCATGACCAAAGCAACTTAAAAAGAAATCATTTAATTTGGGGTCATGATTGCAAAGGATTAGAGTCCACATCTTTCATGGTAAGGAGCCCGACAGCAGGCAGGCCTCCCTTTTGAAAGCCCACACCTAGCGACATGCCTCCAACAAGGCCACACCTCCTAATCCTTCCCAAACTGAGGACCAAGCATTCATATATATGAGCCTATGGAGGCTAATCTCATTCAAACCACCACAACCACAAACTTGGTAATTTTAAAATACTGTAAATTTATTTGGCTCACAGTTATGGAGGCTAAAAAATTGAGAGCTTTTTGGCTGCTTTGTCCCTTAGTGTGGGGGCAGAGAAAAGGTGAGGAAGAGCAAGAGAGGGTGGAACTTGGTTTTATAAGAAATCCACTTTTTGGCAGTGAGCCCATCCCTTTGACAACATTACATATCTAAGAAGGAAAAGCCCTCAAACCTAGTCACTTCTCCCACTTTTAAATTCATTATATTTTATGTGTGTGAGCGTTATCTCTGCAGTATGTACATGCCTAGTACTCACGGTTGTCAGAAGAGGATGTGGGATTTTCTGGATCTAGTTATAGATGGTTGTGAGCTGCCATGTGAATGCTGGAAACTAAACCTCGGTACTCTGTAAGAGCAGCCAGTGCTCTTAACTGCTGAACCATCTTTCTAGCCCTGCTAGGCAGTTTTTAAAGGTCCCACCACTCAGCGCTAGCCTCACATCCTACTATATTCTAAAATAAAATAAAAAAAAAATTAAAGATTGAAATGTAAAAAATCCTGAACAATATATAGGAGATCATTAAAATTTTCATGTAGAAGCTATTGCTGATCTCAAGATGTGAAAAAGAAAACTGATGAATCTTTTCACATAGAAATTAAAACTTTATGTGGCAGAAGATATGGTATTATTAGTAAGTTGATGTAGTTTCTGTATGTCAGAGAACAGAATGTCCCTAATAGAATGGACAGAGGGATTGAATGGCTAACTTTCATAGGGGTACAAACAGACAATGAGCCTGTGAGGAGATACCATGGTTTCTAATGCTTAAGGGAATAGTGAAGCAGTAATTAGTTTTTTTCATCAAAGAAAAAAAAATGAGAAGATTGATAAATGGCATCTCACATCTGTGCTGCAGAGCCAGGTGGAGGCCATGGAAGCTGTACATATCATGGTAGTTCCCAGTGATACATATGCATTTGTTTTACAGTACTGTTCTTTATAGGTCATGTTAACTTTCAGAAGTACGTAAGTGTCCATGGGATAGTTTATTGATAGTTAATCGATAAGCAGAAAAAACTCCAGTGCTTATGATGAACCCTTTCCTTGAGATCTTAAGATAGGTTGTATATGTAAAGCCACATGCTCACTTCCATTGTGGTATTGTGGTAGTCAGAAATTGACACAGCCGTCCATTACTTGAAGAATGCTTACGTCTTGGTATATGCCACATAAGATAACTTGCAGTATTAAAAAAGAATGTGATGATGAAACTGTGTGAGGAAGTAATTGACATGATTTAAATTTTATTCAGGAAGCATTTATGTAGATATATATATAAGTCTGTATAAGCAGAAAAAAATTGGCAGGTGTCAACTAGGGTCGAATAGTCTACCATGGGGCATATTGACTGTAAATGATATTGTCTATATTTTTGTATTTTTGAAATAAAATTGTTTTGATTAAAATGCTATTACTTTCATACAAGATACATTTTTGTCTTGAGAACAATTGAAATAATTCCAGAAGAGTACCAAAGAAAGATGGTTATCATTAACTTACATTAGACCTTAGTTTGTATACCCAGTGGGCACAGCACATAAGTCAGTTGTTTTTCCTATCATCCTCTACCCTAGTCCGCATACTTCTACTCTTGTCCCTGTCTCCCAGGGTAATTCATTTTAACTGTGGTTCTTGTCAGCACATACACTACTGAACGGTGTAGAAGCCAAGCCGTGCTGTACACAGTGATTGTTTTTCCTTTCCTACTTTCGTTAGCATCATTTCCACATTCAGATTCTGCTAGTCTCTCCAATATCAGATAGGCAGTATCAGTCCAGACATCAAATGGAATGCCGTTTGAATTCCCCTCCCCTTTTTCCTCCCTCTCTCCCTTTCTTGTTGGGGATTAAACCTGGGGTATTGGACATGCTAAGCAAGCACTGAGTCCTGTCGTTTGAATTTCTTGAAGAATTCTCGGAGTCTTCAGCAGGACCTTGGATGGCTACTTAGTAGGCTGACTGAGTAGCTATTGCTATGGTTTTTATTATTGTTGTTTGTTTGTTTTAATTATGAACCCAGATTCTTCATTGAATTTGGAGAAACTGATGCTGTTTTCTAGTTGAGTATCTTGGATTTTTGTGGGTGGTATAGGTTCATTAAAATGAATTCTGTCTCTGGGAGACTGAAGTCTGGAGGGTTTGTTTTTAGTGGACTTTGACTTTAAAGAAGGTGACCTGACCTCAGACTTCTTGTTCTGACCTTCTCTGAACTTTGCTTAAACCTGAGGTCAACTTCTGTATTTCAGGTCCCTCCTTTTTAGTGGCTTCAATAGATAACTATCCCTGGGTACGATGACATGATTACTTCTATTCTTTGCCTTTCATTACAAGATGGCTTATAAATGCCTTGTGTCAGAAAGAGACATTCCCAGAATAACTTCAGAGATTGTTTTTTATGGCAGGGATAAGAAGAGCCCAAGTCCTGCAGTGTTACCATCACACAGGAAGAAGAGCAAAGCATGTAGGTGACATACTGCCCGAGCTCAGTGCTCCAGCTTCTAGCACACTCTTGGGATTTCCCTCTCTGAGTGGGAGTTGAGTGGGTCCCTTCACCCCCCACCCCTGTTAGAAAGTGCTCTTGTTTCATCCAGACCTTAATATTTGCCACTGCAGAGTAGGGTTTTCAACAACTCTCTAAAAGGGGTCAGATCTTCTCAGTGTTGGCTGGGTAACATCACTAAGGGCTTCTGAATTGCTGGAACCAGCCTCAAGATGCTGATTCAGCTGGTTTAGGGTACCATTACTATGAAACAAACAAGCAAAAGGCCCTCATAGCTGAGAACTCTGCCTGATTAACAGATCCTTCATTCTGTTCTGCTGAGCTTCACGTGGGTCTGTGAATTCTTGAAGGGTAACCGAGACTGACCAGCATGTGAGTTTTACAGTGCCAAACATGATGTACGATAGGGCCTGCTCCCCACAGAGGCCTCTCCCAGACCTTACTCTGAGGTCTATTTCTTTACTTGATGGCCAGAATCTAGGGACTGTTCTTGGGCCAGAGACTAGGCCAGATGTCAGGAGAACAATTTGACAAGGGCCTGTAGAGAGGTTATAGGGTATTTGCTCTATCCCTGGAAGTGAATTCCTGTTGTGAGAGCATGTCTATGATGTTTTAGTTAGGGAGCTACACCCCATCCCACTCTATACAGTGCCCAAGTTGGCTCAGATAGAAATTACCAGACTGTGCGTGCGTGCGTTCTTTCTTTCTTTCTTTCTTTCTCTCTCTCTCTCTCTTTCTTTCTTTCTTTCTTTCTTTCTTTCTTTCTTTCTTTCTTTCTTTCTTTCTTTCTTTCTTCTCTTTCTTTCTTTCTTTCTTTCTTTCTTTCTTTCTCTCTTTCTTTCTTTCTCTCTTTCTCTTTCTCTCTCTCTCTCTCTCTCTCTCTCTCTCTCTCTCTCTCTCTCTCTCTCTTCTTCTTCTTCTTCTTCTTCTTCTTCTTTTTTTTTTGAGACAGGGTTTCTATCTTTGTTATAGCCCTGACTGCCCTGGAACTTGCTTTGTAGACCAGGTTGCCTTGAAGTCACAGAGATCCTCCTGCCTGTGCCTCCCAAGTGCTGGGATTAAAGGCATGTGCCACTGCTGCCTGGCTTCAGACTGTGCTTACTTTATATTATTATTTTTTTAATGGCTACAGTAGACATTTATTTAAAGCGAGGCATCTGCAGAGCAAATATTTCTTAAATTGTGATTCAGGTTGAAACAACCTCATAAAAATATGCTCAGACCAGGCACATCCACAGATCTCAAACTACAAGATTATTTCTTTGCCCATTCTTACTTCTCTTTCCCAAATAACCTCTTTCAGATAGGGTTCAAGGTCGAATTTGTCCTCCTCATATTTTGTCTACTGTTCCTTAGGCAAGATCTGATTCCTCCTGGTCAGGTCCAGGGCTCTCTTAATTTGAAACATTCTGTCATTATAAAGATCCTCAAGAAGCCTTCTTATGGCTTCTTTCACATCTTCAGTCTCGCATATTGTATCATCTCGCATTACCCCCAGTTTGTTGAATCCTGCAGCATTATAATACCTTTTTCGAAAGCATCCAGCCACTTGCTTGACACTGCATCAGCAGGTCTGCCCACCGTTTTGACCTGAGAGTCAGATTGTGCTTTCTTATTTTCCAATCAAATGAGGTTACTGAAGCTAGCTCCCTGAAGTTCATCAAGTGTCTGGTCAGAACCAGTTCTTCAGTAGCCTTACTGCTCCTCTCCTAGAGTGGGATCTTCCCACCATGCAGCTCCTTCGTATTTCAGTGAGATCAGTCATGTTTCAAGAACATCTGTTTCCACATTGATTTAGAATTGACCCTCATAATTATTATGTATTCTTATGAAGTGATAGCCAGCACAGTAACGTAGCCTTACCTTTCCTGTACTATACACACTGTACTTCTTCCTACACATGCATACCTATGTAGTAAAGCTTGCAAGTTAGGATCAGTGAAAAATTAACTAACATTATACTGTACTGTCCATTTTTCTCAAAATACCTTCCTGTACTTTTCACGGTTTTACTTACAGAGAGTGCTTTATAGCCTCTGATTGGTGTATCCCCCTTGTCAGCATCACCAGTCCTGTGCTCAGCACTGAGTAAAGGATTGTGGGCCAGGTGTGGTGGTTTCTTTATTTCCATCACTTTAGGGGCAGAGGCAGGTGGGACTCTGAGGGTTCTAGGGTATCAGCAAATTTCAGGTCATCCAGGACTGCAGAACTGAGACCCTGTCTCAAATAAATGAAGAAAGGATTGTGTGAGCATGTATTCAGTGAGTAGATGCTAGACAAAAAGATGACTCATGTCCCAGGTGGGATGGAGCAGGAGATGTGAAGTTTCTTCACACTTTTCAGAGTGGCATGAAATTAAAAAATTAGGAACTGTTAATTTTCACTTAATATTTTTAGACTACAGATGACAGTGGGTAACTAGTACCATGAAATATGAAAATGTAGGTAAGAAAAAACTACTGGTTTTTCTTCTGCCCACCTCCAGAGCATATAGGATCAACAACAGTCAGAAATTCTGAATGTAATTTGATGGGTATGCCGTTTGGGGATTTGATCTGAAATGAGCTTCCTTGGCAAAGTTGAGAAACACTTTGTAAAAGTAGCATTCATTCACTGCCTCATTCATTCCTTCAACATAGTTTTGAGCACATATTCTAGCAGGCCCTGCTCTGGGCTCCGGGGATCAGTAAGACTAGCTAGTGGAGATAATAATAGAGAATAAAACAACCGAGAATAATAATAAGGTATCTGGAAAGAGATACTTCAAGAAAAGGAGGAGGTGGGAAGGGTGGTGGTGTGCTGATTTGGAGGGAGTGATAAGGCAGTCTCTGAAGGGACAGCTGACTCTGTACCTGTGAGCTGTGAAGTACAGTTAGGCCTTGTGTGTTCAGGGCTGCCAGCAATAGATGGAAATGGAAGGCTCTGAGAGCAAGAGCATGGCAGGTTTTAATCACAGGAGCAGTGAGGAGTGAGGGCAAATGGTGGGGCAGAGGTGGAGGAGAGGCCCTGGCTGAGGGTGATGGGCTGAGGAGCAGGGAGGAAGGACCTTGCCAGATGTGTTTTGTGTTTTAGGATCCTGCTGAGAAGGATGATGATAATTTGTAGGTCTTTTAAAAAGACTTTATTTTATGTGTATGAATGTTGCCTGCATATATGTATGTATGTACACCATGTGAGAGCAGTGTCTACAGACCAAAAGAAAGAAGTCTGGTCTTCTGGAATTCAAGTGGTGAGCCTCCTTGATGGTGCTGGGGACCAAATTTGGGTCCTTAGGAGGAGTAAGTGCTCTTGACTGTTAAGCCATCTTTCTAGCTTTTGTTTGTAAGGAGGCAGGGTCTCATTATGTAGCCCTGGCTGTCCTGGAACTCACTGTATAGACCAGGCTGGCCTTAAACTCAGAGATTCACTTGTCTCTGCTTTCCAGGTACTGAAATGAAAGATGTAGGCCATTATGCCCAGCACTAATTTGTATTTGCAGCTTGAGCATGTGGTACCAAGCATGTGTTCTAGTAGGTTTGTGTGGTAAATAAATGCATGTTTGTAGCTAGAGTTTTCCTGGTCCTGCCTGGCCCACAGTCAGGACAAACCTCTCTCACCCCCCAGTCCCACAGCTGCTCAGACCCAAACAAGTAAACACATAGAGACTTATATTGCTTACAAACTGTATGGACGTGGTAGGCTTCTTGTTATCTAGTTCTTTTTTTTTTTTTTTTTTTGTTTTTGTTTTTTCGAGACAGGGTTTCTCTGTGTAACTTTGCGCCTTTCCTGGAACTCACTTGGTAGCCCAGGCTGGCCTCGAACTCACAGAGATACTCCTGGCTCTGCCTCCTGAGTGCTGGGATTAAAGGCGTATGCCACCACCGCCCGGCTTATCTAGTTCTTATATCTTAAATTAACCCATTTCTATTAATCTATAAGTTGCCGCATGGCTTGTGGCTTACTGGTATCTTTTACATGTTGCTTGTCATGGCGGTGGCTGGCAGTGTCTCTCCCCTCTGCCTTCTACTTCCTGGCGGGTGAGAGAGATTTGTCCTGACCATGGGCCAGGCAGGACCAGGAAAACTCTAGCTACAAATGGTGCCCCACATTGGGCGCCAGATATTGGTGAAATTATTAAGGCTACTCCACGTAGTTAAAAGTGAGGTTTATTTTGTGGGGTGACTTACAAGTGAAGGGATAGGTTGCAGTGTCTGGGATAGGTGTGGCACAATCCAGCGGTGTTCTCTGGAAAACTCTGCTCGATCTACCTTCAGCGTCCTGGGTCCAGGAACCAAGAGAGCTGGCCCATCCGGATCTTGGGTCTTCAGGGTCCTCTCTTGGCTCCGCCTTGTAGGTGTAACAGTTACTGAAGCCTCAGTGGGGGTTGGAACTTCCAGATCAAAGCTGGAATGGCTACCCACTACACATGTCCCTGAGTCTGCCTTGAAGGAAGACCCAAGAAAGCTACAGCAGTGTTTGTGTGAGAGGCAGATTGCAGGCAGGTGAGGAGAAGCGGGGCACTTTGAGGAACTCTTTCCCGTTGTTAGCCCACAGTGACTTGACACTCATGTGTGTAATGCAGGGTGGCCCCTACATGTCACAGTTCTGCCTCACCCTCTCCAGTGCTAGAATGACAGGTGTGATGCTCAGCTGCTTATTTTTCGTCTGTCTTTAGTAGAGTTTGATTTTTAAACCACATCTGTCTTTAGAAAGCCACTTTGTTAATATATCATTTATGAAATTTTTACATAAGGAAAAAAATTGTTATATTGAAGACAAAGTCTCTAACTGATTCTTTTCTGAGATAAGTTGATGAATGTTTAGAGGTTTGACATTTGGGTTTCGAAGAAATAGTCATTGAGATTTGAGTGGTTTTGATAAGTGACACATGCTGTTTCCATAGACAACAATTTGCTTTTCTATTGTAAATGACATTTCTGCTTGTTTCTCAGGCAACAGAAACAGATGTTAAAATCAGTGTGTGTACCCGAGCCTACCATCTACTTGTGGAAAAACTGGGCTTCAATCCAAATGACATCATCTTTGACCCCAACATTCTTACCATTGGTACTGGAATGGAAGAACATAACTTGTATGCTATCAATTTTATTCATGCAACAAGAGTCATTAAAGTAAGTCTGGGTATTTGCTGTCTTTACCCAAGACACAGCTCAAATTTATCACCTTGGTTTAGTGCGTGCTTAGAACTAACACATACTGATTTGCTGAGAATAGGAATGTTCCTGTCCTTAGTTTTCTAAAATGTAGGGACTTTTATCTTTTATATAATGCTATTTTAATTATAGTGTATAACACACATGACAATATAGAAAACATACAGTCTGTAGTCTATAGTAGATAAGTAGTTATGAACCATATAGTAACTTTCACTTTTCTGAAGTGGCATGAGGCTACTGCCCCATCTCTTTTTCTGGGTATGCTTTATTCTCAATTTCATGAAGTAACTTTCATTCTGATATCTATGGTTCTGAGACTTCATTATTGTTTTTGATAATAATTTTATTACTTATATGCATGTTTAGTTTACATTTATATCCATCGATTTTTGTGCTTGCCAGTGTATGCTCTAAAATTTAGTTTTGACCTGAGTCAGTACTCAGGCTGCTTTTGTAGTCAGCTGTGGACAAGTCTTGTGTAGGCTTGACTCACATCCTCAGATGAGGATGGCCTTGGGGAGAGTCAGTGCTTACTCTGTAAACAGGTGTCTTATGAGTCTGTTCAGTGCCCTTTTATGTTCTGCTTTTTGTTTGTGATTTCCCGGTTTGAAAATGCCCTTCAGTCCTGGTGCTAGTGCTTTTTAGTGTTCACAAGTGCAGGACACCTATGGTGTGTCTAGTAGAGAAAATGCTTGTTGAATAAGCCTCATTCAGACATAAGTCACAGGGCTGCTGGTTATGAGTTTAGTCTTAATAATTAAGATGTGCACGCCAAATAAAGTGTCTTTAAATATTTATTCATTTTTATTTATATATATGTATGTGTGCCTGGTTGGGTTTTTAAGTGCCCCAAAAGCCAAAGAGTGTTGGATTCCCTGACACTGGAGTTAGAGGTTGTTGTGAGCCAGCGTGGGTGCACTGTTGTCTGTTTACAAGAGCAGTTTGCGCTCTTGACCGCTCTGCCAGCTCCAGCCCATAGTATGTTCTCAGCAGACACACAAAACAAGGCTGTATGTTGATGAGGTGATGAACATAGGACCAGAGACTGCCAGCTGCTATGTTACTTGTGAGGACAGAACTATTAGGGAATTACAAGAATTAGGTGTATGTCCACATAGTGTAAATTGGCCTCTTTTTCAGCTTAATGTAATTCAAATTGTAAATTGCTTATACTGTTTTCCCCCTATTCAGCTTTTTTTTTTTTTTTTTTTGACCGGGTCTGACCATGTAGCTTAGGCTGGTTTAAACTTACCAGCCTCTTGCCCAACCCTTCTCCAGTGCCACCAGGCCCACATCAGCCTCGTTTTGAATTTCATTTGTATTGCTATGGCTTTATTTGTCTATTTTTCCTAGTGTATAATTATTTGCCTGAGTCACGACTAGCCATTTCACTGTTCAACAGTTGTGAACATTCTTGTATTAGGTTGGTGCAAAATTAATTGCAGTTTCAGATGGTAAATTTTAAATCACAGCTAGACTCAAACATACCTTCATTAATCAAAATAGGAACCATTATAACCAACTTGTTTTTACCAATGAGAAATAAATTTTTTAATTCTCTTAGCATAAAAAAAAAAAGATTAGTGTTTTACAGGCTGTGAAGATAGTTCAGCAGGTAAAGGTATTTGGTATCAGTCAAGCTGATGGTCTGTGTTCAGTCCCTAGGTCCTACATAATAGGGAAGGTGAGAACTGACTCCTGCAAGTTGTGTTCTGACCTCTTCATACACATTGGCTTGTCTGCATACTGCTCCAAATACATACATACATACATACATACATACATACATACATACATACATACATAAATGTAATAAATACTTCTTTAAAAGTCAGTGCCTCAGGATTCAGTAACTCTTGGAAAGAATTTTCTCTGTCCTGCTGATTGTAGAAATTTTTTTCCTTTAAAAAGTTATCAGGATGATTGAAGAAATGGCAGTCTGTTGGTGAGTGATCAGGTGAATATGGTGGATAAGGCAAAACTTCATAGGCCAGTTCTTGACTTTTGAAGCATTGGTTGTGTGATGTGTAGTCAAATGATGCCATGGAGAAGCATTGGACCCTTTCTTTTGACCAGTACCAGCTGCAGGCATGCATAGTATAAAATAAATATTTAAAAAAGCAAGTAATAAATCATTAGCAAAAACCCCATAAAGCAGAACTGCATTTTTTTTTTTCTTACCATAACCAAACTTACCAAGAATGTATTTCAACATTAAGGAACAAATTTCCACAATGAAACCCGCCATTACTTTTGCACCAATCTAATGTGTTAGGCCCATATGCCTGAGTTAAGCACATATACCTGAGTTTCTCTGTAACTTAGGGGTGGAATGGCTGTCTTCCTGACACTTAGGCCTGTGTTGAGAGTTACTGTTATGGCTAATGCTGATATTGTCATAGGCATCTCAGCTGCCTTTGCTCGTCTGTATTTTGTTAAGTTGATGATGAACTAGAGAGCTTGTTACTGAAGACTTCCGGCTTTGAAAGGCTCAGGAATGTATGCACAAGCACATTTATAGATGCATGCACATAATCTTTTGCTTTCTGCCCGGCCCCCCCCCCCCCGTCATTTATCAAGCAAACATTTCTTGTAACTCATTTTCATGCCTTACGATGGTCGTTATAGAGATAGTCAGAGATAAAAATAGGATTTGATATTTTTCCTACAAAGGCTAAAGTCTATTAGGAAAAGCTACTTAGGAAGCAGTACTTAGAAGTGACACTGTAAAAGGCAAGATATATCTATATAAACTAAAGAGGAACCAGAGTACTTGACACAGTTATGTGGCAAACTGTTCTTGGCCTAGTAATAAGCTCAGAGTTACTCTGGACTTTTTTTTTTTTTTTTTTTTTTTTTTTACTTCTCCTATGGTGGCTTTTGAAAAAATAAGAGAATCTTTTCATGTTTTTACATTTTTCCAGGAAACATTACCAGGAGTCAGAATAAGTGGAGGTCTTTCTAACTTGTCCTTCTCCTTCCGAGGGATGGAAGCCATTCGAGAAGCAATGCATGGTGTTTTCCTTTACCATGCCATCAAGGTAGGGTGAAACCAACTTCAGTTTAGGTGCTGGGAAGATGGCTCTGGGGGTGGGTGAAGTGTTCGCTGTACAAAGCCCAAGGATTGGAGTTGAAATTTCACAGCCTCTGTGAAACTTAGTGTAGTAGTAGCTCCTACTGGTGAATGAGAGATGGAGACAGAATCCTTGGAAGATTGTAGGACCAGCTAGCCTAGCATGTCCAGTGGTGGACAAGAGACCCTGTCTGAAACAAAACGAAAGGCAAGAGCCAACACCTAGAGTTGTCCTCTGACCCCATACATGTGCCATGGTACGTGTGTATCCACACACACACACACACATATATATGCACATACATTGTAAACACATGCAAGATTTTTCAAAGAATTGAAACAGAAATGATGGCACTGGACTTGGACGTACAGCAGGCTTAAAGACAGTCCTGCAGGATACCTGGCCTCTTCTGTCTTTAAATGAAGCTTCAGTGGAGCAGAGTGCCCTCCTCCCTTCTCCTGTGTCTTGTCTAGGGAGCTTTTACAGTACAGCAGAGCTGAATAGTGACCAGCTATATTATAAAGCATTTTTCTCTGATCCCCGATTTAGGATGTCAGTAAAAAGTCTCATTTTCCTTTATATTGCCCTTAGTTTGGTATGGACATGGGCATAGTCAATGCTGGCAACCTCCCTGTGTACGATGATATCCAAAAGGACCTTCTTCAGCTCTGTGAAGACCTCATCTGGAACAGAGACTCTGAGGCTACGGAGAAACTCTTACGATACGCCCAGGTAGAGGAGAAAGTATCCCAAGAGTGGCTTTTCATTATTTCATTTTATAGTGCTCTAGAGATGGTATTGCAGTTAGGTTGAGGAGGGAGAAATAGACCTTGTCTAGATTGCTTATATCCTCTTCCCCGTCTTAGCGCTGGGACTCTGGCTTGACTGTATGCCGACCCTGTGCATGCTGCCACAGTCTCTGTGAGTTCATATGTGTGTCAGTCCTGTTGTGTTTGGAGGACACTGTTTCTTTGGTGTCAGACATCCCCTCTGGCTCTTAAAATTTTTCTGCTTCCCCGTTTCTCATAGTTTCCTAAGCCCTGGGTGGGAGGGTTGTGATGAAGACTTTCCATTTTGGGACTGAATGTTCTAAAGTCTCTCAATCTCTGCACATTTTTCAGTTGTGTGTCTCTGTGTTAGTTCCCATCAACTATAAGAGAAAGCCTCTCCAATGATGGCTGAGTGAGACACTGATCTATTGGTAAAGCAGAAAATAGTGTTTGGTTTTCCTCTGGGCTTATTGTCTATCTAGTCTCAGGTTCTTGGCCACTTGAGCAGTGTTAGATATCGGTTCCATCTCAGGAGTGGGCTTTAAATCTAATCAGAGAGTGGTTGGTTGCTCCTTCCCACACTGTTTGTGCCACTGCTGCACCAGTATATCATACAGGCAGGTCACTACTGCAGGTTGCAGGGCTTGTAGCTGAGTTGGTGATTATCTTTCTCTACTAGTAGCAAGCAGAGTACCTTACAGTACTGTAGGCAGATGGGGCATTTGTAGGCGGACTTTTTCTGGCCCTCTTGCCAGTTCCCAAGTAACCACATGGAGGCTTCTTATTAATTAGCAAAGCTTGGTCGATAGCTTAGGCTTGTCCCACTAGCTCTTATAACTTAAATTAACCCATTTCTATTCATCTTCATGTTGCCATGTGACTCATGGTATTTACCTGTCTTTCTGCATATCTGTTCCCTCTGTATCCACTGGTGACTCTGCCTTTCTTCTTCCCAGCACTCTCTCTGCCCTGAAAATCCTGCCTAGCTATTGGCCATTTAGTCTTTATTAAACCAATCCTAGTGATATTTCTTCACACTGTGCAAAAAGATTATGCCATAACACAGTGCTATGAACACTAGTAGGGGGAAGACTAGTTAGGTACCATTAAAAATTGTGCAGTGTGTTGTGGTCATTACTATCTTTTGGGGTGTGTGTGTGTGTGTGTGTGTGTGTGTGTGTGTGTGTGTTGGGGATTGAACCCCAGCATTTGAACATGCTAGGTAAATGCTCTACCACTGACCTATCTCCCAGGTTCCTGTGTTTTGTCTTTGCGTTATGAACGTCCTTTTAAGTAACTGATTAGAAGTAAAATGGGCTTGATGTGTTCCCTTGTACTTCTGAAATGACTGCTTCATTCTAAATACTGATTTTTTGGGTAAAATTAATCAGGTTTTGGATATAGCTATCAGGTGTGGGGTAGTTTTTTTCATGTGAGTGAAATCTTATTGGTCTTTGTTTGTATTTACAATTATCTGTATCCATATTTCCCTCACTGACTCATGAATGTGGCACACTATTTTTTTTCTGGATTGCTTGGAACAGTCTTCCCTGTTTTAATACAGGAACTTCCCCAAGTCAGGAATTGTTTTGATTGTGTGGCTTGTTTGATTATGCCATTCTTGTTTTTGACTTTTTTTGAGACATGATTTCATTATGTAGTGTATATGGACTTGAAACTCACATTCCTCCTGCCTCAGCTTCCCAAGTGTTGGAATTATAGGAATGTGCCACTACTGCTTATGGCTCCCAGATTTTGACAATTGTGTGTGGGTGATGTTGACCCTTCCTGAGTGTTAGAGAATAACATTTATGTCCTAGAAATATTTTGATGTCAGTTAATTTTTTCTTTTTGTTTTGTTTTTCGAGACAGGGTTTCTCTGTGTAGCTTTGCACCTTTCCTGGAACTCACTCTGTAGCCCAGGTTGGCCTCAAACTCACAGAGATCTGCCTGCCTCTGCCTCCTGAGTGCTGGGATTAAAGGCGTGCGCCACCACCGCCTGGCGATGTCAGTTAATTTTTAAGAAAGAAAAAGTACAACCATTCCTTTTCTCTACTGAAAATTTCAAATTTTAAATGATTTTTTTTTCTTTTTCAACATTTACTTCAGTCTTGATTCATGTTGAACACCTTGGGGTCTGGGAAGTTAAAGGAAGGTTAAGACACTGCTTTTTTTATTTGCTGCAGATAGTTCACTATGTATCATTTATACTTACTTTTTGGTCTTAATTTTAATTCAGACTCATGGCAAAGGAGGGAAGAAAGTCATCCAGACAGATGAGTGGAGGAATGGCTCCATTGAAGAGCGTCTTGAGTATGCTCTCGTGAAGGTGAGTACCAGAGCCTGTACAGGAAGCCTGGTGACTCATGGCGCCCTGGTGCCATTGCTGACAGCAGGTGGAGGGGGCGCTGCCCTAGACTTCTGACCATTGACTCCTAACCTGCAGGGGTCTGTTTCCCAGTGCCGATTGACAGTGTCTAAAGATGTGTCCAGTTTTCACAGATGGGGTGGAAGATGCTCTGGAACTCAGTGGCTGCAATGCACAGGATAGGCTCACATACACAGCAAGGACTTGCCCAGGCAATTGTAGTTCTGAGCTTGAGAACCCTCTCCAAACCAGGTTCCTTTAGGTCAGTCAGCAGGACAGTAACGGCTCTTCCCAATAGATAGAATTTTAGATAAGATATCAGTTTCCACATTTGTGAGCCTGGAAAATTCCAGAGTGTTTTTAAAAAAGGCTCTAGAATTTAACTTTTAATTCTTAGACCTCCTAAGAGTCTTCAGTTTTTGGACTATTCATTTGTAGCTACAATCCTTGAGGCTTGTCAGCAAAGGTCAGGCAAGTCAAGGGGAGAAAGTTCCATTTTTTTTTTTTTTTTTAAACTTCACCTGAGAGCCTTTCTAGTGTTCAATCCTGTTCTAGCCATTAGTGTCATATATAATAAGAGAAGATACTGGTTTATTTATTTATTTGAGACAGGATCTTACTGTGTGTCCCTGGCTGGCCTGGAACTCACCATGTAGATCAAGCTGGTCTTGAATTCACAGAGAATCTACTTGCTAGTGCCTCCTGAGTGCATTACCACACCTCATTGAGCAGATAGATAATGATTTTATAGAGATGCTTATTTACTAGCATATAATCAGTTGCTGAGGTTGATATCACACATGATATGCACTTACTTTACCCTGAGCCTTCACTAATAGAGAAGTCTCACTAATACCTTTTTTTTTTTTTTTTTTTTTTTTTTTTTTAGTTACTTCCTATTACTAGCTAGACATTGTAAATAAATGACATCACGGTGATTGTCAAAATAAACACAGGGTTGATACTGTTGTGATTCTGTGAGGAAACAAACTTAATAAATATCTGCGTTAGTGATGAGAAGCCGGACTCAAACTCTGTCAGACTGATTCTGGGATTCGTGTTCTTAAGCATTTCCCTGATTCATTCTTTGATTTTGACCTTAATACAATGACTTGTTTGTTCCCTTCTCCCTCCTTCTTTTTCTTTCTTTTTTTCTTGTAAGGGCATTGAAAAGCACATTGTTGAAGATACTGAAGAAGCCAGGTTAAACCAGGAAAAATACCCCCGACCTCTGAATATAATTGAAGGGCCTCTAATGAATGGCATGAAAGTGGTTGGTGATCTTTTCGGAGCTGGAAAAATGTTTCTACCTCAGGTTGGCAAAACAGAGACATTTTAACAAATCTCTTTTTCTGTTTTTCAGTAAATAGTGAGTTTGAGTATTTTCTGAGTTTTCAGTATAGGCAGAGCTTGACGGTGTTATCTGATCACTCCTTCTCTGGGTGTATTTAGGAACCATCTCTTGCCAGTCCATCTTAGAGTGTGTAGAGGTTAGAAAGCTTGCAGACATTATTAAATCTGCATGTTCTGAATTTCCATGCCACCTCTCACCTGAGTGCTACCCAAGATAAATGTAACGTTAATACTAACATTTGACATGACAAGCCAGTAACCATCTTTAGAATGCATATTATGAAAATATATTACTATTTTAAATAGTGGGACTTAAAATGTTATGCTTTAAGTAAAAATAGAACTCTTTATTAAAGCAACTACTTAAAACTATCATTTAACAAATCCTTGCTGAGCATCTAGGTTAGGGGCGCTGAAGCATATAAAAAGCTAAGAGAGCCTCTTCTTTCATAAACCTCAGTTTTAAATGAGTTAAAATCCTGGAGATAGAATAATGGTGATGCGTCATGTTGAGACATGGAACTTAAAAAGACTACAGAATTCAGAGACACAGTAGAAGAACTTTAGGCAGCGGGGGGAAAAACCTACCAAGTGAAAGTTGAGAAACAGAAATTATAACCTTCGGTTTGTGTTTGGTTTTCTTCTTGCTGTGCCTCATTTATTGGTGTTCCCCACAAGGATCTAATTCCTCATCTTGCTCACTGTAGAAACCTGGGAATTATGTGTTCTTAATTGGTCCTGAAGCTTCACAGGTCAACAGTGGCCGTCGTGATGGTTTGCTAATGATGCCTGACTCTGCTTTCGTCCAGGTTATAAAGTCAGCCCGTGTCATGAAGAAGGCTGTTGGACACCTTATCCCTTTCATGGAAAAAGAAAGAGAAGAAGCCAGAGTACTTAATGGTTCAGTCGAAGAAGAGGCAAGTCATTTTGTCCAGGCCTGGAGCCCTTTCAGGAGCTGGCCTGGAAGACTCTTGTTTTTGTGGGGCTGGGAGCCTCATCAGTAAAGCTTCATAAAAGTTGGTGCCCTCTTTCCACCTTTACTGGGTGGGCTCAGGCTTGGACTCAGGTCTTTAGGTTTTCACAGCAGATCTTCCCCTGCTGCATCATCTTGTTGGCCATGGTCGTGTTTTGAATGTATCGTTTGCTTTTAGAAAGCTCTTCCCCAAATACTCTTTGGTTGTACCCTTGGTACCACTTACAGCAGTCATCCTTGCTGACTACACCACCAGAGTCAACCACTAGACTTTTTACTCTATTTAGAGCCCTGTGTAGTTCAGGCAACTTTGGTCCCTAGAACTCGAAATTCTTAATCTAAATTTGCAGTTGGCTGAATTAGAGAGATGATGCATGCCTTGTATACCTTTCCTTTCCATTTTCTTGTTTCATCAGTGTACAAAAGAACTGTTTTAGAAAAATAAAAGATGCTTCTACATTCCCTGCACTGGGCTGCTTTCAAAACTTGAGGGAAATCTGCAGTTGGCCAGTTCCTCCCTTGTAGCAGGCTTTCTTTTGGGCCACCAACCAGTCCCAAGTTATGACATGGAGACTTAATATTAGTTATGAATGGCTTGGCCTTATCTTATGCTCGTTTCTAGCTCTTATATATTTAACTTGTTTCTCTTCATCTACGTTTTGCCTCAGGCTTTTTATCTTTCTTTTCTTCTGTATGTCCTACTCCATCTAGCTGGCTGGCCCTAGGCCTCTCTCTTTCTCCCTTATTCTCACCTTTCTCTTCTCCTTTCTAGATTTCTCCTCTCTGCCCACCAGCCCCACCTATCCCTCTCCTGCCTAGCTATTGGTCGTGTAGCTCTTTATTAGACCAGTCAGGTGCCTTAGGCAGGCAAGGTGAAACAACCTTGCAACACCTTTTTACATAATTAAACAAATGCAGCAGAAACAAATGTAACACACCTTTACACAGTTAAAGTAATATTCTGCAGCATAAACAAATGAAACAAATCTTTACATAGTTAAATATTCCACAACACTCCCCTTTCCAACTCTCAGCAATATATCTTGGCAGTTTCAGGGTTAAGGTTGTGGTCTTTAGCTGCAGGACTGTGTCTGTGACTGTTGACCCTCTTTCAGATGCTAGAACCTGTGAGCTTGGTTGAAATCCCTGGGCTGACCTGCTAGGCAGGCCTCTTTTGAATTTCTGGGAGACACAGAGCTCCAAGTAGAGACTGTTACTGGGTCCCCTACCTGCCTTTGAGGTCGTTCTGGTGTTTATTCCTCTGCCATCACCTGTGTGGCTCTTGAGACCCAGATGATCTTCCCTGATGACCCCCCACCCATGCTTAACTGCTTGCCTCACTTTGCAGGACCCTTACCAAGGCACCATTGTGCTGGCCACTGTTAAAGGTGATGTGCATGACATAGGCAAGAACATAGTTGGTGTGGTGCTGGGCTGCAATAATTTCCGGTAAGTTGAGACCTCACCTCATCCCCTTCATGTTTAAAAAGGAATGTAAATCGTAAATGTTTTACTGGGTGAGAGGGATGGGGTGGTTATGGCCATGGAAAGGTGTTGGTTTGTCTACAGCTGTGAATACAGCTTTGTTTGTAGGTTCATAATTATGTATCTCTTAGGTATTTGTTAAGGGCATAGAGAGTAAGACATAATCCCTAGAGTCAGGCAGCCAGGAGGCTTCTTGAGAATCTGTATTGGACATAGTCTCTAATAGTTGGTCATCAGACTTGTCTTAGGGTTTCTATTGCTGTGATGAAACATCATGACTAAAAAGCAAGCTGGGGAGGAAAGAGTATTCAGCTTACACATCCACATTGCTGTTCGTCACCAAAGGATGTCAGGACAGGAACTCAAGCAGGACAGGAACCTGGAGGTAGGAGCTGATGCAGAAGCAATGGAAGGGAGCTGCTTACTGGCTTGCTTCACTTGGCTTGCTCAGCCTGCTTTCTTATAGCTTTTAGGACCAGCCCAGGGATAGCACCACCCACCATTGATTGGGCCCTCCCCCACTGATCACTAATTGAGAAAATGCCTTACAGCTGGATCTCGTGGAGGCACTTCCTCAACTGAGGCTCCTTCCATTGATGACTGTAGCTTGTGTCAAGTTGACACAAAACCAGCCA
Source organism: Peromyscus leucopus (assembly GCF_004664715.2). Taxonomy (NCBI): domain Eukaryota; kingdom Metazoa; phylum Chordata; class Mammalia; order Rodentia; family Cricetidae; genus Peromyscus; species Peromyscus leucopus. The sequence continues at coordinate 48,920,796 of NC_051067.1, forward strand.
GTACAAGGCTTCTCATGGCCAGCATGTACCATTTTCCACTCAGCAAACTGCCAGGTTTTAGACAGGGGTTCTTATGAGAGCTAGCTTTGTAGGAAGGTTTTGTCTTTAATAGTCTTGCCATCCTGTGTTTCTTGGTGATTATGCTAGTGTTCTCTAAGGAACAGAACTGATAGAATGAACTAATATATGTTTATATATTAGTAAGGATTTATTAGAGAGGCTTACAGGCTGTGGTCCAGGTAGTTTCTGATCCATCCGTTTCCCGACAGGCCAAGGATCCTTAGTTATTCAGTCAGAGACTGGATGTATCAGCAGTCCCAGTCTGGTGCTGGAGTCCCAGAGAGGTCCTAGAGAGCTGCCTGTTTCAGTCCACTTTGGAATCCCAAAGAAGTAGGCTTAACTACTTAGAGTGGGGGCAAGCAGACAGAAAGCAAAGCTTCATCTGTTGTATCCTTTTATGTGGGCTGCCACTAAGAAAGTGTGGTCCAGATTTAAGGTGAATCTTTTGACCTCAGTGATCTAGATTTAGGGTGCATCTCCCACTTCAAATAATCCAACTGAGAAAAATCTCTCACAAGTACACCAGACTGCTTGTGTTTTAGATACTTGCAAGTGTAGTCAAGTGGACAACCAAGATTAGCCATCACAGTGATGATGTAGCTTTTGGAGTGATATATTCAGGTAAAACCTCTTTTTGCTATCTCATAATGAATAAATATTCATAAAAAAGTTATTTCCACATAAGCTAGTGACTTATATTAAGTTTATATTTTCCTCACTTGACAATATAGTTCAATGAAAAATCACTCATGCCTGTCCTGGTCCGTGTCTGGCTAGCAGTCCTTTGGAGTCAGGGGCTGCTTTCCACTGTGCCTTTTCTCGGATGGAGAAGTCTGCTGGTGCGATGGTTATGCCCTCTTGGGTTCTCTTTTCTGCTGTCAGCTAACAGTGAGCCCTCCCAGGCTCTCCCCTCAACACTTGACCCACCTCTGTCTGGAACACTGATTAGACTCCATTCTGGAAGGCCCAGGCCTGTTGTGTCAGGAAGGCAGCTTCCCCATGGACAGTCTTTCTACCTTTTTTTCCCAGCCTGTCTTGAAGACAGCATTTTTTCCTAGCCTTGAAAATCAGGACTGCGGTTTCTACCACCTATTTCTTATTCGTTAAAATGACAAGTCAGCCTTTGTTCTGTGGTGTCACTGTGTAGTTGCCAGTATTGTTTTGACCTGCATCAACTTAAACTGTAATGTATTCCAAATTTCCATTGAGAAATAAGTGTTTTTGATCAGATTATTGATTGCATGACAGTTGATTTTAGGTATACTGTCTCAGCTGTGGAGAAGACAATTATGTACTTTCCCTATTTAACACTAGTTATATAAGAAGATCTGCTATCAACAGAAAACTGCTATAAGTCAAGATCAGCTGATGCTAATCCAGCCTCTCTCAGCACCTTACAGGATCATCAGTAATTTAGAGGCCTTTCACTTGTCGTAGTTTGATGGAAGGACTTTGAAAATTTTAGTTTTTTTAAAAATAGAAATGGGCAGGGTGTGGTGGTGTATGTCTTTAATCCCAGCACTCAGATACAGAGGTGGGTGGATCAACATGGTGAGTTTCAAGCCAGCACAGGCAAGTAGACAGAGAGCAAACATTTCCTTCTAGGTCATTTTATGTGGGCGTCCACCAAAAGGTATGGCCCAGATTTAAGACTTCAAATGATGCAGATTTAGAGTGGGGGTAAGAAAAAGGGAGGAAAAAAGCAACAGCAGTAGGCCCTGTGAGTACTTCTTAACCCTCAAGTAGAAGAGGTGAATTAAAAAAAGGAAAAAAAAAAGGGGGGCGGGGGGAATCACAGCTGGGTGCTGGACTGGTAGGATGCTTCCATCTAGTGGTCGGATGTGTGAATTGCAGGGGCAGCGTCAGGAAGTGACAGGCACCATCAGGTCCCTGAAAGAGGAGCTGCTGTTTAGTACAGCTAAACAGCTGTTGAGTTTTCTTTCATTTGTACCCCTCCCTTCTCCCTCCCTCCCTCCCTCTACCCCTCTGCTATTTTAATTGACACGGATTACATATTCCTAAGTTACATATTTATAAAGTGTGACATGAAAATACATGACTACAATGTGTATTGAGCAAGCATTTGTCTCCTGTGTCCTCACTGAGGCGCAGGCATCACTCTCCTCTCAGTTCTTCATAATACGCAGTAGGTGTTGTGTCCAGGAGCGCCCGCACTGCGGGGAACATGGGACTCATTTCTCCTGCTTAACTATGGTAGTTAAGTCTGCTCTGCAGCTCTTTATCTTCCTCTCCTCACCCCGTCTAGCCTCTGCTAATTACATTTCAACTTTCTTATACTTTAAGGTCAACTTCTAAGGTTCTTCACGTGAGAGAGGTCATATTCCTGTGTCTGGATTGTTTGACGTAACGTAATGTCCACCAGCCCCATCTATTTTGCTGCAAATGACAGAATTCCATTTTTTTTTTTTTTTGGCTGAATAGTAGTTCATTCCATGTGTATATTACATTTTCTTTACCGGTTTATTTATTGGTGGAGGCTTAAGCCATCTTGGCTATATATGCACAATTTTACTTTGCTTTGTGATTTCTTCTGAAGAGGAAAAGTGCTATTTTTGTCTATTTTATAAAAGTGCTATTTTTGTCTATTTTCTGTGTAATTTAAAATACTACTGGACACCATTAGTAACTCATGTTTTGTAGTTTATATTTTTTTTTGAATTTAAGTCCCAAGTACAATGTGTACTTAAAGCTCTCTTTAAAAATACTTTTAAAACAATATATGTGTGTGTGTACCTGCTAGTGCTTGTGGAAATCAGGTAACAACTTGTTCGGGAGTTGATTGTTTTGTCTACCATGTGAGTTCCAGGAATCGAACTCAGGATGTCAGGCTTGGCGGCAAATACCTTTCCCCGCTGAGCCATCTTACAGCTCTTAGAGCTCTGTTCTAAACACCAAGGAAGAACATTGGAAAATTAACAATTTTCACAACTTTCTTCCCTACCTCTCTTTCCCCTCCTCACTTTCCTCTCTTTTCACACGGGGTCTTACTGTGTAGTCCAGGGTGGCCTTGAACTTGAGTTCTTCCTATTTTAGCCCTCCAAGCGCTGGGGCTGCAGATGTGTACCACCAGACGTAGGTAAATTTTCATTTTTCCTTCTTTTCAGTCTTTTCTGTGGCAGGAAACAGTATTATACCTAGGGGAGACCCACAGACATGGGGTGCACACCACTCAGATTGAGCAAGGGATGGTAAAGGAAGTGGGTGAACAGGAGGAGACCAGAGCGGGGGTGAGAGGGGATGGCAGGGGCAGACTAGTCGTACCCACCTCTAGGCCCCAGGAAGCTCATGGAGTTTTAGCTGGTCATGGCCCCAAACCATCATGGTGTAGGGTCAGCCTGGGCTGCCCTTTCTGCCCTGCACCTAGCTGGTACTGCTTCAGTTTTCAAAGTGTGGCTCTGGTGCCCCCTGAGATGCCTCTAGTTGTTGTTAGGTCTGAACGGTCTCTGTGCTCACTGGAACACTCTACGGGAGCAGTTGTCATGCAGGAGTCTAATTCAGAGCTTCTGTTTCTCAAATATGCTAGGCACTTCATTGGTGTGCCCTTGGAGATGCCCTGGGACAGCCTCAGTCTAGATTGGTACTCAAGGCTGGGAGGGACTGCCTTTGTGAGGCCCTAAGCTCTCTGTGTGTAGAAATTGGAAATACTCCAGGGGTGTATTCAGTCATTTCCCAGCAGGACTTTTGAAGGCAGGTTAAGAACTGCAGGTTGACATTGCTTTCCAGTCCTCCTGCTCACTGTCCTCTGTCTGCCTCACTGACCAGTGCTCGTTAGTCATCTTCTGACTCCTTCTTCTCTGAGCATCCTCAAATACAAGAATGCCTCCAGGCTCAGCCCTTGGCTTCTCCTCTGTCTAGAATAATGCTTCTTAATCTTCCTTTCCCCTCATCGGAGACTCAGGTCTGGTGGGAGGGTAGGTTTGGGCTCAAGTCTTGCATTTCCAGGGAGCTGTCTGATAGCATTGGTGCTACAGGTACAGGAATCCCCAAGTAGTCAGGCCCAGGACAGGCTCAGCCTCATCATCTATCTAGTGTCTTGACTCTGATAAGGCCCGTTGTCTTCATGTGGATCTCTCTTCCCAGGCTCCAGATGTTCATGGAACTGCCTAAAGGGCTCTGTTTGAATTGAAATAGCAAGCTAATATTTTGAAAATGGAATTAGTTGCTATCATCTTAAGAACACCTCTCCCTAACTCACTCGTTTCAAAACAGTGCTCATACCAAACCCTTGGGTCTTCCTGGCTTCTCTTCTCCCCAGCTTCGTGTAATACAGTGTTTGTAAGGGCATGGCCAGCTCACCACCCATAACTGCTTCTAAACTAAACTAAACCTTGTAGACCAGGGCCAGACTATTGTTAGATGTCTTGGTGTGTAGCAACCTAACCAGTTTCTGCTTTTTCCCTGGGCTTCTCTAGTTCAAAGTGAATCTGTTTGACTGCAACCAATCTTACTCCTCCATTCAACTCCTGCAGTAACTTATCTTATCAGAGAATCATAATTCTTGCCCTGATCTACAAGGTCTTTTTTCGGGGTGTGATCTCAGAGCCACCAGAATCCTGTTCTGTTAATTAAATCAGTCTCTGAGAAATACAGGCCAGTTTCCAGTTGGGCTCAGTTGAAAAAAGTGCGGGTTCCATTGTGTGACGGTGGCTCTTGACACTGGGTTTGAGAGCCCCTCTACTGCTTTGGGTGTGTGCTCTCTAGTGTCTGTCCTTTGCGCTGCAGCCATCTCCTTTCCTGTCTTACGCATGTAAGATGTACCCAAAACTAACAAGATAAAACGGGAGAGAATGGTGAGAGCAAGATAATTGTCATTATTCTGATGATTTTTATTTAATCAGATTTAAAAACATAATACAGGGCTGGAGAGACAGTTCAGCCATTAAAGGCTAGAAAATGTCAAAAATGTAATACAGTGCTGTAAATGTGGTGCATGCTTTTTGTCTTGGTTTAAAAGCTGTTTGCTCTTGCACCTAGTTTATATTGAGCATTGTATACTTAGTCATCTTAAACAAAAGATCCTTCGTTACTAGATTTTCTTGAGCATTAAAAGTCACAGTAGCCTGAGAGGTCATCTGCCACCACCTCCAGCATCTGTTTGCTGTTGGTCAGCACTAACAGAGCACAGTGTACTTGTTGTCCACTTGAATTGTCTCGCTTTTTGTTGGCTCCATAATGTTGGTTAATTAAAAAAAAAAAAAAAAAACTCTTGTAAAAAGGAATATAGGGACAAGAGACCAATCCATCAGTATAAGAGGGTTTGCAGTAAGAATGATAAGCAAGCCTAATTCCCACCTCTGTGTTCAGCACTCACTACCGACAATTGATGTTATGTTCTAGAGATGTTCTTAAGTGAACCCCTTCCCCCCAAATTAAGCATTTTGTTTGTTTTAAGACCAGAGTTTCACTGTATAGCCCAGGATACCCTGGAACTTGCTAGATGTAGCCAAAGCTGCCTTCCAATCCATGACAATCCTTTTGCTTCACCCTTCTGAATTCTGGGATGTACTACCACACTTGTCAATTTTGGTTTGTTTTCAAGAATTTCTGACAATAAAATAAGTGAAGACACATGGTCTAATTTTTAAATCATCTAACAGATATGATAAGGTTAAGTGAAAAAATACACAATGGGAACTCTCTCAATATAACATGGAATAATAATAGGTAGAAATCTCCAGAGCATTGCTAGTTTCTATGAGTTCCAGATTGTGTACCTCTGAAATTCTTTGGCATTATTTTGCCACCCCTCACCCCCACCTTTTTTTTTTTTTTAAATTGTTATCTTTACTTAGGTGTATGTGTTTGGGTGACCTTGGAGACCAGAATTTGATTCCCTTGAACTGAAGTTACAGGGGGTTGTGAGTCACCTAATGTGGGTGCTAGGATTTGGACTATGATCCTCTGCAAGAGTAGCAAGGGCTTTTTAACTGCTGACCCATTTCCCTAGATCCTGCTCCCTGTTCTGTCTCAGTGCTTGCCCTCCAACTCCCCTCCAACTCATGTGCCCACCAGAGTTGTCTTTCTATTCAAAACCTGTGGACCTCTCCTGGTGATGTCTCCGAGTCACCCTCTCTTCCCTTCCTTGCCTTAAGGATGAGCTCTGCCCCACAGCTGCCCTGCATGTGCAGGGACTACCTGCTTCCTGCTCATCCTCTCTACTCACTCCCACCAGCACTTTTTTTTTTCTGGCCTGAGTAGATAAGGTAATGGGTTTTGCCCTAGTTTCTGATTCATATCCCAACTCTACTGCCAATTAATTGAGTGATGGGACCTCGTCTTAGATGATCCCTTTTTCATTAAAATGGATGTGGAGTAGCACTGGTGACACAGAGCTGAGGTGAGGGTCCAGATTGCCACTCAATAATCACAGTGTAGTGGAAACAACCCAGGTGTGTATTAGTAGATGAATGGGTAAGAGGATTGCAGTGTGTCAGTCAGCTCTCCATCACTAGTAGATACCTGGGATGACTTAGAAGAAAGGATGGCTTTGGCTTATAATTTTCAGAGATTTCAGCCCCTTGTTGGCCTCATTGTTTTTGGTCCTGTGGCAACACAGCACGTCATGGTGAGAAGTGTCATGTAAAAGCCTCGTTAATACCTACCTGGGTTGTGAAAAAGAGAAGGGAAGCACAGGGCTCCTGCTTCAGAAACACAGAATAAAAATAAATAAAAATGCCAAGCTGGGAGACAAACCTCCAAAATGCTGGCCTTTGGGGGCACATTTCGGATTGAAACTATAGTATATAATCCATTCACACAATAGAACATTATTCTCCTTAAAAGAAACTCATGTGGATGACCTCTGGTACTATGGTTCCGGTTTACATTAGAGCAGCATTCAGTGGCTAACATTAAAATGTTCATTTCAGCTCTGTCTCTTATGGGCTCTTGTTAATTTTCTGACATCTCGTTTCTTGCCACAGAGTTATTGATTTAGGAGTCATGACTCCCTGTGATAAGATACTTCAAGCTGCTCTTGACCACAAAGCAGGTACCGTGCCTCAGTCTGGTGATGTAGCATTGAGCATTATTCTCCTGAGAGTCTGTTGGAGAATGGTAAAGCCCGGCTCATATGGGGTCTGAGGGACCTATAGGCAGTCAGCTCCAGTGCAGGGTGTTGGGGCTTGAAAGAGGTGTGTGAGTGTCCATGGGCCTCCTGAGTTCTAGAGGTGGAGTGGACTGGCCTCTTAGAGGAAAACAGCTGGGTTGGATTTTCCCTTGTGTGTAGTTGTTTTTATGGTCAAGTCTGAGAGTATCATGAACTAGAGATAATTTCTGTTGTGTGACTTCCTAACTCTGTTACAAGTGTGTTGCTGCAAATTTAAGTTACACTACTTATTACCCAAAGCAAACACTAAATTCTTAGAATTATAAATTGACATGATATGTTTTCTGATCTTAAGTACAAATTTTTAAAAAAGGGTCTTCTTTTCTCTCTTTTTCATTCTCACTGGTCAATTCTTCTTTTTTGACAATAGATATAATTGGCCTGTCAGGACTTATCACTCCATCCCTGGATGAAATGATTTTTGTTGCCAAGGAAATGGAGAGGTTGGCTATAAAGATTCCCTTGTTGATAGGAGGAGCAACCACTTCAAGGTAAGTCAGCATGATGACCTTTATACTCACTCTGAACTCTCCTAAATGCCGGTGTTCATGACCGTGGGAAAATCTGCTGGTGATCTCTCCTTTGCGTAGCGAGTTGTCTCCTTGGCGCAGCTTCCCATTCTTTCACGGGAAGTGTGAGAAAGCTTCTGGAACCTGCTCTGGGGACTCCTTCGTGAGTCCCTCCGCTGGCCCTGTTTTGGATTCTGTTGGCTTGTAGTTGTCTTTTCCATAATCCTCTTGTCTTCTAGGCAGCTCCTAAGAATTGTAATGTACTCTTAACCCTCTTGGAATCAGACTGAATAGCAAAACTGTGGTGGTGTTTTTTGTTTTGTTTTGTTTTTTTATTGCAGAAAGATGTTACTTGAACTTCTGCCTACTCTGTTCAAGCAGGAGTCATGCTAAGTAATTATAAATTTTATGAAGACACTCGAACCTTGTAATAGCGACACACTAATGAAAATGAACTAGGAAGTCAGTTGGAGGCGTTGTTTCCAAGAGGAGGACTTAGGGGAGAACTTTAGGATAAAAGGCATAAAGAGGAGAGTGTTCACGTTGAGTTACATGGGCAGCGCTTGGTCTAAGTTCTACCTGAGATCGTGGTCGTGGCGAGAGACACTGGGCTTTTGCAGCATTTCGTACATCAAGATACTTGATGGTTGGCAGGGGATAATATATGGCTGGAACATTGAATTTGGTGGTCCCACAGTGTGCAGGGTTTTTTGTTTGTTTGTTTGTCTGTTTTTCTAGTGCAAAAGTAAAATAATACTGTGGTCCTAGGCATTCTAAAACTCCTCAGAGAGTGAGAGAATTCTTGTGAGTAATTGGCTCATGTGAGTGTGGCTGGAGCCTCAGCCTGAGGACAGTCTTCAGGCAGAAGTTTTTTGCACAAAAGGCAGGGGGTTAATGAAACTGCTTAATATTTTTCTGAAGGTTTTTAGCTGATTGATGAGGTTAACCCACATTATGGAGAACCATCTACTGAATTTACAGATTTAAATATTTATTGCAACTAAGAAATACCCTCAGAGCAACATTTGGACTGCATGCAGTGTGATCAAAAACTGACTAATGTAGCATACCCAATCTTAACACATAGAATTAACTATCATATTATTTATAATGTGAATGGAGAGTTCCACAAGTAGCAAAATGTTTACATCTTTATCCATTAATTACTTTTCATTAAAGTGATATGACAATTTGGCCATTGTTGCTGATATTAGAAAATTATATTTGTTTCTTACCAAGGACTGACTGACTAGCCAAGTGGCAGAATTATTCTTAAGGGATCTGACTGGCCACTGATAAAGAGGATTTATTTGTGTGTGTGTTTGTTTTCTTTCTGTACTGAGATTGATACCTAGGGCTTGTGCATGCTAGGCAAGATCTCTGACTAAGCTATGTCCCTAGCCCCCTTTTTACTTAAAATCTTTTATTTTTTTACTTTTGAGACAGGTTCTCACTAAATTGACTAGTCTTGAACTTGCCTGTAGCCCAGGATGGCCTGGAATTTGCAGTCCTCTGTCTCTGTTTCCAAGTAGCTGGAACTATAGGTCTGGACCTATAGGCCTGGTAGATAACTTGGGCTTTATGAACTTAACCTGGTCTTTTGCTTAGTGTGGAAAGCGGCAATAGGACCTATGGACTATTGTCAAAATAAAGACTTAAAAATTGGGATTGTGTAATATACCAAATCTCTACATTAGGAGTTATGCACCTGGGACACTGGATTCATAATTAAAATATTTTTATATCATAGTGTGCTTCATTAAGATCAGGAACTTGTTACTTGTGCTGATTGGAAGTTGACTACTTGGTCATTTTATTATAAGAGCCACCAGACAAAAGAAAAAAGCTCTCCTCAGACACCTGGTTGTTTCTCCTCAGATGATTGGGGGTTCAGCAGTACCTAATTCTTCCCTTTGCCAGATGACAGCTCAAGACTTGTATGATTTTATGAGACAGATTTCTGAGGGTGATAAGCTATGACTTTTCCAGTAACAGCATGAACCAGACTTGTGCTCCCAGACATTTGAGTACAAGGTATGATCATCCAGTAGAGGGTCTTTAGAGACTGAAGGTTAGGGGTCAGAGATGGGTGGGAATATACTTGGAGTGTCCCATTTGAACCTGATATTCTATCTGTAGTGTGGGTGATGTGGAATCACATACGGGAACTTCATGGAAATCTGGCCTTGTTATGGGCAGAACTTCACAGGGTATACGTTCTGAAAGCCATCTGTTAAATTTAACTAATGTATAGCCAATTACTACTGTTTTAGTTAGAGTTTCTATTGCTGTGATGAAACACCATGACCAAAAAGCAAGTTGGTGAGGAAAGGGGTTTATTCATCTTACACTTCCACATTGCTGCTCATCACCAAAGGAAGTCAGCACAGGAACTCAAACAGGACAGGATTTGGTGCAGAAGCCATGGAGGGGTGCTGCTTATTGGCTTGCTTCTTATGGTTTGCTTGGCCTGCTTTCTTAAAGAACCCGGGACCACCAGCCCAGGGATGGCCTCAGCCACAATGGGCTGGGCCCTCTCCCGTCAATCACTAAGAAAATGCCTTACAGCTGGATCTCATGGAGGCATTTCCGTTGACAGGGTTTTTCCGGTTTCCCAGGAGCTACACCCGAGTAACCACAAGGAGGTTTATTATTAATTATAAATTCTTGGCCTGTAGCTCAGGCTTGTTACTAGACAATTCTTACTGTTTTAACCCATTTATATTAATCTACATACTGCCACGTGCATCATCTTGCATCTCCTATTTTCTCTCTATGTCTCTCTGGCGACTCCTCCGACTCCTTTTCTTCTCCCAATGTCCTTACTTTGGTTCATCTGCCTAACCTTATCCTGTCCATCCATTGGCCAGTCAGCTTCTTTATTAAACCAATCACAGTGACATAGAGTCACACAGTGTAAAGGAGTATTCTATACCACACGTTTCCTCAGCTGAGGCTCCTTCCTCTCTGATGACTCTAGCTTGTGTCAAATTGACACAAAACCAGCCAGTACAACTACAAAATAGGGTTTGCAGTTTCCGTTTTTTCTTAAATTTAAAGGAAAGTCACATTGCTCTAAGGTAGAGATAATTTTCTGAGTGAGTGTGTATTTAATTGCTCGGAAGTAAGGTGATTTTATCTTCCTCTTTACTTTGACCATGAGCTTTTGCTAGGGAAGCTTAGAATGTAGGGGTGTGTATAGAGTTTCATGGAATGCATTTTAGATCTGTTCTTACTTCTGATTTCATCATCTTTTTTTCTTCTCCTTTGTTTTTTAAAAATTGTGTGTGTGTGTGTGTGTGTGATGGTCAGAGGATAGCCTTGTAGAGTTGGTTCTCTTGGGTGTGCATATGCCACGGTGTGCACGTGGAGGTCAGAGGACAACTTGGGGGACAAGAGTTTCTCCTTCTACTTTGTGGGTCCAAAGGATCGAGTTTATGCCACCTTGCTTGGCAGTGGGTGCCTTTTACTCACTCAACCATCTCACTAGCTCTCTTCATCTACGTTTATGGGCTCCAGGCATTGAATTCAGGGGGTCGGGTTTGTGTGGTGAGCACATTGACTGGCTGAGCCACCTGGCCAGCCCTGTTAAAGCACCGGCTATGCAGTGTTTATATAAAATACTTTCATTCTAGACTAGGCCATGATATGAAAGAAAAGATTCCAATACACTTTGACTAAGGGAAAGAATATGAAAACACCTGATTTAGAAGAAGGAAAGAACAGGAAACACATGGTGGGAACTTCTGTAAGCCATCCTGTGAGCCACTTTTCTCCATCTTCAGGCCCTACTTAAACCACTTAAAGTGAGGCTATATTTGTTTCCAGTTCTCAATTTTGTATATTTCTTAATGAAATTGCTGATATATAGCCTACACCATTGCCATAAGCACCTAGCAATCAGGACAATATGTTTAACATGTTAAATGTGATATTTAAGAATTAAAGGTTAAGCCAGGTGGTGGTGGTGGTGGTGCACGCCTTTAATCCGAGCACTCGGGAGGCAGAAACAGGCAGATCTTTGTGAGTTCGAGGCCAGCCTGGGCTACAGAGTGAGTTCCAGGAAAGGTGCAAAGCTGCACAGAGAAACCCTGTCTCGAAAAAACAAAAACAAACAAACAAAAGAATTAAAGGTTGTTCCTGGTACCTGCATGTTAAAGTTTGGCAATGGAAACTTGGGGGCTGAGCAGATCTTAGTATGAAGTATTTTGTTACTTCTATGCTTTGTTTTAGATTAATTGATTCACCTTGTGATATTAGGGATTGATTGACACCAAGGCTTTCTGCATTGTAGCAAGAGTTATACCACTCAGCTATATCCCTGGCCTCTTTCTGTTTTTTGTTGCATTTCAGGTCTGGGGTTTCTTTTTGACAAGTAGAAGTGGGGTTGAGGCCAGTGTATAGATGGTTCTCTCAAAGAGGAAGCAGCAGTCAGATCTGTGTCCTGTGTTTTCTGCCTGCTTCCTGCTTCCCGGGGGCTCTGGCTGTTGTCCCAGATCATTTGGAGGGAGGAAGTTGACCTTGATGACAGTAGGGTGTGACTGCCAGGGACTGTGTTCCTCCCTGGGCTCAAGTAGGCTGTGATGAGTGCCTGGGCTGGAACTCCTTCCTTGTTGGCAGATAACGAAGAACAAACCTTTCTCATTTTGTCAGACTCCCTTGGAGCCAGGCCTATCAGTTCATGTCATTTCACCCTGTTTTTCTCATCTCAGGATGGGAAATAGTCCTTCTTGGTTTATAAGGGAAATTTGAAGTTCAATATTTGTAAGTAAGTACCTTGAAGATTGCTCTTGAAAATACTTTAGAAACATATTATCGCTAATGCTTCTGAACATGAGTTGTCTGAGCAAAGAGCTGTCAGCACTGATGGATATGCTTTTCTTCTTGACCCTTGTTTTCAGAACCCACACAGCAGTTAAAATAGCACCACGATACAGTGCGCCTGTAATCCATGTCCTAGATGCATCCAAGAGTGTGGTGGTGGTGAGTGTGGGGCCTTCCTTTACTTCAAATACATTCTAAAGAGGGGACAGAGAAAGCACGAAGAGCTAAGGTATCACCCGAGATCCAGTTTGTTTTGACAAGTTCTACTGCAGACATGTGAAAGAGCAGGTGAAGTGACATGTGAAAGAACGTCAAGGTGTGCCGCTGCAGGGCTTGCCTCGCTGGAAGTAAGCCCTGTTACTGTTAGCAAGTCTGGTGCTTTTAGGGATGCTGACCAGACTGAGCAACAGCTCAAGGATGGCACCAGAGGTGCCTGGCACTTGGACATCTGACCAAATCGACAGATGCCTTTCATTTACAAATATGAGTCGATTTCTTTGGCCATTGCTAGAATTAAATGGAATGTAGGATTTTTAAAATGACTTTGTTCCAGATGTAAGAACACTTGATAGGGCCAGCTAACTCAACCAGAAAGCAGTCACCAGATATTCAAAACCCAGAGTAAGAGATAGTTCCTCACCGAACATAACAAAACCCCTGCCCAGGTGTCTTTCCCTGCCCTTGACTAGTGAATCCTGGTTGCCATTCTCATGAGTTTGCTGAATAATGGGCAACACCAGCTGGGGGCATGTGGGAGACCACGTGGTCATTCAGTTTCCAAGTTGCTTGCCTAGAAACTCAGTATAAGGTAGAAAAGAGCTAAGCGGCCTCTTCTGTCCTTAGTCCCATTTGTAGTTTTCAGTGAAAGCATAGTTTGACAACTCCAGGGATTTTTGTAGGGAAGAAATACTACTGAAGGGTCTGGTGATCTGGGGGACTCCAGTAACACCGTGCAGACTGGATGACAGTGACCACAGTTTCTATGCTGTATTCTGAAAGGAAAAATTCAGATCTGTGTATTTATTTACCTGGAATGTATACAGTAATCACTATTACACTGAGTTGAGTGTATCATGAGGTGTTATTGCCGGGGGAGGGATGCTGCTGCTGCTGGTGGTGGTGGAGGTGGTGGAGGTGCTGGTGGTGGTGGTGGTGGTGCTGGTGCTGGTGCTGGTGCTGGTGCTGGTGCCGCCACCGCCACCACAGAATGTGTCTGGAGATCAGAGACACCTTGTGGGGATTGGTTCTCTTCTTCTACCATGGGTCCTAGGGATTAAAGTCAGGCTGTCAGCCGGGCAGCCAGCATCTTTACCTGCTGAGCCCTCTCCCGGGCCTCAGTAGAGTTGATCTCCCTTGGCTGCCTTGTGGTTGTTGAACTTTATTTTGCATTTCAGTGTTCTCAGCTGTTAGATGAAAATCTGAAAGATGACTATGTTGAAGAAATACTGGAAGAATATGAAGATATTAGACAGGACCACTATGAGTCTCTCAAGGTAAGTGATAAAAGCAGGTCTGTGCTCATTTCAAATCAGAGTGATCCATGGTTTTTCATGGGTTTTATTGACTATTTTGAGGCATCCTTTGAGAGAGGCCTATTTCCTAGTACAAATCTGAATTCTTTGGTATTTCTAAATTTCTGATTTTTTAAATTAAATATTATAATGAATTATAAGTAGGGAGTGGACCTGCATACCTATAATCCCAGCACTTAGATGGGGGCAAGAGGACCATGAGTTTGAAGCCAGCCTGGGCTATATAGCAAGACTATATCTCAAAACACTTGAGATTTTTTTTTAAACTGTATTAAGGCAAACATTCTGGATCCTCAGTAGGTATTAGGCTGTATGCCAGACACCAGGCCTATGCGAAAGAGTAAAACATGAGCTCCTAGACACCCCCAAAATATGAGCTAACCCATTCTAAAATGGTATTCTCAGACTCACTGTTGAGGGGTAAATGAAGAAAAGGGGGATGTTAACCAGGCCATTCTCAAGTCTCTCCTGGTTATTAGCCTGATCCGGTCTGCCAGGCTAATTCAGAATCATGTGCCAGGAACAGTCCCTCTAGGCTTCAGGAACTCCATAATTACCCTTTGAAGTTACTAGGATAGTCCCAAGCTTGTCTGCATTTTCTTTGTGTGGGGCATTAAGAGAGTTGCTCAGAATGTGAATGAGAGAATAAAGAGTTGATGTGTTTCTGAGGTGCTTCTCTTGGCTTCTTCCCAGTCTCCTGTTTGCCTACAGCTGGCAGTTCCGTGGGTCTACCCTGCTCTGGTCCTCAGGTAGTTTGGGCAGGGCAGTTAACTCCAAGCCCATGTATCCCGAAAGAACTGGTCAGGGCCGCAGGGTTAATCTTACAACTACAATGAACACATGTCACTCTTTACTGTGTTCTGTTCTGGTGGCAGTGTGAAGCAATATTGGATAAGATGGATAAGGATTACTCTTTAAAAGTATTTGGTTTTATTCATGTGTTTTGTTTGCAAAATTTTCTTGGTTATGTTTTCATTGTAAAGATAGAAAAGCTAACAGGTTCTGACTAAATTACTATTTTCTTCAACAGGAAAGAAAATACTTAC
This sequence comes from Peromyscus leucopus, assembly GCF_004664715.2. NCBI lineage: Eukaryota > Metazoa > Chordata > Mammalia > Rodentia > Cricetidae > Peromyscus > Peromyscus leucopus. Next base: position 48,935,896 of record NC_051067.1, read on the forward strand.
CCCTAAGTCAAGCCAGAAAAAATGGTTTCCACATTGATTGGCTGTCTGAACCTCACCCAGGTCTGTGGCCGTTGCTGACGACAACTTAAGTGTGACAACTGACAGTGTCTAGGAATGTTTGCAGTTACTCGGCTACAAATGAACCTGCAAGCGAGTAATTCTTAGCTAGGTGTTGTAATAAGTCACCTAATTTAAGAAAGTAGATAGGAAGACCAGTTGCATGCCACAAACTGTTGTGAGATGGATTCACCATGGCTTCCTGAGTCCTTTGGATGACTCCGTAACAAGCATGTTTATTGTCTCCATTCTAATTGAAGAAACGTGAATTTCAGACAGTAACATGAATGGTTGTCAAGCTTCTACCATCGGGTTTGTCTTCTGCAGCCTCGATGCTTCTCTGGGCTCTGCTTGAGTGAGCCTCCTCGGCTGACCTGAGTTGCATGCAGGCCAGAGGACTCACTGAATGTCTGAAATATAAAATAACCACATTCACAGGTCTTGAAAAACTCGGCAGCAATGCTTGATCCTTTTTCACCTTCTTGTTCTGTCTCTGGATGCTTCCCTTTTACTTTCTCTTAGGTGGTTTCTTCCCGTTTTATTTCTAGCTACCTTTCTTACCATACATAGGTATTCACAAGGGGATAATATGCGTAAGGTGTTTTGACAGGCTCAGAGAGACATGAGGCACAAATGCAAAACCGAGACAGGGTGAAGGGGGATTCTGTTAGCGGAATCCGTATTTCCAAGGTAATGTCTGAAACCAGCTTTCAGTGCTCATGACATCTGTGTTCCACACATGCTCAGCAGAGTCGAGAGGATTAAATTGGAAATGTAGGTGTGCTCAGTTCTAATTTCATTCCTGCTGGGTTCAGTGTGCTTTAGTGGAAAGAGTGCCGAATTGGGAGCTGGGAGGCCCGGGTGCTCATCCTGGCCTGGCTCCTGGCTCTGATTCACCGTGTGACCTTGAGTGTCTGACTTCTACATTGGATAGGCGCTGAAGTATAAAGGGGGTTACTTTATGGAAATGTTGAAAGGTTAAAATAAGATACTAATGTGAAAACCTTTGAAGAAATAGTAATGACTACAACAGAGTCCATGCTGTAGCTTTTTGCCGTTTGCCTTTCACTCTGAAATTGTAGAGGCCCCAGGGCAAGTCATACACTCAAGTATATATTTTGCTAGAAATGACCCTGAGAAGGCCCATGATGCCTGGTAGTGGTGGAGATACTTCCTGGATTACCTTTTTAGCCCCCATATGATGACATCACTAGGCTCTAGCCTGCTGCCTGAGGGATCTGGGGTCCCAAGGTATGGCCTTTGAATGTTTTGAGGATAGCCCACTTGTCTTCAGGGAGCTGTATGAAGTAAAACCAGTAAGAAAGCAGGGCTTTCTTTCTAGGCCCTGGGAAGTAGAGCCTGAAGCAGCCTTGGAACTCTGGCATGAAGCTTGATCAAGAGTAGCCCTACCCTCGGGGCCTCCACAGCTGCAGGTCGTTGCCTTCCTCCTAGCAAGAGGCCTCTTTGGTCTAGGTGTCAGCGGTCTCTCTTGAGTCTCCTAAGAGGACTGTGCAGACTTTATTAACAAACAAACCTACACGATACTGGTTAAAGAGTGGGGCGGCCCTGCATGGCAGAGCAGATGGGAAGAGTCACCGGTGCAGAAAGGCAGAGATTCCAGCTCAGTTAAGAGCTCCTCTGCTCTCGCCTTGCTTTCTGAGAGGCCCGTGTTCTGCAGAGCAGATGCTAACAGTGGAACGGCAAGGCCTTGGATCCCTCGTCACAGGGAGGCCTGGGCACTCAGAGTTGGCAGTAGCCCCGGCCCCTTGGCTTCTGGCCCAGTATCCATGTGGCATTGTGTCCTTGGTTGTCCTGAAATGTCTGAAGCACAGTCTGCCTATAGAGTCCCCAGAATTATGTATGCTAGGATATGTTTCAGACTTGAGATGTAGGGAACGATTTCTGAACACCTGTCTATTTCCATTACTCAACAGTACTCAAGAAATAACTTATGACTTTAGTCTTCTTTAAAAAGTCAAAGGTATTCATCCATAGCAGCAGTCCTGTAATTGTCCCTTCCCTGTAGAAGTAGCCACAGTTTGGAGTTTGGAGCTTCATTTCCGTATATGCCTTTACGTGTGTGCATGTGCGCGTGCGCGTGTGCGTGTGTGCGTGCGTGCGTGCGTGCGTGCGTGCGTGCGTGCGTGCGTGTCTCAGTGTGCAGTGAAGGCTATTGGTTCCTGTTTGTAAACTTTATGTAAGTAGTGTACTACACATGCCCTTCTGCAGTAGTCTCTTTTAACACTGCCACCAACACACAGGAGCCGACTGACGCCTTCCTTTTTTCTTGGACATAGTGGGGGTGAAAAGGTTGAGGGAAGAGTTTTCAGCATGGGGCAGCCAGTCTGCTGCCTGGGGAAATTCCTTCTCCATGATCATTTAAAGTTGACTCTTGGTAAGACAGCTCCTGTCTTACCAAGGTGAAGGAGGGAGGCAGGTGTGGGAGTAAGCGCCAGTGAGGAGCAGGGAAGGACACCTGAGTGTGTCGGTGTGAGTGCTGTCCCAGCTGTCCCAGCTCGTGTGGTACTGACAGCTGTGTCTCTTTGCTCTAGTGAAGCCCACATTTCTTGGGAGTCGGGTCTTTGAAGACTACAACCTGCAGAAGCTGGTGGACTACATTGACTGGAAGCCTTTCTTCGATGTGTGGCAGCTCCGGGGCAAATACCCAAATCGAGGCTTTCCCAAGATATTTAACGACAAGACAGTAGGTTAGTAAGTCCTAAACACCTGCTTGTGTTCAGGAGGTGGTGTTGTGACTCGGAAGGTGGTCTCAGAGGACTAAGTGCTAAGTGTATAGTTTGCCCGGAATATAGCTGCTTCCATATTGCTCACCCGCTCGACTTTCAGATGGACATTTCATAGTTGGCTTGCCCTTCTTATGTCAGGTAAACTTGGCCTTTTATTCGCCCCTTTCTTTAAATGAGGGTACTCACTGACAGCAGTTACGTTCTGGTCTCTGTTCCACACAGAGGCAAACAAAAAGGAGGTAATCCTGTGACTTAGTGCCTGATTTACTCACCGGTGCAGTCGACAGTGCTAGGTTTGTGCTGGGCTCTTGATCTGGGCTCAGCCTGCGACCCCCCTCGTATAAGAAGAGGGGCTAGAACTCCAGCCGGAGGTTAGAGTGGGCTTCCTGGAGGCGGTGGGACTTGAACTGTTACTGAAGAGTCCATGGAACTGCTGAGGCTGGGCGTAGGGATAGGAAGCAGAAATGAAGAAGGAGCATGTCAAATTGAGGCGAATGAGAAGCCTTGGACATGGGTGCCCATGTGGGGAACTGCAGATCTCATTGTACCCAGAACATCTAAGGAAGGAGGGAGACTTGGCATGATAAAGGAGAGAAGTGAGTAAATCACTAAATTGCTCCCCTCTCTTGTCTTGGGTAGCTTCACCCCACCCAGCCCCTAGAGACACAGGAGGAAGAGTACTGGTGAACCATGAGATTCGGGCTGGAGAGAGCCAGGGAAACCAGATACTTGTCACCTTGGGGAGGCCCTGGGTATGCTGGATGCTGAGACCCAAGTACTCACAGGTAGTCGGGAGGATTGGGTAAGGGACTTCTTACTGCACTGTCCCTGTGCCATTGCAGCAGGCTGTGAAGGGACTGTGCGACCGCCCTTCAGGCAGGTAGGGCAGCACAGTGTTGCCTACTGAGAGCTAATGGGAACTGAGGGAAGGGGCCCCAGGCCTGGTCTGGTGCTTACCATGCAGGGGCTGAAGCTGTTCTGATACAGTACCAATGCCGTTGAAGAGGATTTGGGCCACACATCACGACTCACCCTGTCTCATGCCCATACATCACTGTGAAGTTAATAGGGTTGTATGTGGAATGCCGATTCTTGCCCTCTTTCTGACAAGACTGTTTTGGGAGCCATTGATTTAGCTCTCTGGAGTCTACTAAATAGGGAAATATAACCAGATTGAGCTAGAGGAGGCACACTGTGGGGATTCGTTTCATGGACCCACTAGCCACTGTTACTCTGCTTCAGGCTGTGCCTGTGGCAAACTTGAAAATCTTTGTGAGAATGGAGAAGAGGGCAGGAGAAGGAGAAATAGCAGTGTTTTAAAAAGAATTGTTGTTTGCAGGTTATTATTGACATCTTTAAATAAATTCTTATTGTATTTTTTAATAGGTAAAGAAGCCAGAAAGGTGTATGATGATGCTCAGAATATGCTGAACATACTGATAAGTCAAAAGAAACTCCAGGCCAGGGGTGTGGTTGGATTCTGGCCAGCACAGAGTGTCCAAGATGACATCCACTTGTATGCAGAAGGTGTGGTGCCCCAGGCTTCAGAACCCATAGCCACCTTCTATGGGCTGAGGCAGCAGGTATGGAATGTGTGTGGACAATGAGTACACTGCTTTGTCTCTCAGGCTTGGGAACTACACTCAGTGTCAGTGAGAATTAAATAAGAAACCTGAGCCTTTTGTCTGTACCATTTCATCCCAAACAGTTCTCCATAGGCCCAAGTCCTAAGCATTTGTGAGGATGGAGAGAAGGCACCCCCATGGGTGTCCGTGAGGTAGGGTAGGAGTTCCCTGTAGTGTCTGCAGATAGACAGGGACCAGTGCTGCTAGCCCGGCTGTCATACACTCATGGTTCAGTCTTCCAGTCCCCTTATCCCTCCAAACGAGGGGGCATTTACTTTCCCTAATGATTGCTTCTCATCTGTGTGTTCTATTAAAGACTGTTACGTCACTTGCTGTCTCAGAGGGAAGTCTGGTGGGGACGAATATCCCAGAATGTCCGCCCCGCCAGGTCCCGAAGAGGGAGCAAGAGAGCCCGAGTGTAACCGTTTCATGGTGCTGTTGTCAGACAGTTTATGTCTCTGTTTCACAGAGGAAAGGAAGTGGGCAGAGGGCGCTGGCCTGAGCTTTGTGTGCAGAGAGCCGAGCCCCCTTGAGTGCACCCTGGCTGTCTTCTCCTTGTAACAGGGTCTCAGTGCACACCATCTGTGTCTTGTTTTTGCCTCACCCTTATAAATGCAGGCACCAGACGAAGACTTTAGCACTGTAGACACAATTGTCTCTGTCAAGAATTGGAGCTAGAATTTAATAATTAGCACTAAATTACTTTTTTTAGTTTCACTCACATTTTCAGTGATTTAAAATTGCTAGTGTTGCCTTTTATCATAGTGCAACTCACAATGACAGGGTTTTAATAGTAACGACGGATAGGATTTTTAAATTTGGGCCTTAATACCATAAGGAGTTATGTGAGAACAGTTTCAGCTTTACTCTGTGTGCTTAGGCTCAGACACCACCGGATACAGAGTAGGGAGTTGCAGTGCTGAGCTCTGGCCCGTTCTTGCTAGGGAATCATGAGCTTTTCTTTGACTGGTAACTAAGGCCAGACACCTGCTGGGCCCATTCTTTCATCCTCCAGTCCTTGGTTTTCCTCTGCTGCCTTTTCACTTCCAGAATGAGCTAAATACTGTTGTGTCAGGGAAGTCTGGACGTGCTGGGTAAGGACATTTACCACAGTGGATTCTCAGTTCACTCTTTTAGTAGTCCCTAGAAAGGGGAACTGGACCAGAGATCTGTATTGCCTGTGTGGATAGCCGTTTATTAGGAGGTGATCTGTGGGGCACTGAAACAATGTAGCTGAGCCTTTTGTTCAAAGTAACTCGGATTGGCATCCCTTCTAAGGCACAGTGGGACCAGTGACCTGTCCTACTGCAGAGTAGGTTTGTGTACCTCTCCTGCTTTTCTTTCTTTTTTTAAAATCAAAGAACAGTAGAGTGCCACTAGAATGGACTAACCCTCCATTCACCTCTATCCCTGAGCTCCGGGACACTTATGTCTTCTGACCTGCAGCCACTGGCTTATTCTCTGCCCAGCATCAGGCTACACTTGCTCTCATGATTAGCAAATGGCTTAGAGGATTCTGGGTGACTACTCCTTGATCAGTCTCGAGTAGTTCCATGTATCTAGGAGCATTTGTTTCTAGAACTAATGGGGCACTGGTGTTAGCTCCTGGGTCTGGCTGAGCCTGTGGGGTCAAATTTATGTCTCAGATTTCTTGCCTGTGAAATGGAGCTTGTGGATCACTTTCTTCACTGGATTGCTGAGAGCTAAATTAGTACCCTATAAAGAACAACAAAGTGTTAAGTACTTGGAAATATTAGTTAGAAGCTATTAACTTTTTATTGACTGTGATATGTATAAGACTTTTATAGCTTCATAGCAGGGAGGATAATTACCAGTTGAGAGTAAACCAGTGGAAGATAGACACCTGTGCTGTGGAGAGAGCTTGTGTGTGTGTGGGGTGGGGGGGTGGGGGGGTTTGAGACAGGGTCTCATGTGTCCTAGGCTGATCTCAAACTTGATGTATCACCAAGGGACCTTGAATTTTTGATCCTCATCCATGCTGAAATTAGAGGCCTGCAAGATTGTACCTGGCTTATATGGTACTGGGGATCAAACATAGAGCTTTGTGCATTCGAGGCAGACATTCTTCCAACTATGATTCCCAGGCCCTGGACAGAGTATTTGTATTCAGAGTGCCTTAGTGTGTTCTTAGAAGTCTCCTAACAAACCATGGTAGACAACACCAAGCCTGTATGCACTTGACCTTAGCAGTTTGTTAAAGTCTATCTGTTAATGCACAGTGAAGGCTAATTCCTTTATCAGGCTCTTCTCAAACATGCTCATCTGAATTGAAAACACTGTGCAAAAGTAATGTTTAATCTATGGTTTTTTAAGGTTCTGGTTCCTAGCAGAGTGCCTGCAGGTATTCAGAAGTGTTTAGTGAGTGCATAAATGAGCAGATCCACTAATTTCCTAATTATATATGCTACATCATGTCATATATTTTTAAAAATCTCATTTCATTCGCGTCTTTGTCTGTTTTCTATTGCTATAATGTTAATATTTAAGACTGGAGATTTATAAAGAAAATGTTTATTTTGGCTCATTGTTCTGGTTGTTAAGTCCAAGATCAGGCAGCCACATCTGGTGAGAACCACGTGCTGCTTTGTAACATGGCAAAAGTCAAAAAGAGGAGAGGCACATGGGTGAGTGAGAAAAGAAGGCTGAACTCCAGTGATAGCCAGCTCATCCTGCAAGAAAGACAGTAATCAAGTCATGAGGGCTCTACCTCATCTGCTGCAGTGCCTCTGGGCCCCATATGGCTGTGTTGAGTGATTGCAGTTTAGTGTATGAACACACTAAAGTATCTATTGCATCCTCACTGTGTGCCAGACACCGTTCTGAGTGCTGGGGTAGAGCTGAACGAAGTAGGCAGACGTTGTCTGTCCTAAGGTTTATATTCATTTTGCTCTCTACTATGTCCTGGTGCCATGGCCATACTAATGGCTTCTCTGCCCAATGCTTGGGTTTTAAGGCTGAGAAGGACTCTTCCAGTACAGACCCCTACCACTGCCTCTCAGACTTCATTGCTCCCCTGCATTCTGGTGTCCGAGACTACTTGGGTCTGTTTGCTGTTGCCTGCTTTGGGGTTGAAGAGCTGAGTAAGGCCCACGAGGATGATGGCGATGACTACAGCAGCATCATGGTGAAGGCCCTGGGGGACCGGCTGGCAGAGGTACGGCATTGGCAGATAGTGGGGTACTGAGGTGGAGTCTGGGTGTTGGAGTTCCCATGACAATGTCAGAAAGCCTAGTAGCCTTTAGAATCTGTGTCACTATGTAATTGAGCCAGATGCTGCCGGCTTTAACATGATCTGTAGTTTAAGTCCTGTGTCTCCCAAATGCCACTCGGGTCATCTTTTAGCAAAGAGAAACCTCCAGTGCTTCACTAGTTGGTTGTTGCCCTCAAGGGTCTTGACCTTATCTCTGAATTAGTCTTCCTTTGATTATTGTGATGCATCATTTTACTGATAACTCCCAGAATTAAAATCAGATTTCTCCTTGAGAGACCTCTCTAATGTTGGCAACTTTGATAGAGTTATCTTTGCTGCATGTGGGGTGAAGCAGGCCAAGCTGTGGGAGGTCCTGTCCCCTTTCTTCTCAGCAGGCCATGGAGGGTACAGCTCTGTGGTCCCAGTACTCTCTGGTAAAGCTGTGGTCGAGTTGACTTCAGGAAAATGGCCTACAATTCTCAGATTACTAAATGTGATACTTCAGAACTCAGTTGAGGACACCATTGAGTCTCAGGGCAGCCAGTGAAAGTACAGTTTGTCTTGACTGTGGCCAGGTGGGGAAAGTGATTCTGTGCCACTGTGATGCAGGCCTGGGGGCCACAGGTTGCTTCTGCTTGATTGTGCCCCTCTCTCTTCTTGTTCCCAGGCCTTTGCAGAGGAGCTGCATGAGAGAGTTCGCCGAGAACTGTGGGCTTACTGTAGTCGTGAGCAGTTGGGTGTCACAGACTTGCGCAAACTCCGGTATGAGGGCATCCGACCAGCTCCTGGTTACCCCAGCCAGCCTGACCACACTGAGAAGCTCACCATGTGGAGACTGGCCAACATTGAGCAGGCCACAGGTGTGTGGGAGACAGTGAGCTCCTGTCCTTGCTCATCGAGTGCATGCACTTACCAATGACATATGCAGTTAAAGTTTTTATAAAATGGAAGAACTTAGCATGAAATCACCCCTCATCACATCCTTTCTCATTTGGATCTGTTCTGGCACTTTCCTTCCAAATTACAGCAATGTATTTTTGCTTTAATATTTTAGACTTAGTTTAAACTGTTTACTTGCCCCATCCTGGATGGGGATTTACCTTGTTCTCTTTTCTTCCCCCTGCCTTTCACAGTTAGTTTTCTGTCTTGGTTCAGTAGTTAGTGGCCGGCCCCTGGCCTGTCGGGTGAGTCTTCTGCCTGCTCAGGCCTGCACGGCTTGCTGATGGCTGTTGTTTGGGCTCCCAGCCTTCCCGGAGCTTTCTCACCTCTCGGTACTTGTTATTAACATCAGTGCTCCTCTGCAGTCATCATCCCCTCTGCAGTTTCCTCTATGGGTTGAGTCTCAGAGTTGAAAATTACAAGTTGAGACAGTAGCCTCATTGTCCTTGGCTCAGGGTGGAGTCAGTCATTGTTCTGAGGCTGTGTATTGTCCCCTCCTTACTGCAAAGCTTGTGGAGTTGAGAGGACTCAGGTTAAATCACAAACCCCTTGGAATTAATCAATCAAAATTAACTATCAAAGCTGGCAAAGTTGAATCCATATCAAAGAAAGGAACTGGGAGTGGCGTTGGATCTGGGTCTGCAGAAACAACTCAGGGAATCACAACATCTAGGTGTGAGCCCCGTTTCCTATGAGTGAGCTAGAGATCCTTAGAAAATATTTAGTCCTTGGTGATTCCATGTTCTTGTCCATAGAGTGAGTAGTGCTGAGTAACAGTCCTGAGGACCCTTCCTTCTCAGTGCTCTTGTTCTTCATTCATGCCACCAGCTGACCTCACAAAGTCACGAGGAGCTTACTGTCAAGGCTAGCAGTCCTGCCTGAGAAGACTCAGTGTAGACAAATTGGAGCCTCTACAACTGATCATGGGTAGCTGGGGGAAAGAATCCAGTCTTTTCCAGGCTTGCTCCCGCTGGGTATAATGTGCATGTCCTGAATTTGGTTTTTCCACGTGGTGAGAATTTGCTAGACACTGTGATCAGAGCTTCTTACTGTGTCATTGTGTCTGCCTTGAAGGCATGAGTTTACTTGGTGCTCACTCAGAGTCTGTTAGTACCCTGCCTGGGCACTGATTGCTTCCTGTGGTTCTCTTCAGGCATCAGGTTGACAGAATCCTTGGCAATGGCACCTGCTTCAGCAGTATCAGGCCTCTACTTCTCCAATGTGAAGTCCAAATATTTTGCTGTGGGGAAAGTTTCCAAGGATCAGGTAAGTGTGTGACTTCTCTAGATAACTGTCTTTAAAATGGACCTGTAGGACCCATTTTACACAACAGTGAAGTGATGTGGTGTGTGTGTGTGTGGATAAACTCACCCCAGTTGTGCCTTAATTTGATTTCAGCCCATTACCCTGATTCTAGCCCTCCCTCTCTACCTGTGATACACACACACACACACATACACACACACACACACACACACACACACACACACACACACACCCTTCCAACTTCTAAGCAGCAGACATATATGCCACATGCTGTTTTCTGCCTAGAGAGGAAAGCAAGTAGGCAGACAGAAAATACCTCTGTTTAGCTCGGTAGATTGTTGTCAAGACAAGATATGCCAGGTACTTAATGTTTATTCCAAAAGCCCGTGGAAACTCAGATCAGAAAAGAAAGTCTTGGCACTTTGGTTTAACAAGATGCTTCTGTCTTTTACAGATTGAGGATTATGCTTTGAGGAAGAACATGCCTGTGGCTGAGGTGGAGAAATGGCTTGGCCCCATTCTGGGATATGATACAGACTGACTTCGTTCTCTCTCACACTCCTTTTCTCTTTCTCTTTTTTTCTTTAAAACCTTATGTTTGCTGACCTCAAGGGAGTACCATCCAGAGTGCCTTAGAAATAATAACAAAAAGCACCCGAGTGCCTGCCTGGCCAGTGTTGGAAGGCTGTTTGGTGGCATATGATGTAGATCATCTGGGGTCCTAGAAAATAAGTAACTGTTACAGGGACCTTAAATGAGGAGCAACAATGTGCTGAGGCTCCTGGTGTCCCTGCTTCCTTAGGATTGGAGCAGGCAGAAGGCATCTTTTGCAGCTTGTTCCTGTTTTGTTGTTGTTGTTTGTTTGTTTTTATTGTTTTCATGTGTAGAGACATGTGACACAGAAGCAATGTGCCACCGTGAGAAAAGTGACATTTCAACCTAAGTGGTTTCAACAGTAGACTCGGACAGGGAGGAAGGTAGTCCTCTCTTTTCTCCTGTAAGACCTCATTTTCTGAGGCTCAACTAAATGGCTGTAGAACTCTTTGGCGGAGGCATGCTCACTGCTTGCTGGACAGAATACTGGGACTGTTTGCCCTGGTGTGCTGGTGTGGCTGCGCACCTGACTCCACACTCATATATTTTGGATACACTACATTGGCTTGTCTCTGTTATTTCTGGAGAACTTGTTCAGGGCGTTAGGCCATGAAAGCGCAGACTCCAGTTTCAACTTTGCAGTGTAACTGCCATGTGACGTAAGCTTAGTTCTTAGTCTCCCCGGCACGGTCTGCTCATCTATAAACTGAGAACAGTGATACGGATTTCTGTCTCATTGGGGTGAGTGAGGCTTAAACAGGAGTGTGCATGGAGACAGTTCAGGTACACGCAGGTGTCTAAGTGGAGGTCCTGTAGATCTCTCTAGTCTTAGCACTGTAGGTACTCATGAGAAGAGTAAGAGGTTAATGGGGGAGGTGGAGTGGGGAAATGTGTTTGGGAATGTGACTGTGGGGCAATCTCCTTCTAGGATTAGAACCCCAACTTAAAATTTACACCAACTGAGAGAGAAACCACTGCCATCAGGACTCATCTTCCGTGAGAGACTCCTCCCTTACCTCACATGTTGCCCCAAAGCACTCACACCAGACACATCCTCTGGTATATTGGAGGCGAAAAGAAGAAAATGGCTGTTGGGTAGTGATGATCCTGCGTATCTGTAATCTTTCCAAGTTTATTTTCAAAGTAGTATACATTTTTTATATCATTTTTTTATACTTGCCTTCAGAGTGAAAAGAATTGTCTTCTTTTTTAAGGTGTGTTTAACATGTACTAGAATGTAAATGGGATTCATTAGTTTGAGCCACTTAGTTTCAGGACATACTTTCTTTTTTTTTTTGTTGTTTTTTTTTTTTTGTTTTTTTGTTTTTTGAGACAGGGTTTCTCTGTGTAGCTTTGCGCCTTTCCTGGATCTCGCTCTGTAGACCAGGCTAGCCTCGAACTCACAAAGATCCGCCTGCCTCTGCTTCCCGAGTGCTGAGATTAAGGGCGTGCGCCACCACAGCCCGGCAGGACATACTTTGATAGCAGGTACATTCTTTAGGCTTTTGTGAGAAAGAATAACCTCTAGATATTTTTAATGTATTTCAACTGAAGTATTACTAGCAGCCTATTTATTTCATTGCCATTCTTTGAGCTGGCTTCCTTGAATATGTCTTTGCTCTAATCCATGATGTATGTCATAGTTATCTTCCTCTTCTTTTTTGCAAGTTGGGGTGTATAGATACTCACTAAGGGATGTAAAAAATAACTTGAAGGCATCCTTCTTAGTTTATTATAGGTATTCCAGAGAAGCTGGACTCCAAAGGCTAACATTCTCAGCTGGGCTCTTGCGTGCATGATTGAATGCACCCAGCATGTTCCCTCACCATTGGCACCTGAGACTGTGACATGAACTGATTTCACACTCGGGGCTTACACATTCATTCAGGCTGCATGTTTATTTTTTCACAGTTGAGAATTGTCTGTAGCCAGATGTGCCTGCCCTATGCCTGTTATCACAGCATTTGGGAAGTGGAGGCAGGAGGAGGATTGGCGTGAGTAACAGGCCATCCTGGATAAATAGACTGTCTTCAAAAACAAAAACAGGACCAGCTTAGTGAGCAAATGTACAGGCTGCCAAAGCTGACCTAAGTCTGATCTCTGGGACTGACATGGTAGAAGAAGAGACCGACCCCCAACTTCCACATGCGGCTTGTGGCACACCACACAATAAATACATGTTCTGGGGTGGTGGGAAGGGGTTGTCTCCATTTTGCTGCTTGCTCTGCTGTAGAGGCTCGTTTTGTGGAGCAGTGGCTGGGGATAGGCATAGTTTTGTTGTAACTTTTCTCCTTCAAGCTGTTTTGCTGGCCGTTCTCCTCCATTCATAGTGAACACACATGGGAATATCTGCCCCTGCCCCCGCTGATGGTCTAATGCATGCTCTCTTCACATGTTTGGGCGTCTCTCATGTACCGGTTATTTCTCTCCTCCTTGCGGTTAGTGCAGTGAAGTTAAGAGAGGTGTCTTTCTCATCTCTTAGCACTGAACACTTGTTAATTATTAGATCTTCTCCGTAGTTTAGACAGTGTTGACTGCTCCAAATTCTTACCCATATCCTCTCCCTTGATGTAATTCTTTTGTTAACTTTTTATATTTATGGTCATTTCTCAACCATTTTTTTCTTCTACCTGTTTAAATTCTTACATTCTGTCATTAGTTGTTTTTCCCAGCCTGTTGTTTCAGAAGCTGATGTCATCAGTTCAGTACTCCAGGCTCCTCCATCTTAATCCTTGCTCCTTAAGAGGAAGGTTGCCACCTCAGTCCTGAAGGAGTACATGAGGCATCTGATAGTGGAGTCTCCCAAACCTTGCTTCTGGGTATCTCATCTGCTCTCCAGTATATTCAGTAGTAAAGACTGATTGGTGCTGCCCAGTCAACAGATTGCAAGCTCACTCTATACTGTCTTTCCCTAGGACAGTTTGCTCAAAAATGTGTTGGTCTGGTGGTGGACGTACTTAGGGAAGGCCCTGGTTGACTGACATTTTAGGACCTGAAGAGTAAAGATGGAACAGTGGGGAAGGAACAGATGAGGACTGTGAATAGAAACATTAAATGTTATAAAGATGCCCGATCTTTCCAAATTGCTATGAAGTCAAGATTTCCAGCAGCAATTCTAACTGAGGTCATGTTGAAGACGAGCAGATGACTAATGTGGAATAGCAAAGGAACCAAAGTGGTCAGATGCTTATGCAAATGAAGAAAGGTTTAGGAAACTTGTCTGACAATACACGAAGCTTTGGTGCAGAAATGGCTTCAGTCATTGCTACCAAAAGCTAAGGACTTCAGATAAGCAAGTGAATGACGTAAGTGAGAAGACTTTATATATATATAATGTAGTTCTTTTCTGATTCTTTGGGAATTTTACATAATGCACCCCAATCCTACTTACCTTCCCACCTTCATATCTGCCCCTCACCACTTCATATCCATCCCTCCCCGAAAAGGTCCCCGCCCCCCAAAAAAAATTAAAAACAAAGCACACAAAGCCAGCCTGCCCTCCACTGGCCCTGGGATAGCTGGCCTTGTCCCTTGCTGGAGACTACAGCAGGAGAGCTGGCCCTGCCCCTCATGGGAGAGCTGACCCCAGCACTCAGGAAAGATGGCCAGTCTCGCCACAGGTTTGGGAGAGCTAGTTCCACACTCACCTTGCCTGAGGGGGCCAGTTCTAGAGGCCCAGACTGACAAGTTCAGCTACCACCCTGAGCCTTGGCTTGGCCCACTCTAACATCTACCCCATCTATGACCTGTTGGAGCATGTTAAGGGACTGGTCCTGTGGAACTGTAGCCACGGGATCTCCATGACTCGGCAGGATATCCAAAAGGAGTTTTGATGAGGGTCCAGTGATGCTGTGCCAGAGGCCTTGGACCAGACCAGTGACTCATTGCAATGAACATTTGTGGGTGAGACTGATTGGACAGAAGGGTCTAATGCTGTGACACACCACAGCTCCCAATGTTCCTAGGACAAATGAAGAGGTGTTTGCTTTGAGAAGACATTTTTTTAAAAGGTAACCAATAAGGGATTAGTAACCAGAATGTATAGAAAAGCATTCTCATGATGGTGGTAAACAAATACATGTTTTGTGGTCATCAGAAATGTGAGATTCTGTTTTCTATATGTAACATTTGCAAGAATGGGACCCACAGTTCCAGGTGTTAGATGGTCTGTAGGTCGTCACACATCTTTCACATCACTGCTTGAGAACAGTTACACCTCACAGATGTGAACAATCTACAGTGAATATGGGCAGAGCTTCTAGTCATGTTCAGCCATGTCTTAGATTTTGGTCATGGCAGTATAATCATGTTAGTAACAGATGGATAACTGAAGTTCTGTCCATGGGAGAATGGTTTCATAAGGTACCTTCAGCTACATGGTGTGGTGAAAATGAGCGAACTACAGCCACAGTTGGCAGTATCGGGCCAAAACAAGTTTCTTGTGACTACTTAAGGCACGATACCTCTTTTTATTGCGTTCAAAAGTGTGTGAGACCAAAGAACATACATGGTAGCTACATATGTGATAAAAACTTACAAAGGAAAGTCACAGAACACCCAAATCAAGCATAGATAGCCCATGGGAGGAGGAGTTAAAAGGGCTGGAGAAAAGCCCCCAGGTGAATTGTGGATAACTGCTTTAGTTCTTGGATGGGAGGGCTATGGCTGTTTACCACACACAGCATTTTTGTATATTTTAAATATGCTATATTTAATGTGTGTTTAATGTATTTTAAACAATAAAGTACAATGCAAACCTCAAGTCTGGCATGATGACTTTGTATGTATTGTATGTATCAAACACACTTGGAAGAATGGAAGAATGTTTTAGCTGGAAGAGCAGGGATGAAGGCACTTGGGCAAGAGGGATAGGTTTGTACACCAGAATTCTCTCTCACAGCCTAGGTTTTGGTGGATGAGTGGGTGGTACCATATGCTTAGACAGATTAGAGGAGGGGAGAGGAGTTTTGGAAAGATGGGATATGACTAGACTAAACTGCAGCTTTTTGGAACCTAATCCACGTGTTGTATGTACAGTGTGTAAAATGGGGCTGGGTACCCAGTGAAGGTCTGTGGATTCTGCTTGTACTTTGAAATCCTCTAATGTAATTTTCAAAGATCTTTTTCCTCAGCCCTTTTTTTGTTTTATTTTTATTTGTGTGTGTTTGTTGTTTTGCTTTTGTTTTTTGAGATGGGGTTTTCCCATGTAGCCCTGGTTGTCCTGGAACTCCCTCTAGACCAGGCTGGCCTCAATCTCAGAGAGTTGCCTGCCTCTGCCTCCTGAGATCTTAGACATCAGCATATTTTTTTTTGTTCCTAAATAGATGATTTTGCTCTTTCCACTTGGAAAAAAAGCACTGCACAGCTTTTCTTTGATGCCCCTGAATTGCTGGCACCACCACTCTTGCTTTTTGTACAATGTCATAGGAATCGATAGGTGGCCCAGACAGCTACCAAGTGACTAATGGGTAGGTAGCATATAAAGTGCAGATACGTACACACTGGACAAGGGTCATTTGTGTTTCTGGCAGGACAGAGTTGAACAGTGTGAGAGATCACACTACTCAGAGTGGTATCCAGTTTAAAACTTCGGACTCGTATATTTCTGGAATTTTTCATTTAATATATTTGGGCTGTCATTTCTTGTAGATAACTAAAACAGTGGATAAGAGGAAGAGCACTACTATATAGTGTGGAGACTCACAAAGCAGGCAAACTATTTTTTTGCCTAATAAAGGACCTTAGCCTTGAGCTTACATGTTCTATGAAATTAGATGTGTTGCTAATGGACTCAATGCAGATCCACACAGCAGCCTCCAGCATGAAGCTTGAAGTGACTGAGAAAGTTATATTGAACTTATGTAGGATTTGATACCAGACAGTAGTTTATCTAAAGCCTTTTTCTAGTCCTTAGCAGGTTTCTCCTTCCATTTTTCTGGATGAGTACTGACATCCATTTAAAAACTTGAGAAAGCTGAAGCCTGTACAACAATCTGATAGCAGAGGCCAGTCAGGTATCTGGTCTGCCAGGTCTCCAGCAGACTGAATGAACTAAATGTCGAGTAAAGGGGTTGAAGGTTTGATGGTTAAGAGCACTGGCTGATTTTCCAGAGGACCTGGGTACAATTCCCAGCACCCACATGGCAACTCACAACCACCTGTAACTCCAGTTCCAGGAGACCAGTGCCACCTTCTGGCCTCTGGGCGCCAAGCATTTGCATGGGGCACAGATAGGTATGCTGACAAAACACCCGTACTTATGAAAAGATTTGTTAAAAATCGTGGGTGAAGGTTGGAATCAACTATGAATCAGTGACTTTACCATCCCTCCCGCAAGGTAAGTATACAGTAGATTGAAGGAAGTAGTGAGGATATACCTATATGACTTAGTTTGTCTCTGTTTTGCATTGAAGTCTGGATTCTCTTATAATTAGATTTAAAACTGCAAATGAGTTGAAAGCCAAATCACACTTAATACTCTATTATTCCTAAAAGGTTGGATGAGCCCAAGAGGAAGACCCTGTGAAACATCTTCACTTATTAAAAGTAACACTGGGAGAAACAGAACAAACCTGTACTTTTAACATTAGACACAGAGGTATGGAATCTGTCCTACTTGGTAAAGTACTCACAGATGAGCATAGTATGCAATAGTCAATGACAGAACCAGAAATTTAGCAATCCTGCCAGGCACATAGTAGGACTATAAGTATCTGATGAGTAAAATTGTCAGAACTGAACACCAGAAAGCCACTTAGTGTTCTCTAGCTTTTCCGGGCATGTGCAGGACTTGCTGCATCAGCCACTGCACACAGGCAAATCTGCTCTGTCCATTATGGAGATTATCTAGAATTATAAATTATCCAAAACTAGGCATAGTAAAGACTTATGAGCATTGCAATATTTTTGCAGAATCTTTTGAGTCATCAAAAACTCATTAAAATTCAATATAACTTCAGTGTCAAATACATTTTGCTATATGAATTATTGTTTTTGAAGATTAGCCACCCAAGTGTGATAAATAGATCTGTCCCTCTTATCTGAAATATAGATGAAGTAAAATTCTTCCCCATTGTGTCACATAGTTGAGTATCTGCTGCTGCTGTTATCATGTGGTAAAAGAAGGAAAACTGACATTCTTCCAGCCGGTAAATAGGGTACCAAAGCATAGAAGATAGTTTGTCAGGGCAGATGGAAAGATGCTAGGGTAGAGTGGTTACAAAATGGGCTGGTGCAGGGCAGGGTTGAATCATTTAACTCCATTGTCGGGGGCGGGGTGTGCTAATTTTGCATGGTTTGTGTCAGATTAGCAGGACTATCTGACTTGAGAAAGCAGAATACTGGGTTTTATCATGTGAGAAGTGAGGGTTGGCTTTGAATGTCCCCTCAATTTTTTACTTGGGATGTAGGACTGAAGAAGTGCAGATTTATGGATGGTGGAAACAAGAGTGAGCTTTATGTAGTATGGTGATATTTTATTTGTACTGAAATGTAATTTTATTTGTATGTTAATAAATAAAGTTACCTGGGGGTCAGAGCTAATAGCAAGCCATCGCAGAAGCTGGGCGGTGGTGGTGCACGCCTTTAATCCCAGCACTTGGGAGGCAGAGCTAGGCGGATCTCTGTGTGTTCAAGGATACAGCCAGCATGGAGACACACGCCTTTAATCTCAATACCAACCATAGAAGACCTGGAGGTCTGTACAGACAGGCAGTGATGAGGAGGTCATGTGGTTGGGTTTACAACCAATGAGAAGGTAGAACAGAAAGTCAATAAAAAGGACAAGCACACAGGAAGTAGGTCTCTTGCAGAGAGTAAAGATAGCAGAGGCAGCTAAGGGTAAGCTCAGCTCTCAGCTACTGCTCTGACCTCTTTGGCTTTTAACTCTGCAATTGGCTCTGTGTTTCTTATTTAACAAGACTGTTCATCTACAATGTAGTATTTAGTAATGTGACCAGCAAACATGTATGGTCCTGTTGGTGAAAAGGAGACAAAGAAGTGGAAACATGACAGTCCTCAAACCAGGGAGAGAGGACACAACTTACCTAAGTCTTGACGAGCATTAGCGGGATAAAGCATGCCTTTGCAAGGAGTAGAGTGGATGCTCCTTTCGGTTGGTGGTTGTGCTGTTACCAACTGCTTTGATCTTGTGGACTCCTTTCTACTGCCTCCTTCAGTTCAAAGGAAAAAACTGTAGATTTGGGTGAGATCTGTTGCAGAGCAGAACCAGTAGGAGCAAAGCCATTTACGTCAATCTGCCCTTCCAACTTTTCCTCCAGAAGCAGTGGTGTTATCAGACACAGGGCATGCTGGTGGGGCGAATTCCTTCTACTCTTACTTTGACTGAGGTCCTCAAAAGGTGCATGTTCTCTATGAAATACGTGGATCTCTTCATACTCATTCCTG
Organism: Peromyscus leucopus; assembly: GCF_004664715.2. NCBI lineage: Eukaryota > Metazoa > Chordata > Mammalia > Rodentia > Cricetidae > Peromyscus > Peromyscus leucopus. The sequence goes on from NC_051067.1 coordinate 48,954,741, forward strand.
TCTATGTTCATCGAATAGTTATTGGTCCATATCCTGTAGTAAGGCTGACACACAAGGCTCACCAGAGTCAATTTCCCAGGTCTCCTGGAGGGCACTGTTTTCTAAAAGTCTGTACTGACAGTTTAGACTTAGTTTTCATATCTTCTTATTTAACCTGGCTTGAGGCCAGCATGCAGTGTACTCCTGTGAAAAACATGGTATAGTGACCTGGTTGGTAACATAACTCAAGCTGAATATTTCAGGGTAAGTATGCGCATGTGTATGCATGTAACACGCACACATTCTTGGGTGTAGTGAAATCTCAGTACTTGGAAGACTAACATGCACAGACATAGACTGCTGTGTGTCTCAGAAGAAAAGGTCTGTGGTCATCCATGAGCATAAGTATGATACAGAATTGCTTCATGAATGCAGATGCGGGAGTAGCTGTCAGGTCTCCCTCTTTTTACCGCCCCCCCCCCATGACCTTTGGGAACAGAAGTGCCCAGGCATCTGCCTTGCAGATTACCAAGCTGTGTTCTGAGGAGTACTTACGGATAAACATCTGCCTTCTGAAAAGAATCAACTTCAACATTCTGCTGTCTAGAGATCTCCAAATACAGCCTACTTTCCTACTTTATTATAAAGTAGGCATCCCTTCTCTGTCTTCCTCCATCCTCACTTCCAACAGCATACTTTTTGAGCATTCAGGCAACTTGAACAGAGTTAATAATTTCACATTAATGTAAGTTTTTTTTCCCTTAATCTTTGGGATTGGAGAGAGTGCTTGGATGTTGGTTCCAAGCACTCATGTCAAGCAGCTGCTGCTGCCTATAAGTCCAGCTCCGGAGAACCTGATGCTCTCTTTTGGCCTCTATAGGCACTTGCACACGTGGTATGAATGCACATAACACACTACACAAACAAGTAAAAATTTTTGAAAAATCTTTTAAAACCTCACAACTCACTTTAGAATTATTTTCATTCATGTGTTAAGTGTTATTTATAAGTAAAACCTACAGAAAGACTATCACATTAAATCACTATGCTAGGGACTGGAGAGATGGGTGAGCAGTTAAGAATACTGGCTGCTCTTCCAGAGGACCCAGGTTCAATTCCCAGCACCCACATGGCAGCTCACAACTGTAACTCCTGTTCCAGGGGATCTGACACCTTCATACCAATGCACATAAATTAAAAAAAAAATCACTGTGCTATACCCTTAAGTGCCCCTTACTATCTGTTGTAATTTGAGTGTTTCTCCTAAATTCCACTTGACATTTAGTTGTCATTATAACAGTATTAAGGGGTGGAGATAGCCAGGCATAGTGGAATCTCTGTACTTGGGAGATTGATCTAGAAGAATGTCATGAGTTTGAGGTTAGCCTGGGCTACAGAGTGAGACACTGTCTCAAAGGGAAAAGAAGTGATTAGACTATGGGACTCTCACAAATGGGTTATTACTGTGATTAGAGGTTCTGGTGAGTTATCTCAGGAGTGGGTTCCTGATGTTTTTGTGACACTTGTTAACTAACAGCCTCGACTAAAGGTTGTGTGTCCTGGGTTCTGGGAGAGGCCTGGGTCAGATTTGTGTTGTGTCTTCTTAGGAGGTAAGTGTTTAAGTAGCTGCAGTGTATAATAATAATCCACTTCACACAGGCCTCCCCCGTCATGCCTCTAACAATGCTTACCAGTTGAACATGGGCACCTTCCAAGGCTCTCTGCCTCCAGCTTCTCCCTCTGGAAGGGGAGGTAGGAAAGGCTAGAACTCATATGTAGGAATCTTAACTGGCACATGACTTAAAAACAAAAGTTTCCCTAGCTAAAAACAATGACCGAGATCCTTGGGACCTGTTTAAAATTTTCAATTATTTTGTAAAAACATGCTTTAAAAACATTCATTTAAATATTTTTCCCAGTTGTTTTTAGTTATTATTGGCCTAGAGGGCATTTTTAGAAAATTTCTCCAATCAAAACTTTCCCTCATAATGTATTTTAGAAGCATTTATTAATTATTATTTAAAGGTTTAGTACACATACATACTGAATTTTGATCATTTCACCCCCACTATTCACTGTCACTCCCCCTTCTCCACCACTGAAGCCCTTCTTCAAAGCCTACTTTGAGGTATATCTTTTTTTTTTTTTTAACTTGTTGAGTTTAATTATGGTTGCTTATATGAGCATAAGTCGGGGGTTACTTCCTGGAACATGGGCAGCTTATCAGAGTTTACACCACTGAAGAAAATGACCCACCTTCCTCCAGTACCATTGACTACCTACAGTCCCTGAGTGAGGGACATGACTTCATGGGTCTCATACACGCTAGGGAGGTACTCTACTACTGAGCTAGTTCAACACTTTGCTATTCTGAGACAGATTCTCATTGAGTTGCCCAGGCTGGACTTGAAGTCACCATCTATCTCAGACTGGTCTTGAACTTGAAATCCTCTTGCCTTGGCCTTCTAAGTATCTGGGATTGCAGTCCAGTGCCACTAGGACTCACTTAATGTATTTGTTATGCCCTTGAATACAAAGTCCATTTTGCAGCCCATGGACCAAGGAGTAATTTGACCTTAAAGCTTGAATATTTAATGAATACATTTTATAAGTCTAGTTGTCACAGATAGTGATTTCTCTCAAGCATGTGGACAAAGTAAATTGAAAACGTTCTGGAAAGCATTTGCCATTCTAGAGTCATTAAAAACATGAGTCACAGGAAGAGGTCAAATAGCAGCATTCAAAGGAGCTTGGAAGAAATGATTCCCCCATTAGGGAGCTTCGAGGGCTCCAGGCTCCAGTGGAGGAAGTCACTGCCAATGGGGAAGAAGCAGCATGAGGATGGATGAGAAGTGAGCCTGAAGATGTGGCTGAATTGCTGTGGCTTTATGATGAAATCTTAATGGGAAAAGAACTGCCTCTTAAAAATGAACAACATAAAGAATGATTTCCTGGGATGGAACCTACTGGTGAAGAAGACACTGAACATTGGTAAAAAGTCAACAGAGGATTAATATTATTGCACACACTTTGTTGATTAATCATGGTTGGTATCTTAGTTAAGATTTTCTCTGTGTAGTTTTGGTGCCTGTCCTGGACCTTGCTCTGTACCTGGCTCTGCCTCCCGAGTGCTGAGATTAAAGGTGTGTGCCACCACAGCCTGGCCTTAGTTCAGGTTTTTATTGCTATAAAGAGACACCATGACCATGACAACTTAAAGAAAACATTTAATTGGGATGGCTTGCTTACAGTTTCAGAGGTTCAGTCCATCATTATCATGGCAGGGATCATGGTGGTATGCAGGCAGACATGGTGCTGGTTATATTTTGGCTTGCAGGCAACAAGAAGTCAACTGAGACACTAGGCAGTATCCTGAGCATAGGAAACCTCAAATCCTACCCCCACAGTGACACACTTCCTCCACCAAGGCCATACCCACTCCAATAAAGCCACACCTCCTAATAGTACCACTCTTATAAGATTATGGAGGCCAATTACATTCAAATTATCACAGTCTGTAGCTAAAAGTTTTTCTGTGTCCCACATGGTCCAAGGTCAGGACAAATGTCTCTCACCCACCAGTCCTGCAGCCACTCAGACCAAAATAAACACATACATGCTTATATTAATTAAAACTGCTTGGCCATTAGCTCAGGCTCACTACTGACTAGCTTTTGCACTTAAACTAACCAATTTCTGTTAATCTATATGTTGCCACATGTTCGGTGGCTTTACCTGTGTGCCATTACATGCTGCTCTGGATGGCGGGCTGGGGTGTCCTGACTCAGCCTTCTTCCCAGAATCCTCCTCTCTACTTGCCCCGCCTATACTTCTTGCCTGGCTACTGGCCAGTCAGCATTTTATTTATCAACCAATCAGAGCAACACATATTCACAGCATACAGAAAGACATCCACAGCAATAGTCAATGTTTTGGGTTAAAACCGGCTCTTACCATGTTGCCCAGGCTGGTCTGAAGTTCAGTTACGGTCCCACTACTGATACTTAGAGTGAACAACAGGCATAGCACAGCATAGCTCCAAACTCTGGCTCAAATGATCGTCCTGCTTCAGCCTTCTGAGTATGGGACTGTGCACATACTCCCCTCCACCTGACTTGACTCCTATTTTGGCAGGTTCTCCTGTGGGTAAAATGCTGTCAAGCAGCGTCACATGCTACAGAGAAATCTGTCATAAAAGGGTCAGCCAGGCAATGCAGAAAACTTCATTGTTGATTTATTGTTGTCTTATTTAGGAAACTGCCACAGTCTCAACCTTCATCAACTAGTTCCCCATCAAACATCAGCCATCAAGATTGAGGGGAGACCCCACAAGTACACAGCTTTCTGAAGGCCCAAATGTCCACATGGTTGTTAGCACCCTCTTTGTTTTGTTTTAGCAATAAAGTACTTCTGAATTAAATTAAGGTACATTTTTTTTTAGACAATGACTTCAGCACAAACCTGTAATCTCAGTTTTGGGGAGGAGGACACATGAGAATCCCTGGGCTTGCTGGCCAGCTAGACTAGCCTAATCTGAAAGCTCCAGATTCAATGAGAGACTGTGTTTCAAAAAAATAAGGTAGGGTGTTGGAGTTGTTTGGTGGCAGAGCACTTGTCGTGTATGTTTAAGATCCTGAGTTCAATCTCCGGCTTTGAAGAAGCAATGCTCCACAGGGTACCATAAAAGCCAAGAAATGTCCCATAAAACCGCAAGTCACAAAACAGAGCCCATAGACATACTGAGCTGGACATGGTGATGCACACCTTTGATCTCAATACTGAGGAAACAGAAACAGGTAGATCAAGGCTAGCCTGGTCTATATGGTAAGTTCTAGACTAGCCAGGGCTACATATTGAGACCCTGTCTTATATAAAATGAAAAAAGAAAAAATGAAAAGCATTTAAAGATACCTGATGTCAATCTCTACTTCCATGTGCATGTATGTACACTTTGAGTTGTGTGTGTACACACAGCACATACAAACAAATACACACACACACAAATAGGGTGACAGTTCAGAGGAAGACACCTGACATTGGCCTTTAGCTACCATACACACACTTGTTCACACACAACTATTCAAATTTTATAATAATAGTAGATCTCATATTAAGTGTTCTTAGCCCAATGAAAACAAAACAAAAAGCAAAACCAGTGCCCATCAACAAAAACATGGGTAGGCAAAGTGTAGAGTATTCATACCATGAGATACTCTTCAGTAATAAAAAGAATGAACAACTCACAGACATGGCCACACAAATAAATGCTACATCTTTTGAGCCAGGTAACCCAGATGCAGACAGACGTGTAGTGTTATGATTTCATGCCTACTAAGTTTAAGTACAGGCTGAGGTATTTCATCGTATTCAGAACAGTGAGTGTTCCAGTGAGGTTTCTGTTGCTGTGGTAAAACACTATGAACAAAAGCAACTTGGGGAAGAAAGGGTTTATTTCAGCTCACAGTTTATAGTAATCATGCAGGAAAGTCAGGGCAGGAACGCCAGGCAGGAAATGAAACAGAGACCCTGAAGAACACTGCTAACTGGCTTACTTCTTCTGGCTTGCTCAGTCTGCTTTCTTACAACACCCAGGACCATCTCCATCTGCCCAGGTATGACACCTCCCACACTGAGCCGGGACCTCTATCATTTGTTGGTTAAAAAAAAAAAAGAAAAAAAGAAAAGAAAAGAAAAGAAAGAGAAAAAAGAAAGAAAGAAAATGCCCTATAGACTTGCCTACAGGCAACCTAATGGAGATACTCTCATTTCCTCTTCTCAGATAACTAGCTGCTATCAAGTGGACAAACAGCTAACCAGGATGGTGAGTATGAGGGCTGGGGTGACTACAGTGGGCAGGAAGGTAATTTCTGGGATTGTAAAAAATCCTCTATAAGCTTGGCCTGGGGTAATGGTTTTTTGAGAGGTATATTTATCAGATCTCAGGGGACTCTACACCCAAGATCTCTGTATTGTCCAGTATGCAAGGGGAAATGTAGCCTTGGCAGATGTTGAGCTGATTAGTAAACTTCTTTTGCAGTAGTTTGGGCTAGCAATTTTGTTTTTGTCATTGGAGGAAGTAGCTATAAATTTGAAAATGAGAAAAGACTATAGCTAGAGGCTGTGCCTTTTGGTAATCTAATTTTTATAAAAAATCCCAGAATCCAGAAACATTTTGGATAAATGGACATTTATCATAAAATAGATCAGAACCTTGGTAGCTATATCTTTTGAAAACTGTTATTTCTCATTTAGTGTTATTCAAAGACCATATCCTAGGTATTTAATAGATTTTACTTTGCTTTGATGTTTCCAAAGAATGCTTTTAAATATCCTTCCCTACGAAAAGAAATTGTGGTTTTGAAAACACACATAGAATGTCAAAAGTTTGGCATAGTCCCAGCGAAGCCTGAATTGTCTTGCTGTTTCCACTTTAAGCCTCTTAACAATGGGTCTGTTTCTATAGAGCAAGGGCAGACCCCAGAAAAGTAATTTTTCTTGCTTTGTGGAAACTTCTTTATCTGGCAGAAAAAGGTAACTCATCAAACTGTGACAGAACACAGCTTTTCAGCTCTCAGTCAATTTGATCAATATTATGCATCCATCAAATGAAGGATCGGGAGCGATAACCTCAAAAGAGACCCTGGTAGGCAACTAGGTATCGACCTGTGTTTGGCCTGATGGAGGGAGGCACAAAGACAACAAGTGATGGCAGAGAGTGGGAACCTGGCCACCGGCCCTCTTCTGCTGCCCCAGGCAGAATGTGGCTGGAAAGCACTACTGTGGGTTTTTCTGCAAATGCAGCTTCTTCCTGTCACCATCAGTCAGAATCCGGTCCTAGCTGGGAAATGGCTCCTCCTCTTCTTTCCTTGGGGTTTTCAGGAAGCCTCAGAACAACTTACAGTGAAACTTAATTACATTCATTCTGACGATTTGAGATCCACTATGAGTGGAAATATTTTGAGGGTAATGTTAATGATTTATACCAAGAAGTAAGAATAGATATCTCAATAGTATGAAGGAAATGTGGGAAGGTCTCAATTTATCTTTGAGATTAAAGTCTTTTCAGAGGCTTTAGAAGCATTGATTCATATTAAAGTAATAAATGTGCTAATTACAGTTAGATCGTTTCAATTCATTAAGCCAGGCCAGCAGACCTCTCATTAGCTTGCCACCTCAGTGGTTAAGAATGATGATAGGTGTTAGTTAAGGACCCCTGGAGTCATCATCTGGCAAATGACTAGGCTAACCTCAGACAGAAGCTCTTCTTGGTGTCATTCTTTTCCTTCATCCCCTCCGCCACTCACTGTTCAAGGCCCTAATATCTTTGAGAGATTTCCTTGGCACATTGTCTTAATAAAGTCAAGGAAATGAACTGAGCTTTATTATGGTCCTTGTGGCATCCTGTCAAAATTATTTATTTAGGTCTCTCACCCTTCTAGACAGTCACTTTTTGTAAATAAGATTTTTATGGTGCAAATTAATGTATAATTAGTGATATTTATACATAACCAATGCAATTTTAGCTAATTAAAAGCCATTACAATCTAGTAAGTGAAACTGTAGGCTGCTGTGAACAAAAAGTAGATCTTAAGGCTCATCCAAGAGCATAAGACAATGATTGGCACAAAACGCCGACCTAACAAACAGTAGGGAAACAACGGTGGGAGGCTCTTAACTGCTAATGAGCAAGCTTTCCTGGGAAAGCTCTGATATCGGAGGAGAACAGACTTACAGACAAGCATCTTTGCAGTCGCCCCTCAGGTGGTGTGGTCTCGCAGGAGCTCCAAAGGAAAATAATTATGTGGGTAACTCCCTTTGACAAAGACTCAGCAGAGACACAGAAAACAGCTACTTAACAGTTATGCGTGGCCTGTCACTGGATGCATCTGAATTGCTAGACTCGCATCCTTTCATTGAGTGGATTACATGAGCTCTGAGGTTCTGCAGAGGGAGCCTGCCCTTCCTTAATCCATCTTTCACAGAACGACAAAGGTGACTGTCCAGATCATCTGAGGATGCAGCATCACCAAAGAAGTAATGAGAACATTGCTGGCTTGTATGCTCAAGTACATAAATCAATTTCCAGCTTCATTACTTGGAGTCTGCTCTTCACCATGAAAAGAGAAAGAGCCACATAATCAAAAATTACATAACAAACTTATAGCTTCAGCAGGATACCTGGAAATCTCTCTCCTGTCAGAGAAATGATGAAGAAACAGATTATGTAAACAATGAGCAAAAACACAACCACAACCTCTCTGCCTGCTAGAGGATGTACTTTGGCTAGGTGTTGTATATTTACTTGAGTTACTGAAAAGAGAAAAGAAACCTTTTCTGCTTCTATGCATATTATTCCACAAAGTGTCCAGAGGTTGTGATATTATTATGAAACTGTCTAGCTGCTTTACTGTTGATCAGGGAGAAATTCTTTTTTTTTAAACATCAAATCATTTTCTAGTTGAAAATAGATTCTCTCACACAATACAAAATGACAACAGTTTCATACTCCTCCCAGCCCCCTTCCCTTCTCCTCCAAATCCACTCCCTCTCCTCTCTTCATAAAAGAGCAGGCCTCTAAGAGCTAACAACCAAACACAACAAAACGAAATTAATAAGACAAGGCAAAAGCTGGACAAGGCAATCCAAAGTAGGAAAAGAGTCCCAGGAGCAGGCAAAAGAGTCAGAGACACACCAGATCCCACTGTTAGGAGTCCCACAGAAATAGCAAGCTAATGGCCACAACCTTGATGCAAAGGACCTGGTACAGACTCACACAGGCCCTGTGCTTGCTGCTTCAGTCTTTGTGAGCCCATATGAGCCCTGCTTAGTTGATTTGGCATACTGTGTTCTCCTTGTTTCTTCTACCCCCTCTGACTCTACAATCTTTTCTACCTCTTTTCTGCAAGGGTTCCATGAGCTTCAAGGGAAGGTACCTTCAGCAAGGTAACCTGTTGTTTTACCTTCAGCACAGTGGCTGTGCCTTAATCTGCTTTTTCAGCCATCAATTGCATCTCCACAGTTACCGGCCTGCCTCTCTGGCAGCAGCCTGGCTGTTCAGGCTACAGCATGGTGGGAATTCCTTTCCCATAGGCACTGGCTCTGTCACTGCTGCTAAAGGTAGCTTTAACTAAATCTCTGTCATTCTATTTATAAATAAGACTCAAGATTCAGAGGCTGGGGTGAAAACCTGCTAGCTCGAGAGGTTGAGTAGCAACTAGTTAACCTTCTCTCCTTGATGGAGTCTCTCAAAAAGTCCATCCCTCCACTCCATCAAATATGAGAGGAAGGCTATTAATCTGATGATGGACAGAGGTGTGAGTGTGGTGGTGATGTAGATGACTAGGGGGAGATACAACCTTTTATGGGTATATCTCCAATGACCCAGTTCCTCCAACTAGGTCCTACCTCCTAATAGCCCATTTAGCTCTGAACTCACCAATGAAACTAACATCCTCTTGATCCAGTCACCTCTCAAACAGTGCCACCAGCTGGGAAGCAGCCATTTCATGTCAGCCTTGTGGAGAGACACTTTGTTCTAGTTTGATTTTCTGTTGCTGTGATGAAATATTCTGACCAAAAGTAACTTGGGGGTGAAAGGATTTATTTGTTTTACCCTTCCAGGTCACAATCCACCACAGAGTGAAGTCAGGGTAGGAATTATGGAAGAATACTGCTTGCTGGTTTACACTCTGGCTTGCTCGTAGACTCATCCCCAGCCCAGGACCACCTGCCAAGGGAGTGGTGCAGGCCACAGCTGGTACATCAATTGGCAGTCAAGAGCATGTCCCACTGACATATTACTGACCAGTCTAATCTAGGCAATTAGTCAATTGACATTCCCTCTTTCTAGGTGACTCTAGGTTGTGTCAAGTTGACAATAAAAAGTAGGACACACTTCATGTGCAAACCATAGCAGCCTTCGTTTCTAAGTCAGATGTTTATTTTGAAAAGAGAAGGAAACTTTGCAGTTTGTTCTTGTTCCTGTCTAACATGGAGTCGGCAGAATGAATCAAAAGGGAGGGATGGGAAATGCAGATGAAAAGATTGGAGTTGTTGATCACAGGAGCCAGTGGAAGAGAGAGCTTTACCTTCTAGTCAACCTCCTTTCTGTCATCTGCCAGTGGGGATAAGACTTTCTCAAAGCCTGTTGGCATCTGAGATGACTTAGTATGTATCTGTAATATTCCTGGAAGGTGTGTGTGTGTGTGTGTGTGTGTGTGTGTGTGTGTGTGTGTGTGTGTGTAGAACAGCAATGGTAGCTCAAAGTATCTTCCAAAGTCTAACATTTTTGTTCCATCAGAGAGGGAAAATTTTCTTCAGAGACTCCAGGCTGCGGGTAGCCTTGGAGTTGGGACAAATGTGCACCTGTGTCTATACCTGTGCCTACTTCAGTGCTCGAGAGGGAGAGATGTGTACATGGAAGGGAGTGAGACAACATAAAGGAAAAATGAGTGAGAAGAGGAGGATTTTGTAGCAAATGGAGCTTAGGTGATGCTTTGAGGCACAATGGCTTTCACGATTCTCCTGTCAGTAAGTTCACCTCTGTGCATGTACCTGCAGATTCCAGTTATCTCCTATTCTGTAATTGATTGGATAATGGTCCTGAATATTGGTTCCATTGATGATGTGGGATAGGAATGAATGATTGACATACAGTTCCCGATGGGATGGTCCCATTCAATAAACATTACAGGAGACCGTTGTTTGGGCCTCAACAGATGAGACTAAAAAGAAAAATGGAGTTATGTTAAAGTTCTACATCAGCAAACTGAAACGAAGCTGTTTATCTAACCTTCCAAGAAGCCAGGAGAAATTAGAGAGAACGGCCAAATTTCCCATAACTGATTTCAATAGGGATGATGGTGAAACTCCAATCTTCTTAATCCTTATACAAAAAGAAACAACCTGAAGAACAACCATCTCATCATTTTTCTGTGTTTCTGTCCCTCCCTTACAATGGCAGTAGCTTTGAAATGACTGACACACTATGTTCTTTATTATTTCTTATTTCTCCAATCTTTACCTGCTTGCCTCACTGCAACACTTAGACTGCTATGTGAAATGTTGTGTTGTCTGTCTGATGATGAATATATAAGATCAGTTAAGATCTTGAAAGGGAATTGTTATAATTTGCCATTTGACACTCCTTATGGGAAAAGACCTATTAAGAGGAGGGTGTGATGGATGTTCTCGGTTATCAACTTGACTACATCTGGAATTAACTAAAACTCAAATGGCTGGGCACACCTGTATGGGATTTTTGCTTAATTAAATTATTTGAAGTGGGAAGACTCATTTATAATTTAGGTCTTTTTTATTTGTTTTTGTTTTTGTTTTCTTTTTTGAGACAAGGTTTCTCTGTGTAGCCTTGGTCATCCTGGAACTGAGAGATTCAGCTGCCTTTGCCTCCCAGGTGCTGGGATTAAAGGTGTGCACCACTCTCATCCTGAAATATAATCTAGATCTTTTGAGGTAAGAAGATCTACCTTTAACTTAGATCTTCTGAGGTGGGAAGATCCACCTTTAACCTGGATCACACCTTCTGCTGGCAGCCTGTAGAAGGTACCTGGAAGAAGGAAGCTAGTTCTCTCTTCACCTGCTTGTTCTTGCTCTCACAGGCAAGTCCACTCCTTCCCTGCAGTAGTCTCCTTCTTTGGGATTCCAGCATATAGTGAAGACCAGCTGAAACATCCAACCTTGTGAACTGAACAACCACTGGATTCTTGGACCTTCCATTGGTAGACAGCCATTGTTGGACTAGCTGGACAGCCTGTAAGCCATATATATATACATACATACATGTATACATATTCATTCTATAAGTTCTGTTCCTCTAGAGAACCCTAATACAGACAGCTTCCTAAAATGACAATCCATCTATAAATTTTGTGCTTGCCTTTTATGTCTAAAGAGCTATTGCTTCTTTGATCACAATGAACATTTCATAGTCAAAACTTTAGCTTGCCAACTGGAAAGGTTTTAGGCTAATGGCATTTCTTCTTGATATAGGAGGGATTGTCTCATGTCAATTAGAACATGTAGCTGCATGTAGTGGGACATGCTTAATCCCAACACTTTGGAGGCAGAAACAAATGGACCATGAGTTCAAATCGAGAAAACTACACAGTGAGTTTGAGGCCAGCCTGGGCTATATGAAACACTGTCCTAAAAATCAACCAACAAATAAATCAACCAATCAGCTAACCGGCCAACCAATCAAAAAGAACATGTGTCAGTCCTACCAAATAAGACCAAAATGAAAGGGACAACCTTTTGCAAATACACCCCCCCTTTTTTTTTATGGACACCAGCTTTATTGGACTAGAGTCCATCCTAATGACCTCATGGTGCCATCAAAATACTGCATTGTGTCTGTGATGGTGGTATATTGTAGCATTACCATGTTGAACTGTGACATCACAGTGTTCTATCATTTCATTACAACACACCACTATCACTGTCCTCCATTTCACCTTCACAGTGCTTACTATGTCATCATAACGTTTCACTGTGATAGAACAACGCTGTGTATGCCATCATGATGCCTTATTTTGCCTCCAGAGTGCTATATTGTGACATCACAGTGCTCCATTGTTTCACCACAGTGCTCCATTTGCATCACAATGCTGAACTGTGGGGTCAATGCCCATATTGTGAGAGTACAGTTCAGTAATTTGTGTGTGTGTGTGTGTGTGTGTGTGTGTGTGTGTGTATGCTTGGATGCACATATGTGTAGGAAAACAGGCATAATGTATGTGGAAGCTAGAGGATATGATTTCTCCGGTGCTGTCTACTTTGTGTTTTGAGAGTTTCTCACTAGCCTGGATTTCAGCTCACCCATTGGGCTAGATTGTCTGTCCAGTAGGCCTGTGTGTCGCTGGAATTGAACTTGTGATGGTTAGTGTTAATTGTCATCTTGGCAGAATCTAGCACCATCTGGAGATGGACCTCTAAGCATGCCTTGCTTGTGTTCACTGATGTGAGAAGACCCATCTTAATTGTGAGTTGGCCCCTTTCCTGAACAACAGTCTCATCTTTCTATTTCCTGGTGGTGAATGTGATGTGACCAGCTGTTTCGAGCTCATGCTGCTTTGACTGCCCCACCATGATGGACTGTACTTTGAGATGTGAGTTAAAGTAGGCCCTTCCTCTCTTCGGTTCCTTTTGTCAGAGTACTTTATTACAACAGGAGAAGAAACTGAGACGGGGCCTCATTCATGTTAGGCAAGTGCTCTACCATTGAGCTATGTTCTCAGCACTGAATAACTCTTTAGCCACCCTGTCTCTGCAAAATGTCACAGTCTGTACTACTTGGTATTGTTAGGAATTCATAAGAATTCTAAGTGGACAGAGTTTACTTCCCAAGTCTCATTCTTTTGGCCATAGCAGAACTCAGATCGTAGAATTGTGCTATCATGCAGCCATCATGAGCACCTGGTTACTGTGTCTTAATGGCCAGCATAAATTATAGCCTGCATCATCTGGACTGGGTGGTTGATGTGGCAGCAGAGGAGAGAGAAGCTGCTTAGAAGACGCTTTGTTGATGTTGTTGCCTGGTTGTAAGACCATTGCCTTCGTGCTATTCTTATTTTACAGGTCAAAGAATGGTGGGCCTGAGATGAATCAGCAGCTTTGTGCCTGAGAGGTTCTGACCTGAGTTTGATCTCCAGAACCCACATGCTGAAAGGAGAGAACTTTAACAAAGAGTATAGAACCCTCTTAAACATGCAGGTCAACACATTAGTCCCATTGGTGTTGCCCACCCTCACCCTTGAGGGTGCCCTGATTGACTCACAGACCTCACTCTCCTTTCCCAAACTATTGTTTTCTTCCAGCCCCAGTGGGCACATCTATACCACAACCCCTCTACCTGAGGCCCCGTAACATCATGGAAGAGGGAGAAGAAAGATTATAAGAGCCAGAGAACCAGGGCATATATTGTGAAATTGTGTCTTCTATACATAATAGGGATTATGCAATCATGAAATCTAAACAATATGGATACCCAAACAAGACCTGCACAGTAACAACACCAGTTGACATGCTAATGTGGATGTGAGAAATCTTCAAGACCCCACACTTAGATGATGAACTACAGGCAGTTAATGACCATTGAAAAAGGGAAAATCAGTCTTTCCTAGCCCCCTAATTGGCTATCCAATACTAAGTGGTCAATTCTAAAAACATACATAGGAGCAACACTAAATGGAACCAGAAGCTTGTATTTATATGTTAATGTGTATGCATGTATATAACAATAATAATCAAAGGGGGAAACCCAATAGAGATAATACTCTACAGTAGAATGAGGACTTGGAAGGGGAACAGTGGGAAGGGAGAGCAGGAAACTGAAACTGATCAGCTGTATGCATCTGTGAAATGTCATAATGACACCGATATTCTACAGTATTAGTGGATGTCCCTCTGTTTTCATTTTTCTTTCTGCAGTTTGTCTCCAGGTTCTGGGATTTCAAGATGAAACAGTCTCACCAGCAGTAAGTGCATTGCAGGTAAACGAGCCTTTATGCATCGAGGCTGAGATGGGGTGTCTCCCCACTTTTATGCTCCCACTTTTATTTAAAACTTTTTACATTTCTTCATTTGTTTTACATGTAGGTGTGAGTGCTCACGTTCCATGGAAGTCAGGAGACTGTGGAAGTCAGTTCCTTCCCTCCACCATGTCCCAGGGATTGAACTCAGTTTATCAGACTTGGTGTCAAGTGCCTTTACCCACTGAGCCACCTCCCTGACCCCATTTGTATTTAAAAAGTAATGTAGCACCATCAAAAAAAAAACAAAAAAAAAAAAACAAAAAAAAAAAAAACAACAACCTTTTGCCTATATGCCTAATATTTTAATAGAAATGATCTTTTTTTTTCTAAAATGCCCTCTTGGCATGCATGTATACACAAATATTTCTGTGAAATTAGAAGGGTGGAGAACTTAATTAACTTTTAGGTTTATTTATTTTATTTTATGTGTATTAGTATTTTTGTCTACATGCATGTATGTGTACTATGTGCATACCTGGTGCCTGAGGAAATCAGAAAAGGCATTAGATTCTCTGGAACTGAAGCAATGAATGCCTGTGAACTACCATGTAGGTGCTGGACACTGAACTTGGGTCCTCTGCAAGAACAACAAATTCTCTTAACTACTGAGCCATCTCTCCAGCTCCAAATTTATTTCTATTTTTGCCTGCATGTATCTGCACAGTGTGTGTGCCTGGTATACTCAAGAGCCAGAAGAAGGTAATGGATCTCCTGCAACTGGAATAGTTGCAAGCTGACTTGTGGGTCCTGGGTTTTTTTTGAATAGCAGTCAGTGCTCTTAACCATTGAGCCATCTCTCCAGTCACAACCACTTTTGATATCTGCATAAGCACTCCTTTTTCTTAATGTTGTTGAAATAGTTTACTCTGTGGTGTGTGATCAGTATTTAGTTCTTGAACTTAACAGCAGCAAGTCATTGGCTATCTTTGGTTCTTTTCCCCTCACTGCACTGGTCTCTGGGGACACATTCCCTGAAGTGGACTCCAGGGTCAATGTTAGAAATGCATCAATGGTTTCTTTATATGTATTTATAACAGTTGTTTCATGGGAAAATAAATTCTGAGTTTTTCAAACAAGCTTCTGCACAAATAAAATCATCTTACATTGCTGCTTTAAAATTTTGCTAACGATTATTTGGTCTTCATGTTTGTGTTACGTAAGTTTGCGTTTCTGAGTGTAGACATACTAAATTTCTCAGTCTTCTTAGGAAACTGTTTTGTGTTCTCAGCTTTGGAGAGCTGTGCTCGTATGCCCAGAGTGCAGGATTTCTGCTCACCTTCTCTTCCCAGGACTTTCTCAACCTGCAGAGAGCATTACCAAAGGCATCTAGCTCCATTCCGTTGCTCGGGTGGAGCATGGGAGGGAGGCAGTGTCTCCGCGCTAATGTCTTTCTCTAGAACACTCCTGTAGGCGGAAGGAGTAGGAAGCTTTGTCAAGGCTGAGAAGAAGCAGGACGCAGCTGCTTCTGAGAGCTCTCGAAGGAGTTGGGAGGTCTCTTGTGGGCTGCTGTCTGTCCTCTCCCAGGTGAAGCCACTGGTTAAATAGCTTGCTAATGGAGTTCTCTGGAGGAGCAGGGTTTGGGTTTTCTCTCTGGAGCTTGCTGCCAACTCTCAGATACTTTCAAAAGCCAGTCAGGTTGCCAGCAAATATGTCCAGAAAGAGAGTGAAAGGAGAAAGGTACCAATGGCTCCCTAATTCCTCCCCCATTCTTCCTTTTCTTCCCTCTCTCTCCCTCTCCCAGACCTGCCCCCACTTAAAAAAAATCTCATTTCTAAAATATTTTAAAAAACATTTTTTTGTTTTTGTTTTTTTGGAAGATGGGTTTCTTGTAGACCAGGCTGGTCTTGAAATTACTGTGTAGCCAAGGATGAATCTCGAAGTCCTGATCCTCCTACTTCCACTTCCTGGATGCTCAGATTATGGGTGTGTGTGCCTCTCTACCCAGGCCTTCTTGCAAGGACTCTACCAACTAAGCTGCATCTTTTTTTTCCCCCTAAAGCTTTTTTTTTCTTTAAAGAACCAGCACATTTTCTTTAAGGTAACATACATACACACACACACACACACACACACACACACACACACACAGAGAGAGAGAGAGAGAGAGAGAGAGAGAGAGAGAGAGAGAGAGGGATTAGAGGACACTTGGGGGTCTGAGTCCTGTCTTCAGGCTCAGCTCAGGCACAGTGATATCCACAATGGGAGCATCCACTCTTAGGCTAACACAGCGGAGGCCCTAGAGAACAATTTTTTTTTTTTTTTTGTGGCTTTACCCACCGTCTTCAAAACCACCTTATCATTAAACCAACCAAACAAGAACAACGCTAAGGAGAGGCTAGGGAGGAGGAGCCTTTTACACCGCAGGGGGTTGTAAATGACTGCAGCTGTTAAGAAAATCGGTGTGGAGGTTCCTAGGAAAACTAAAAATAGAATGACCATTCGATCCAGCTCTACCACTCCTGGGAATATACCCCAAAGACTCTTAAGTCAGCATATCACAGGGATTCTTGCAAAATCGTGTTTATTTTGGCTCTATTCATGACAGCCAAGCTAGGCACCCATCAGCAGATGAACAGATAAAGAAAATGCAGTATACACACAATGGAGCTTTATTTAGTCATCAAGAGGAACAAAATGCTGTTGTTTGTTGGAAAACAGATACAACTGGAGGCCATAGAAAACAAAATAAGCCAGATTCAGAAAGGCAAATAATATATAACATTCTCCTGTGGAGCCGGGGTAATATATATGCACACACATGCACGCACGCACGCACGCACGCAAGCATGCACGCACACCATGGAAGTTGAAGGAAGACTGTTTAGGAAGAGGAAGGGAATGAACAGGTAGAAGGAGGGAGGACAGGGGAGGTAATGGGAATTACGTATGGTAGAAGTACATGATATTCTTGAACATGGATGTTATTATTGGAATATTTTTTTTTACGATAAGTATACACTAATAAAAAATTAAAATGGGCCGGATGGTAGTGGCGCATGCCTTTAATCCTAGCACTCGTGAGGCAGAGGCAGGCGGACCTTTATGAGTTCGAGGCCAGCCTGGTCTACAGAGCAAGTTCCAGGACAAGCACCAAAACTACACGGAGAAACTCTGTCTCAAAAAACAAAAAACAAAACAAAAAATTAAAATGGGTAGGGAGGTATCTCAGTAGTACAGTGCCTACAGAAATAAAAATGGCTAAGAAATACCTCAAAAAGTGTTCAACATCCTTAGCTATCAGGGGAATGGCAATCAAGACTACTTTGAAATTTCGTCTTACCCCACTCAGAATGGCTAAGATAAGGAAAAAACTGAAAGTGAATGCTGGCAAGGATGTGGGAAATGGAAACCCTCATTCACTGCTGGTGGGATTGCAACTAGTACAATCAATGTGGAAATCAGTGTGGTGGATTCTAACAGAGTCAGAAGTAGATCTACCATATGACTGAGCTATGCAAAGCAGGAGTTAGAGTGGTGTACATGCCCAGTATTGGTAGGCTACTGCAGGGGGATTGCAGTGAGTTTGAGGCTAGGCTGGGCTACTACAACTAAAATCTAAACTAAAACGAACAACCTGGAAAAGGTGCATGGCAACCAATCACAAAGCAATGCACTAAGGGCCAGCACAAGCGCCTGCCATTACCCCTGCCCCCTTCCTGCATCCATCTCTTCCATTTTTCTTCTTCAGGCAATGTCTTCGCTACCAGGTACCCACCCAGTGGCCCACAGTACTTGCTGGAGCTCCCTCCTGGGCAACTAGAGAGGTCTGATTAGGGCAGATTGGGTAAATTTGCATCCCTTGGGATAAACTGATCATACTCTCTACCTCTAGAGAAATGCCTAACTCTGTTCTGCTCTTGGAGTGCAGAAGCTCAGATTTGTGTTTAAGCATTACTCCTGTGATGGTTAATCTTGTTGATCAATGTCATTGGATCTGAGATCATTTAAGGGAAACACCTGTGGATAGTAACTCCAGGAAGGATTTACAGGGGCGAGGGTAGGGAAGAAATCCTTCTTCCAGAGTAGAGGTCAGGACCTTCTAGACAACAGCCTAGACATAAAGAGGTCTGAGGGAAAAGCTCTTACTTCTGTCTGCCCACTTTTGCTCCCTCCAGGTGAGTGCTTCTACTCTGTTGCCACAGCTACCACCATCGTTTGCTGCCATCTGAACTCAGTTCCATTGGCTTTCCAATGTAAACCCAAGACCAAAGACCATTGGCTCTCCAAGAGTACCCCAGTCTTTAAGTGTCATGCTGGGGACTGCTGAGACATCCAGCCTCGTGGACTGCTCATCCTGTGCCTCTCCATCACACAGGCAGCCATGGTTGGACTCCCCAGATTGTGTTGTGTAAGATAATCTAATAAATCCCTTTATAATATATGTTCATTCCATGGTTCTGTTCCTCTAGAGAACCCTGACTAGCTCACTCCTGCTCCTCCAGTAGAAGCAGCTTTGGATATGTGGCTGGGTCCTTGTGGTTAGCTCTGTCTGGCATCCAGAACCCTGGACAAACTAGAACAGATGGAGCGTGGGGAGAGGCCACTCTCCAGTCCTCATCCCCAGACACCTATCACTGTGTAGCGGTGAAATGCAACTGAGACAATATTTATCACACACCCACTGTGAGCAAAGCTCTCTGCCAGGTAACACTGTGGTACAGAGACAAATGACTGTCCCTGGTCCCCAGAAATGAAAAATCGACCAGAGGACAGGGACAGAGTGAGGAGACTGGACAGCCAGAGCGAAAAGTGCAGGCTAAAACACAGGTGGGAGCCAGGAGACTGGAGATACCATCCCACCCTGCTGTGAATGTTTAAGAAGTTTGCGTCGACTCCTCAATGACCATATGTTCAGTTTTAATATTATAATAATCCGTGCTTTTCAGGATGAGGAAACCATGACACTGTGATGGTGAAAAATTTGCCCAGAGTCATGTACCTGTAGTAGTGGTATCAGGACAGAAATGGAGGGACTGAAGTTCCAGAAGGGGATCTATCTGTGAGGGATCAGGGCCAAGGTCACAGTGAGTGACTTGGGAGGTGAGAATGGGCTTTTCTGTCTGTCTGTTCATTTATGACAAATATTCCACAATTTCCTCTGGTCAGAAATTCTTTGCCACAATTCCCTTGGCTCTCGGTCTGTCAGAGGACAGAATCATTTGGCTCATCCATACTATGAATGGCCCCGCAGATAGCTTACGTTTTAAACTGGCCATTAAACTTGCCTATGACCTTGTCAGCTTTGGCTACATCATTTGGATGGATGCACGGTCTCTGGTACCAGTGAATGATGTGGTTGGTTTTGGAGCATTTCTGTGACACTAACTCACTAGTGTCATTCTGCCGAGACTGCATCTGCTTTCACTAACTCCAGCAAGATCACAGAGAGGGGACCATGATTTTATGTATGTATGTATGTATGTATTATTTATTTTTAAATTATGTATATATGTGTGTATAACTGTGTGTGGGTATGTGCACTTGAATGCAATGTCCATGGAGATCAGGTGCATTGAATTACCTGGAGCTGGAATTACAGGCAATTGTGAACTAACTGTCCAGCTTGGACACTGGGAGTTGAACCTTGGTACTCTATAAGAGTAGCAAATCCTCTTAGCCTCTGAGATTGTCTCCAGCCCTAAGAATAATTTTAAGAAAAGGGGCAGGGCCTCCTAACTACAGAGGCAGTAACAGCCTGAGTAGAGTCCTGCTGTGGCCTTGTGGGATGTTGTCTTGGCAAACATTGGCAAAGCTAATGGTGAGCTGTTCTGTTCACAAATGTTCCTCAGCAGGTGACCAAGTCCAAGGCTGTGGCAGAGGTTCTATAATGTTGGTTCTACATGTGTGTGAATGAATTGTAAGATGGGTGGTGCAGTGGGTAAGGTGGATGGTTATAGATTTTTCAGGCCTTGAAATGTGATTGCAATGAATATTGACTGAGAGTCTCACTCCTATGGGTTTTAAGAATCCCTGAGATTTGTAGCCCACCCACTGAAAGGTGTGAGTGCGAATGATGCATCAAAGAGGCAAGAGTCTGACTATTACACAAATCCTAAATGGTCTTATAATAAAAAACCCAGAGCCAGATAATGGGGTGAATGCTGAAAGATTAGAGAGACAAAGCAACAAGTCACAGCCACCTCTTACCTCTAGGATTCCTCAGCCTGAAAAGGCTTCAGTTCCTGTCTCCTCACACCTTATATACCTTTCTCCACCTAGCCATCACTTCCTTTCTAGTGCTAGAATTAATGGCATGTGTGCTTCCCAAATACTGGAATTAAAGGTGTGAGATCTCAAGTACTGGGATTAAAGGTGTGTGCCACCACTGCCTGGCTCTGTTTCTCTCCTAGACTGAATCAATCTCATGTAGTCCAGGGTGGCTTTGAACTCACAGAGATCCAGGTGAATCTCTGTCTCCCAAGTGCTAGGATTAAATGTGTGTACCACCACTGCCTGGCCTTTATGTTTAATCTAGTGGCTTGTTCTGTTCTCTGATTAGTGTACACAATCTATCACCACATCTGACAGCTAGTTGGGACAGAGGGCAATGTTCACAGGACTGAGAAAGAGGCATGTGAGCATGTGAGTGAGTGAGTCTAGGCAAACAAGCCAAGGAAGACTCCAGTTTATAATCTGTGACAGTGAGGATGAGACACACATACACAAGTGGATGAGCTTGTGCATGTACACATACACAAGCATAAATGTGCACATGTACAGACATGTGTCTCTGTCCTAATCTACCACCATTCAAAAGGAGGAGGGGGAAAAGGAGGAGGAGGAAGACGGAAGGAGAGGGAGGAGAGAGAGATAGATAGATGGGGAGACACACTGATTTTTAGCACAGACGCTGAAGATGAACCACATCTTAAATTCTGGGATTTTGATAAAAACTATGCAGCAGCAAAAACAATCAGATATCAGGACTGTGAGCTGCTAATCCTGACTATTTGAGCTCTAGTAAAAAGTCTTTCACCTGTTGGTCCAGCCTCCAGGCACTGCACTGTATTTTCCACTGTCCCATGGGTGGTTTGCCACTGTCCCATGGGTGGTGAGAGTTACTTCTGGAGTTCTGGGCTCTTGCTGGAGTCCTGGGACACACAGCTCAATAACTTTTCCCTTGTTTGTTGGAGTTAACAGCAGCCTGAGTTACTTGCTGAGATGAAGATCCTTCCTGTAACCCTGGCTCTGCTTGTGGGGTCCCTGCGTGCCTTAGCCACTTTTTCCAATGTCTGCTCCCCAGAAGCTGAGCCCTGTTCCCAGTTGTCACATAGCAGGATTGAGCAGAGCTTTCTGGCTTTGGTGCAGTTCTGCTATGGCAGTAGGACCTCCCCTGCTGTTGCTTAAGAGTCTCCTTCCGGAGCCCACTTCATATCCTGCTGCCACGGTGGCCTCTCAATTTCAATGGGTGACAGCACCTGCAGGCCCTGCTTGACCATCAGGGCTCTCAACCCATATTGAGACATCTCTATCTTTTTGTAAATCAAAGCTGCTACTGAAGAGTCCCTGAAGCATGTGGTCAATCGCTAGTGCAATAAGTGATAAGGCTATCCCATGACCAGAGATGTGATAGGCCCCAAAGGTAGAGCCCGTGGTTTAAGAAGTTTCAATATGGAAAAGGTACAGCATTAAGTTGAACTCAGAGCCTCCAGACAGCTGGATGTCCCTGAAGCTGCCCTGACATTGTTGACCTGGCCTTTGGTGAATAAGAGAACATAAGAATGCAAGGTGCAGCTTTTAGCTGGGTGAATGGATCTAGGCAGAGGCCAGAGGTCATGGCCATTCCTGGACAATGAGAAGTGGTTGGTGGTTGGGTTACTTTGAGACAACATTGTGGTGACTTTTTTTGAGATAAGGTTTCTCTGTGTAGCCCCAGCTCTACTGGAACTCCCTCTGTAGACCAGGCTGGCCTTGAAATCAGAGATCACCTACCTCTGCCTCCTGAGTACTTGGATTAAAGGCATGTGCTGTTATACCTGGCTGTTAATTTAAAAAAAACTATATTTTATTTATATTTTTAATTATGTAGATGTGGATGTGTCTGTATGTGGATTGGGTTAGTATACATGTGCACACTGTATTTGCAGGACAGAAGAGGGCATCAGATCTCCTGGAGATGGAGTTATAGGCAGTTGTAAACCACTCAGTGTGGTTACTAGGAACCCAACAGGGTTTTCTGTAAGAATAACTGCTGTGGGATGTCTTTCTGTATGCTGTGAATATGTGTTGCTCTGATTGGTTGATAAATAAAGCTGCATTGGCCTATGGCAGGGCAGGATGGAGCCAGGCAGGAAAATCCAAGAGAGATAGTGGGAGAAGAAAGGAGAGTGGGGCAGATGCTGTGAGCCGCTACCAGGAGAAGGAAGATGTACTGGTAAGCCACAGGCCACATGGCAAGGTATAGATTTATAGAAATGGGTTAATTTAAGAGGTAAGAGCTAGCTAGTGAGAAGCCTGAGCCATTAGGCCATATAGTTTGAAAATAATATAAGCCTCTATGTGTTTATTTGGGACCAAGCAGCTGCAGGATGTGGGTGGGAGAGATTCTTCCTGACTTCAGGGCCCAGGCGAGACACAGGAAAACTTCCAGCTACAGATAACACCTGTTCTTAACCATAGAGCCATCCCATTGTGGTGATATTTCTTCCTAGATATTCATGTATGAAATTACCAAAGAACAATAAAAAAAAGTGAAGAAATGGTCAAGGAAGATACCTGACAGCAACCTCTGGCCTCCACATGTATACATGTGCACCTGCATACACATATGCATTCACACACACACACACACACACACACACACACAGAGAGAGAGAGAGAGAGAGAGAGAGAGAGAGAGAGAGAGAGAGAGAGAGAGAGAGAGAGAGAATTACAGCTTAAAAATCAAGGAGGTGGTGGAGCTCTGTCGTCCTGCCTGGGTGTGAGGTGGGCTCTGGTTCACTCACCGCAGTTCCTAGTCTCTGCTGCTTTTCCATCTTCAGAAGTGAGGAGGAAAACCCAGGGCTCCACTCCCCGCTCCCCAGGACTCCTACATTCCCTAAGATTATCGACTCTGAGCCTCATTATGCCATCTGTCTCTGATGAACCCCATCCTCACAAGAAAGCCCAGGCCATATGGCTGCCCCTTTGGGGTAAGATAACCCTTACTGCTTTAGATTACTATCCTGGCTTATTTTTATCTCCATATTCTTAGTACCATTGTTTCTAGTCCACATTGTACTTTGTTTTACTTGTATATCCTACATATTTACTTCAGGAGAACGTACCCTTGTGTATTTTATTGCTCCTTAGTCTGTAGCACCTTGTAAGTGATCACTAAATAATTTTGAATGAATGATTACAAAACAGAATTTAAAAATATCAGCTAAGCATGGTGGTTCATACTTGGAATCCCAGCACTCAGAAGGCCAAGAAGAATGGTGTGAGTCTGAGATCATCCCGGAATACATAGTGTGATGGTTTAGTGTTAATTATTATCTTGACAAAACCTAGAATTACCTGGGAGACGGGCTTTGGAGTGCCTTTGGGGATTATCCTGATTATATAATTGAGGTAGTATGAGAGCCAAAGTTACATTTTAAGTTTTAATTACTATGCCTAAGAGATCCATGAAACAAAAATGCCTCTGGTCTGCAAGCCCCTTGCCCAAGGACAGATAGTTCCTGAAATGCTGGAGGCTATTGTTTATGGGAGATAACAAACCACATGTTTTTAACTCCCCTAAACATGTTTGTTTGGCCCATCTGTGATGTCCTTGATCACATATGGGCAGGAGGTTCACAAGCTGGAGGTACATCAGGATGCATGCTTGCTCATGATTGGATCTGGTGGGAAATGCAATGAATTATGGGATTTCCTTCTTAAGCCACTACAAACTGTGATCTGGGCCATTTCTCAGGAACCTGAGTATGGACCTAGCCAGAACACATCTACCTGATCAGTAAAGCTTGCTTCAAATTTGGTTTTAAACCGTGGTGGTGGTCTTATTCTCGATTAGTGGGATTAACAGTAGGAAGATCTGGACTGTATAAATACTTACCTGGCAGGGGAGATACCATGATCACGAAGTTGGTTTTCCCAGGGCGAGGCTTATCCATTGCACTCCGGATGTGCTGACCCCTGTGATTTCCTCAAATGTGGGAAACTCGACAGCATAATTTGTGGTAGTGGGGGACTGCGTTCGCGCTCTCCCCTCATTTAAAAAAAAAAGAAAAGAAAAAAAAATGTAAAAATGAGCTGGGCAGCACTAAGGAGGCAGAGGCAGGTGGATCTCTGTGAGTTAGAGGCCAGCCTGGTCTACAGAGTTAGTTTTAGGACAGCTAGATCTACACAAAGGAACCCTGTCTTGAAAAACAAAATGAAAAACAAACAAACAAAATGTAAAAATGACCGACTAGAATGCATACATTAATTCATTGCTCTTTGCTGACTAATTGTGACGTGACTGGGGCTTCAGTACCCTGCTACCTTGGCTTTCCTGTAGTGGAGGACTGTAACTTGGGATTGTGAGCCAAATAAACCCTTTCTCTCTTAAGTTGATTTTGCCACAGTGTTTTATCACATCAACAGAGAAGGAACTAAGACACACAGTGAGTTTCGGGTCAGCCTAACCTACAGTGAGGCCCTGACTTGGCATGGGAGGCAGACTATAAACCAGCTGTAAACTACAGGTTAAATGGTGGATCATGATAACTTTTTCTGAAAAATATCTCCTTCTTTTTACCACATGAGATGCATAGTCTCTAAGGGACAGGCTTTAAACAGATGCCAAACCTGGCAGCACCCTGGCCTTGGACTTCTAGTAACTGTCTGTTTTCAGGATACTTGTTTGTCACATTCTTACATGGCTGACCCCATCCCTTCCTTCCCTTACTGTGGTGGTTTGAATGAGAATTGCGCCCCCCCCACCCGGCCCCCAAAGGCTCATATATCTGAATGCCTAGTCACCAGATAGTGGAACTGGAACTGTTGGAAAGAATTAGAAGAATTAGGAGGTATGTCCTTGTTGGAGTAGGTGTGTCCTTGTTGGAGTAGGTGTGTCCTTGTTGGAGTAGGTGTGTCCTTGTTGGAGTAGGTGTGTCCTTGTTGGAGTAGGTGTGTCCTTGTTGGAGTAGGTGTGTCCTTGTTGGAGGAAGTTTGTCATTGGAGGTGGGCTTTGAGGTTTCAAAAGCTTATGTAAGGCCCAGTCTCTTTCATCCTTCTGCCTGTGGATCAGGATGTAGCTCTCAGTTACTTCTCCAGTGCCCTGTGTGCTACCATGCTCCACTGTACCATGATGACAATGGACTAAACCTCTGAAATTGTAAGCAAGCCTCCAATTAAATGCTTTCTTTTATGAGTTGCCTTGGTCATGGTGTCTCTTCACAAAAATAGAACAGTCAATGACTAAGACAGAAATTGTTACCAGGTATTGTATAAGGAGATATGATTGTGTCACGTTGACAAGGGATGGACTTATGAAGGTTATTCTTGGTTGTCAACTTAATTATATCTGGAATTAACTAAAACCTAAGTGGCTAGGTATACCTGTGAGGAATTTTTTTCTTACTTAAATCATATGAAGTGGGGAGGTCTGCTTTTAATCTGGATCTTTTGAGGTGGGGAAGATCCACCTTTAATCAGAGCCACATTGTCTTATGGCAGCCTATATAGAAAGGACGTGGAAGATCATTGCCTGCTAGCTCTTGCTGTTACTGGCAAGTCTATTCCTTTATTGGCATTAGAGTCTACTTCTTCAGGACGCTAGTATATACTGAAGACTAGCTGAGATATCCAGCTTCATGGACTGGACAACTACTGAATTCTTGAATTTCCATTTGCTAAATACAGCCATTGATGGACTAGCTGGATATAATGTGTGAGCCAGTCTAATAAATCGTGTGTGTGTGTGTGTGTGTGTGTGTGTGTGTGTGTGTGTGTGTGTGTTTTATAAGCTCTGTTCCTCTAAAGAACCATGACTAATAGACCTAGAAGGGTGCTTCTCAGTGTAAATAACATCTTCCATCATCAACTCTCTGAACCTTTTGAGTTTTCTTTATGTCTCTTATGGTATCGCACTACATGTTTATGTATGTTCTGTTCTCCTTTTTTCTTCCACTTAACACAAGTGCCACTACATCATGGGGTATATTTGTTCCTTTGCTAGACCAAGAGACTGGAGCAGTCCCTGCAAGAAGGGTATCCATGAATATATGTCAGCTGCTAAGTAAAAAGATGGACGATGGTAGCAAACTAAGGAATCAGGGGTAGCCATGGTGATTTTAAAGTTGAGGGGATGTGGGCTGAAGGTGGTAGGCTGTGCCAATAGGACATCAAGAAGTTATAAATACCCTCCAGCCATTCTTGGGAAGATCTGGCTGTAAAATGTTTGCTTTGGAGTATGAATTGGTTAGGCTGAGAATGAGCTAGAAGGATGTGTCTTTGAACAAGAGTTTCAGGGAGCCATGTGAGAAGACTCTAGAAGGAGGCTAGAGAAGGAAGGGCACAGAACCATGATCCAAGGTGGGAGTTTGAGTAGAAGAAACCAATAATGGTAGAAGAGCTGGAGAGTGCTGAGGAGTAGGCTCATTGTGTACTCTAGGCTAGCTGCTAAATGGATTGCAATGCAAACTACGTGTCTTAGTTTCTTTTCTGTTGATGTGATGAAACACTGGCAAAATCATCTTAAGGGAGAAAGGATTTATTTGGCTCACAATTCCAAGTTACAGTCCTCCACTACAGGAAAGCCAAGGTAGCAGGGTACTGAAGCCCCAGTCACATCGTAATCAGTCAAAAGCAACCCCCAAATCCTGTATAGCAAAATCTACTCTGTATAGTTATCCTGTGTAAATGATGCTTGCTACGAGTCAGAGGCGAGTCTTTGTCCTCTGTTGCTTTTGTAGACAGAGCCCTCTGCATGCTACATCTGGGTCAGAGAACACAGAGAGGTAGGGCACACATTGATCTTCAGCATGAATTAGTCTCACTCACACAAATGTCTCCCACAGAAATTGTAAGAGAATTGTGCTTACAGGAGGAAAAGCACAACCATTGATAGCAGTTATTTTTTAATGTGACTTAGTAGGGAGAGAATTAAAGTCCTGTCTCTGAGTGGAAGATTATTAAGTTTTCTGACCTCAGGGT
The DNA here is from genome assembly GCF_004664715.2 of Peromyscus leucopus. NCBI lineage: Eukaryota > Metazoa > Chordata > Mammalia > Rodentia > Cricetidae > Peromyscus > Peromyscus leucopus. The sequence continues at coordinate 48,982,394 of NC_051067.1, forward strand.
GGGATCTATTGAAGAGCTCTGGAGAGGGAGAAGGACTTGGAATTTCACGATGATTTTCCTGTCAGGAACAAGTCAGAGATGAAAAGTGAGAGGGCAGACACTTAGTTCAAAGGAATTAAAATGAGAAATGGATTTTTAGCAGAGTGTAATGAGGCTGCTGCAGAGGCTGCCTTAGGTCTGGACTAACTTGGCATTCTAGGAAAAACACTAGGACTAGAGGGTCACCCGCAGAGGAGACTGTAGGAAGTCTTAGTTCAGTGTGGTTCCTAACCTGGGGGGATTGCATTACACAAGGGCTTGGTTGTCTTTGGACTGTAGTTAACAAGAGGGGAGGGAAACACAAAACCTAATCTAGCAAATCTAGGGGAATGCATCAATGCTAAAAGACAGTTGGGGAGGATGTGGCTGTGTGGTGATAAATTAATGAATTAGGATGATTTTGCATGTTATTTTGCATTAGTACAAGCTTCCAGAGAGGTCTATGGATCTTGCTGAACTGGAGAGGAAAGTACTGGTGGGATTGTATTCTTTTTATTTGGTTTTATATGTGTGTACAGTTGAACATAAGTGTGTAGGTACACATGAAAGCCAGAGGTCAGCAACTTTAGATGCCATCTTCAGGAATACCCCCCTACCTCCTTTGAGACAGAGTCTGAGCCTGGAGCTCACCAAGTAGGCTAGGCTAGATGGCCAGTGGGTGTCAGGCATCTGACTTTCTCTGCCTCACTAGTGTTAGGATTACAAATGTGTGACACCCAGCATTTTTTACTTACATTCTGGGATTTAACTTGGGTCCTTAGCCTTGCAAGGCATATCTGTCTGTCTGTCTGAGCTGTCACCTCAGTCCTGATGGGATTGTATTTAATGTGGTTTTGAATTGGAACCTAAACGAGTATAGGTAATGCTCTGACATGTAGGCTTATGATAGGTGGAGATGGCCTGGTCTCGACTCTAGTGAAGATAAGCTGGCTTCTAACTAGGGGCTTTGTAGCCCTGAGAGGAGGGCCAAGAAAAAGGGCATGGCCTGTTGTTTCTACCATCCTCCCTACTACCATTTCTGGTAGCCATGTAGGTAGGTGTTAGAATTCCTAGCTGCATGACTGCACATGCGCTGTCAAGATGCTTAGTCATCCCAGGGCCTTATGTCCTATATAATCCGTGCAATGTGTGATCATGAAATTTACATGCAGTATGACCACATAATCCATGCACATGTGTGGCATAGCTATGTAAGCCCATATATGTGCAGGGGGGTGGGAATCTATAAAAGTGGGTTCCATATATTCATCCTTTCTCTTCCTGCATGGTCATTCCCCATAGACCTATGCACACCCCTTCTGTTCCCTTCCCTTAATAAACTCTTATAGTGGGTTTTGTTGTACCTTGTGGCTTTTCTTGCATGGTAAACAGTGCCACTTAATGAATAGCATTGCGCCGTGTAATAAATAACAGTAGAGATGACAAGGAAAGTAGGAGTCTGGTGAGTGCGGTCTGTGGTGCCACCAAATATAGAGGACCAGGACTGATGCTCCAGTAATGAAATGCACAAAGTAGTCCTTAGCTCTGTTTTTAAAAAATTAGATTTTAGGAGGCAACACAACCATCTATTTCTGTCAATGCCTCTTCAGTGAGGAGGGGATTTATTTTGGCTCAGAGTCCACATATACAGTCCCTGATGGTGGGCAGATAAGACATTGGAGCAGGCACTGTTGCAGGAATCTTAAAAGTTCTTATTAATAAAATCAAACCTGAGGCCAGTTATTGGGGTGAATACTGGAAGGTCAGAGAGACAGAATAAGCCACAGCTATCTCACCTCGCCGGATCCTCAGCTGGTCTTGTCTCCTCAGACTGGAGGCTTCTGAGTCCTCATCCCAATGGCTTTCAGCTGAATTGCTGCTCAAAAGCCTGAATGCTTAACCAGCCAAATGCTTAACCAGGCCAAAATGCTTCTAGTTTCTCGCCCTCACGCCTTATATATCTTCCTGCTTTCTACCACCACTCCCTGGGATTAAAGGCTGGCTTTCTGGGATTAAAGGCGTGTCACCATGCTTGGCTATTTCCAATGTGGCCTTGAACTCAAAGAGATCCAGAGGGATTTCTATCTCTGGAATGCTAGGATTAAAGGTGTGAGTGCCACCATTTTCTAGCCTTTGTATCTAGTGGCTGTCTGTTCTCTGACCCCAGATAAATTTATTAGAATACACAATACCACCACAAGGGACTCTATCCATGGTGGTGGGAGCTCGCACCATGGGCATGCTCTTCAAATCTTAGCTGTAAGGAAGCACAGAGCTCCACCTGGAAACAGATCTGGCCTACAACCCTTAAGTCCACCTCTGCACCCCTATGTCTTCGAGCCAGGCTCCATGTCTAAAAGCTTCCACAACCTCTTATAACAGCACCAGCAGATGGAGACCAAGTATCTGAATATAGGAGCCTGCAGGGGACATTTTACATGCAAACTGTAGTACTATCCCAGAGTGTATGATACATTTCCTAACAAGGACATGGAGATCCTTAAGGAGGCTTCTGAGACTTGTTATTTAGTATCCGGCAGTGTCTTAGGTTTCTATTGCTGTGAAGAGACACCATGACCACAGTAACTCTTATGAAGAAAAACATTTAATTGAGGGAGCTCGCTTACAGCTTACAGCTTCAGAAGTTCAGTCCATTATCATCATTGTGGGGAGCATGGTGGTGTTCAGGCAAACGTGCTGCTGGAGCTGAGAGTCCTACATCTTGACTCAGGAGCAACAGGAAGTCAACTGACAGTCACACTGAGGGAAGATTGAGCAAGAGACCTCAAAGCCCGCCCCCACAGTGACATACTTCCTCTAACAGGGATACACCTCTTAATAGGTGTATTAAGCCTTTGGGGGTCATTTTCTTTCAAACCACCACATTCCACTCCCTAGCCCCCAAAGTATTATAGTCATATCATAATGTAAAAAAATGCATTCAGTCCAATTTCAAAAGTCCCTGTAGTCTATCAGTCTCAAACTTGTTTCAAAGTCCAAAGTCTCTTCTGAGAGTCGTGGCAATCTCTTAACTGTAATCCACCTGTAATAATCAAAATAAGCTGGGCGGTGGTGGCAGAGGCAAGCAGATCTTTGTGAGTTCGAGGCCAGCCTGGTCTCCAAAGTAAGTTCCAGGAAAGGCGCAAAGCTACACAGAGAAACCCTCTCTTGGGAAAATAAACAAACAAACAAAATCAAAATAAAAAAGCATATCATATACCTCCAACATATAATGGCACAGGATATATATTACTATTCTGAAACATAAGGAAGGGAGCATAGTGAGGAAATACTAGACAAAAGCAAGACCAAAAGCCAGCTGGGCAAACTCCAAACTCTGCATCTCCATGTCTGATGTCAAAACTCTCTTCAGATCTTCAATTCCATTCAGCTTTGTTGACTACAATACATTTCTTTCTCTTGGGCTGGTTCCACTCCCTGTTAGTAGCTCTCCTCGGCGGGTATCCCATGACTCTGGCATCTCTAACATTTTGGGTTCTTCAAGGCAATCCAGGCTTCACCTTCACAGTTTTATGCAATGGCCTCTCTAGGCCTCCATTCAGGGATACCCATGACACATACCTGGCCTTAGCTGCTTTCCTTAGGCACTGAGGCAAATTCCATAACCCTTTCTTCTATCCTTAACTATAAAGCCAGAACCACATGGCCAAAGCTTCCAAGTTCTGCTGCTTGCTGGGGCTGGAACATGGCCTCCTCATTCAATTACATCTTCACCAGCTTTCTGTCCTTCAGCTGCCTAAGCTTGCCTGTCCTGAAACTGGATCTCTAGACCAGGCTGGCCTTAAACTCAGAGATACTCCAGCCTCTGCCTTCTCTGTGCTGGAATTAAAGGTGTGCACCACCACATCCAACTCTAAACTTTTTTTAGTTCCTTTTTGGAAACTTAGCTGGGTAGGAGCTTGCCCTGAGGTCACCACTCCCTTTATTTAATTTCTTAATCTGTTTATCTCCTTGAACACAGGACTTAGTGCCATTCTGGTTTTTGATGTAACTGAAAGCAGGGTAAACTTCGCAGCTTTCTTCTTTTCATTTTATATGTTCATTAGAGTTACCACTAATAACCACACAATAGAGTCTATAGTAGGCTGTTTTGAGATTTCCTCTGCCAATGGAATTAATTCAAAACTCTTCACTTTAGCCTCAGGCAGACTCTTTGGACAAGGGCAAAAAGCAGCTACATTCTTCACCAAAGTATCACAAGAATGATCTCTAGGTAACATACTAAAATTCTCCTCTGAAACCACTTGAGTGAGCCTCTGACAGTTCAGCTAACTCTTGGCACCTCTGTCTTCCACGCTCCTACCAGTATGGCCCAGCAGTGCTTTAGCATCCCACTGCTTTCATAACCAAAGTACCAAAGTCCAAATTCCTCCAAACAAAAACATGGTCAGGCCTATCACAGCAATACCCCACTCCTGGTACCAACTTCTGTCTTAGTTATATTTTTATTGTTTGGAAGAGACACAATGACCACAGCAACTCTTATAAATGAAAACATTTAATTGAGGCTCACTTATAGTTTCAGTGAGCATGGTGGCATGCAAACAGACATGGTACTGGAGCTGAGAGTCCTACATCTTGACTCAAAGGCAACAGGAAGTCGACTGACAGTCACACTGAGGGAAGATTGAGCAAGAGAGACCTCAAAGCCTGCCCCCACAGTGACACACTTCCTTCAACAATGACACATCTCCTAATAGTGCCACTCCCTTTGGGGGTCATTTTCTTTCAAATCACCATAGGCAGCCTCAGTTCTCTGGTTTTCAAGAGAATTCAACTGTTCTTTTTCTTTTAAACCTCAAAGATTATCCTAGATATATCTTTGTCTTGTCTCTATTCTATTTTTTTTAACAGACTTAATTAACTTTATTTTTTCTGTTATAAAAACCCATATGTGATGGACACAGCTGGAGCCTGGGTCCTCTGAACAGATACTTTGGTGTGGGTTTTCACAAGATGGTCAGTGAATTCCTGATAAGGAGACTTGGTGAACACAGTTTCTTTGCAGAAGTCGGAGGTCAGGTAGCTTTAGGTCTCAGAGATGGCATCAAAGGTGGCCTTGGCAAAGTGGCCCAGGGTGGCAGTGCAGCCTCTGGCTGATGTGTAGCAGTCACCAATACTGGCCAGCATCAGTAGCTTCTTGGGCATAGGAACAGAGATGATGCCAGTGCCTGTGGGGGCAGGAATGAGATGCCCCAACACAGAGCCACAATGGCTTGTCACCTTGCATGGAGTAGTATGGGGCTTGCCAATCTTGTTCCCCCAGTAATCTCTTTGCACAGGGACAATGGAAAGTTTGGTCAAGATGATGGCCCCTTGATGGCAGTGGCTACCTCCTTGGAGCACTTAACACCAAGACCAGCTTGACCATTGTAGTCCCCATTAGTGACAGAAGCTTTGAACCTGGTCTGCTGGCCAGCCTGAGTCTGCTTCTGCACTGGCATGATCTTTAGAACCTTAGGGATGCACCCAGGAAAAAGTCAATAATGTCTGTAATTCCTTAATGGGTAGAGAGAACAGGTAGGTCTCCTCCAGGGATTTGATCTTCATGTCTTTGACCAGTTGGCCCAGCTTGGAGGGGGATCCATTCCTTGTTTTTTGGCTTTACTTCCACCAGTCCTGAGGCTTTGACCTTGGAATCCTCTGTGGAAGCCGCCACAGCCTCCTCATCCTGGGGCCCTGGGGTTCTCCGGACCGCTGCACCCACATCATCTGTCCTTTGGTGTTTTCCTGAAGAAACAGCCACTTGTCTTTGTTCTTCATCCAGTTTAATCTTCTCCAAAGGCTTGAACTCTAACAGGGAGACTGTTTTCTGGGCGCATGTGGCTAATTGGGGTCAGTCAAGAAGGATGTGAGCTAAAAAAATGCTAGGAAAAAACTGCACTGTAGAAAGACTAAAAGAACAATAATGTGTTGTTGGTCTGTTGATCTTGAAGGTGGGAAAACAACCGAGCAATATCTGTTAATATTAAACACAAGTTAATGTTAACAACGGTAGGAAGTAATGATAGCGGAATGCCAGCAACTATGGGGTTCAAGAGACACCCTAGTCAGGGAAGTGTTACTGCATGAGCATGAGGACCCGAGTTCAACCTCCCGAATTCATGTGAAAAACTAGATGTGGTGATGTATACTTGCAATTAATCACAGCACTGGGAAGGTGGAGACAGGCAGATCTCTAGATAGAGATTCAGAGAGCCAATTAGGGTCAACTGAGGTCATAAGGATGGGGACCTAATTTTATAAGGAGAAGAGACACAGGGTGTTTCTTTTTCTCTTCTAGTCCACAAAGAAAAGATCATGTACCAAGCAATAGGAGAGTCCTTATAACTGAACACAGTGGGTTCATGTCTTGGTGAGTATGAAGCTCAAATAAACACAGCCCAAACATGAAGGCATAGGACAGGTTTATTACCCATTGAGGCAAGGGGCACATCAGTGACTTCCAGTGCTTCCTTGGACAAAAGCAGCATGGAAATTATATTCAGGAAGTCCATAAGTACTGATAGAGGAGTTAGCCAATTTCTGAGTATGCTCCGTGAGGGAGTTCATTTCTGACTATGTTCAGTTTAAAGTCGAAACTTAAAAGTGAGTGGGGCCAGCAAGATGGCTCAGTGGATAAACATGCTTGCCATCAAGTCTGAAGATTTGAATTTGATCCCTGGAATCCTGATATTTGCCAAAGCCTGGAAGAATTATGTAGAAAACCAGCATTGTATTGCCACCATCACTCATGGATGAAAAGGATTCTCTATTTTTCTTTCTTATAGTTTCTCAAGTTTCTAAATTTTCTAAAATAAACACGTGTACTAGTTACATTTCCCATTACAGTGACAAAGGCCTTCCAACTTCTGGAAGGAAGGGTTTACTTTGACTCATAGTTTGAGGGTGTACCATCATGGCTGGGAAAGCATGGTGGTAAGAGTGTGAGGAAGCCTGTCACATTATGTCTACAGTGAGGAAGCAGAGAGAAGTGAATGCTGGTTCTCCGCTCACTTCCTTCTTTTTATTTAGTCTGAAACCCTAGCCTATGAGATGGTACCACCCACATTCAGGGTGAGTCCTCCTTACTTATAAACCTTATAGGACATGCCCTCCCAGACATGCCCAGAGGTGTGTCTCCCAGGTGATCCCCAATCCAGTCAAATGGATGATGGTCTGTGGATGTAACCATCTTGTTAAATAAGAAACACAGAGCCAATGCAGAGATGAAAGCCCAAGAGGTCAGAGCTAAGAGCTAAAAACCTTACCCTTCACTGCTGCTGCTGTCCTCTTCAGCCAAGATACCTACTTCCTGTGTGTTTGTCTTTATATAGACTTTCTGTTCTGCCTTCTCATTGGTTGTAAACCCAACCACATGACCTCCTCATCACTGCCTGTCTGTACAGACCTCCAGGTCTTCTATGGTTGGTATTGAGATTAAAGGCATGGGTCTCCATGCTGGCTGTATCCTTGAACACACAGAGATCCGCCTAGCTCTGCCTCCCAAGAGCTGGGATTAAAGGCGTGCATCACCACCACCCAGCTTCTGCTATGGCTTGCTATTAGCTCTGACCCTCAGGCAACTTTATTTACTAATATACGAATAAAATCACATTTCAGTACAAATACAATATCACCATAATGGTTAACCATCACAACATGGTGATCGCTAAGCACTTTAAAAATGAACATTTATATTAAGAACTAGAAAATGAGATAAACAAGTTAATTGTGGGTTCTTCTGGGCTTTCTCTGTTCCTTTTTAGAAGCTGTCAAGTGGAAGAGCTATATGGAAGCAGGAGTTGCCTAATGATGACCTACTTCCCAAGTTTATGGCTAGGCTGCTTGAGTTGAATCGACTTCCTGAGTGACTCCTTTGGTCCAGCAGATTCCCCATCTCTCATCTCTCATTTCCAGTTCAAGTGCAAAACCTGTTGTTTTCCATATTCAAAACTACTCTCCGTCTGATCTTTCTCCATCTCTCCTTCTCCAGTAATTGAGGCATGACTTCCCTGAACGACAAGCACAGCCTCCTCCTGAGTCTGTCTGCTTCTCTCCTTGCCGTCTGATCTCACTGCCCACACACCAAAGGCTGCCATGGGTCAGCTAATCCCACCACAGGGAGGTGACTGATGTAGGACAGTGGTGACTGAAACAGGTTGTCTGGAGAGGGTTGACCTTTGGGCCTGGGTGGTAGTTGAAGCTGTTTTACTTACATTAACTTAAATCTGTGTGATTCTTATGTTCTTTTACTTTTCATTTACTTTCAAAACAGAAAAAGTATTACCGCACCCCCTTCCCCCCATACATCAGATCAATTTAAATTTTTTGCTCAAAATCTTGCAGCGATTCTCCTAATACCTACCTGGCATGTTCTGGGTGGCTGTCTGGTTCACTCCAGCTCCATCCCTCATGCATTCCTCTCCTCCCGTTTGTAGTTTGCTAACTTCTCAGGACCCCAAGGATGTCCCTGTCTCTGCACAGACTGGGTCTCAGTAGGGCCACCAGACCGAGGGAGAACGGGATGAAGATGCTCAGGATAATTGGGATTCGGTGATGACAGACAGACACAGACACCAGAGTACACTGTGAAACTGCTGCAATTTTACTGAACATCAGGCTGAGATTTTATACAATCTTAACATGGAACTAAGCCCAGGGGTAAAAGGAAAGCAATAGACGCAATCTTTTGTGGTCACACAATGTGGTTTTCAGAATGATTAATCCTTTCAGACAGAGACATGCTGTGGCCTGAACCCTAAGAGCCAGATCACGTACTCAATAACTGGTAATCCATTTCTAGTAATTTATTAAAGACAGTTACAAAGTCCTCGCCAAGAGCCTTAGCCCACCTCTTTAGCACAGGTGCTATACCCCTCAATATAGCTGACCTTGTCTGCCTATCATATGTACACCATACCTTTCTGCTTCTAGCCAGCCTTTCCATTAAAGGCAACTGATTCCACAACATTCTCCCCCCCTCATGGTTTATCCAACCGATTCCCTTCATAGTCATAAGCCCCTGTAAAAGGGGGTGGATCTAAGCAATTCCTACTTCTGGGATTCCAACAAGGGGGTGTCCACCATTTCCCGTTAATACGGTATTGAATGTACTTTCCAACCATTCTTGTGGGAGTTGCCAGTTTCCTAAGTTCTCTTTCTTGTGAGTTTGCATGAGCTGAGTGAGGGTTACCTAACAATCTTTTTACTTTTACATTTTCTTCCTTAGAATCTATGGGAACCTGAATCTTTAGCTCTATCTGTTCTAATCCACCCATGAGTGCCCCCACTGAAGTAGGGTTTTTTTTTGTGCTATCTGCCCAAGGGCTTGAATCACTGGGGGCGGTGCCAGTGTAAGAGTTGAGGAGTTATCAGGTACATCAAGCGAGCGTCTGCAGGAGTCCAGGCACAGGGAGGTTGTTATTGTCAGGAAAGAAGCAAGAAGCAGGAGTCTTGCCAACCATCCACGGAAGGCTGGTCTTTAGGGAACAATGTATCCGAGAACCATTGCTCGGGCTGATTGCCAGGGGACCGCCGGGGACCTAGCCTCGAGAGACACGTGCCCTCCTTCCTCATGAGACCACCAGATCGGCATTTGTCACACGGGTGACACCGTCGCGGGTGTGGCAGAAACCTTCTCTAGATATTCTCAAGGGCTCACCCCTTCTATCCTTAAGGCTCATGTATGTTTCAGCATCTCCTCGTGGAATGCTTCCCTTCATCACTTCCCATAAAACAGGCCTGCTGTGTGAGTGTGTGCGCACGCACACATGTGCTACAGGACAACCCTAGCAATTAAGGTCTTTATTTATAGGAAAACTGCTTCAGAAAGGGTCCCTTTAAGAATCAGAGCCTGCTGTCTACTTTCAGCTGGAGTAGTTGTAAGGCAGAGAGGAAGGGCAGGCAAGGAGGTTGAAAGATTTTCTTTTTTGTTTGTCCTTTGATTGGCTGTTGCTAGAAGCACTCAGACCCCTTTTTTGTTTGTTTTAAAGATTTATTTATTTATTTATTATGTTTACAATGTTCTGCCTGCATATATGCATGCAGGCCAGAAGAGAGCACCAGATCTCATTACAGATGGTTATGAGCCACCATCTGGTAGCTGGGAATTGAACTCAGGACCTCTGGAAGAACAGCACGAGCTCTTAACCTTTGAGCCATCTTTCCAGCCTCAACCCCGACCCATTTTAACACAGAACCTCTCACTGGCCTGGAACTTGCCAAGTAATCTAGGCTGGTTGGGCAGCAAACCCCAGGGATGTATCTATCTCTACCTCCCTAGTACCATGATTACAAGCATTTCTCAGCATGCCTGGCTTTACTTCATTCATTCATTCATTCATTCATTCATTCGTTCGTTCGTTCATTCACTCATTTATTTGTCCTTACGCTTGCACAACACTTTACCACCAGAGCCATATGCCAGCTGTCCTCTGTCTTCTTCCTCTGTTCTGTTTCTCCGCAGGAAATTTCCCTTTTCTCTGCCTGGAACAGTGCTTGTGACACAGTACTCAGCAAAATTAAATCGATAAATGAATGAATAGCAAATCTATATTCATAAATAATAGTGAGATAATTCCAGGTAGTGCTTTTGTGTTAATTATCTCCTATTAAAGAACACAGAGACATAAAATAGGTACTGAGTCATTCAGGGTCAGGCACAACTTTTAACTAAATGACCTGGAAAATTGAAATCAAACTCTATTTTGACCCAAATAAAGCAAGAACTGCTTCAATTTTCTTCCTCATTTTGTCAGCAACAACCACGCCCTAGTTTGCTGAGATAAATTAGATTTTAGCTGGATGAGGTCATGAATCACTGTGTAACTAATGAGAAGTAAACGGAGTTTCCATTTTGTCTCTTTTAAAATGGAGACTTTAAATTTATACTCATGGCTCTTTATACACTCCAACTGTTTATATGCACTAAATTCCTTGAACAGAGGGATTTTGTTTAGTAAATCCTTTGTCCAAATGTCAAGTGAGCTCTTTATTCTTTGTGTACTTATTATATATAACAAGGTCAGGCTCATCCCTATTTTGAGGACATTTTCCCAAAGTATATTTGGAAGGGGGCATTTTTTCCATGACCTCATCCGAGTCACCTTCTCACACAATATTGGTAAGATGTCACTTCTACCCAATTTGAATTATAGATCCTGTGCAGTCTCAATCAATATGCCATCAATACAAAATCATGTTGTTTTGTGAATTTCAACAAACTGCTTCCTCAGTTTCTAAAGGTGGAAAATGACTCAGAATACCAACACTGTTTGGAAGAAGACCACATTGGAGGATTGGTGCTGCCTAGCTTCAAGACTTCCTGTAAGCCAATGGTGTTTAAGAAAGGCTGGGAACATAGGTCCCGGGTGAGAACAGAGAACTCAGGAATAGGACTGAGCAAATATAACACACCGAGAATTACCAGTGGGCCAATTGAATGAGGAGTCTTTTCAATAAACTGTTGGACAATTAATGTCAACACGCCCTAACTAGTCAAGCCAAACCAAACTAAACCAAAATCTAGACCTTCTCACAAACTAACTCTATGTCACAGACCTAACTGAAAAAAAAAAATTCAAGAGGAAACAAGAGAAAGTAAGGTCTTTGGTTTTTGTGATTAGTTATATAAGCATTAAAAACATTCCTGAAAGAAAAAAAAAATAGACAAATTGTTAAAATTAAAAGCTTCCTGGAAAAAGTTGCTGTTAAGAAAATGGGAAGATTCTCTGGGTACCCACAGGCCACCCTGGTCAGAGAAGCAGGTAGGCTGACTGCAGACCTTGGCCTCTCCCTTCTTTCCTTTAAATTCAGTCCTCCAGTTTCTCCAGCTCTGTAGTGGACCACCTGCTTCAGACCCCCTTCCTCCCTGCCCCCATCCCCAGCAGATCATGCAGCTCTTCTCCCTAACCCTCCTTCCCCAGTCTCAGCCCTTTATCCCAGCCCCAAACTCCAGCAGGCATCCTCTGGGAACATACCAATCACACCTGCCAGAGAAGCAAGTCGGTGAGTTTCAGATCTTCATTCTCTCTTCTCCTCCAATCCAATCCCCAGGTCTCATCCCCAGATTCGTAGCAGAACATCTGTCCTGGTCTCTCCTCACTTTCCTACCTCCTGTAGACCCCCCTCAGCCCATACCTAAATGTCAGCTCCCAATACCTAGAAACACATTGTCTAGAACCCCCAGTGGCCACATCTGGCAGGATTCCAAAAGAACTCTCTACCAGGCAACACACAGCTAACACACTCTCCTAAGGACTAGAGAGGGCGACAGAAACCAAGGAACGAAACACCTACCCAACAAAGACAAGGCCAGATACCAGCACCTAGAATTACAACCATCCCCAAACCAGATGCCTAGACTCCAGCATAAAAACAAAATCAAACAGCGTAACATGTCTCCACTAGAGCCCAACAACCCTACTACAGTGAGCCTGAGAAAAGCAACATAGCTGAAACACAAGACAAGAATCAGAAAATAGCCTTTATGAATATGATAGAGGTCCTTGAAGGGGAAATGAATAAATCCCTTAAAGAAATCTAGGAAAACACAAACAAACAGTGGAAAGAAATGGATAAAACAGTTCAAAATCTAAAAGTAAATATAATCGTAGAAGTTGACAACCAATATCTGATTTGACTTAAGGTTCACTCCACAAGATGGAACCCATACCCAACACTGCTTTGGTGATCAAGAACTTGAGACTTGGGCTGGAGAGATGGCTCAGAGGTTAAGAGCACTGACTGCTCTTCCAGAGGTCCTGAGTTCAATTCCCAGCAACCACATGGTGGCTCACAACCATCTGTAATGAGATCTGGTGCCCTCTTCTGGCCTGCAGTCATATATGCTGTATACATAATAAATAAATAAATCTCTTAAAAAAAGAAATTAAAAAAAAAATGGGCTGGAGAGATGGCTCAGAGGTTAAGAGCACCGACTGCTCTTCCAGAGGTCCTGAGTTCAATTCCCAGCACCCACATGGTGGCTCACAACCATCTGTAATGAGATCTGGCACCCTCTTCTGTGTACATAATAAATAAATCTTAAAAAAAAAAGAACTTGAGACTTACCAGGAACCTCAGGTAAAACCAAATAATACTGTTCTAAAAAAACAAAACAAACAAAAACAGTAACAGTAACAAAAATAACAGAAACCAAATAAGTAATAATAAAGTGACTCCTAATGACATTCTGCTATACACGTAGATCAGTACCTTGCTCATCCATCATCAGAGGATGTCCCTCCTGTAGCAGATGGGAATAAATGCAGAGACTCATAGCCAGACAATATGCAGAGTGAGGGACCTTGAAACACTCAATCCTACATGGTATGTCTCCATCAGATCCCTTCCCTCAGAGCTCAGGAAACCCTGCAGAAGAGGAGGTGGAAAGAGAGTAAGAGCCAGAGGGGATGGAGGACACCAAGAAAGCAAAGCGTTCTAACCACAACAATAACTATGTTCATATGAGCTCACCGAGGCTGAGGCAGCATGCACAGTATCTGAACTGGTCTGTGCCAGATGGGGTCCTAGAGCTGAAAGGAGAAGTGGACACCTGCCTCCATCACTAACCCAGAAGGTACCTCCAATTGATAAGCACTTGCAAATGAAAATTTAGTTTTCTTCAAGGGAGTCTCAAGGGGGAAACAAACTACTCTTAAGGGTAGGCTGCATGCGCAACAGTAGATCCAACACAAAATGAACTCAGGCATCTGTAGAGGTTCCTTGTCTCATAATGTTATGTTGGGCTTTTTCTTTTCTTTTTAAGAAAATTATCACTTTATTTTCTATTTTTTACTTTTACTACTTATTTATTTTTCTTTATTTTTCTCTTTTTTTACTCTACAGGTCCTTTGCATATATATTATGTCATCTGGTTTTGTGTTTTTATGGGATTCTTGAGTGTGCTAACAAGCAGGTTTCTTTATCTATATTTGTTTCTTGTGTCTTTTCTTGGGTCCTTTTCCTTCTCTTTGTTTGTCTTGTCCTATTCTGGTGTGTTTGTTTTTGTTTTATCTTATATTATATCATATTATTATTATAATTACTATTATTCTCAAAAGCCTGTTTGTTTTCTAATGAGAGACAAAAAGGGGGTGGATCTGGATAGGAGGGGAAGTAGGGAGGAACTGGGAATAGAAATCATGATCAGGGTATATTATATAAAAATAAATCTATTTTCAATAAAAGAAATAACAATAATAATAATAATAAGGAATGGAAAGGTAAAGTGTAGACTTAATATATTTGCAAAATGCTTATGTGGTGAATGCCTGGTATCTAAAATTCATAAATAACTCTTATAACTCAGCAATAAGAACAACCCAACTATGGCAGTGAGCAAACATCTAAACAAAAACCTCTGAAAGAAGATATACAGATGGTCAGGCAGTACATGAAAAAAATTTCAACAGTGTTTTCCATAGGGGAATTACAAATTAGAACCACAATGAGACACCATATCCACACATTAAAATGACCAAAATAAATAAATCTCCCACAATTTCTAAGGCCATGATACTGTAAGGCAACAGAAATTCCTTTGCTACTGATGAGAAATTTGGTACAGTCATTTTGGCAGTTTCTTTGGAAGGACCTAGAGCATCCCTTTAATATTATTTTATAGCTAGCTCAATTTCTTCTCTTGGTGTCTTTTGGTAAGAGAACATTTGATATAAACCACAGGATTACATGTGATAACACATAAGGAACTTGGAGATGACAGTTCCAGGATGGCTAATGTCAAGTTCACCTGTGTCAAATCCTGGATCGGCGCTGCTCCGGGTTATCCCTTATTGGAGCTGGAGAGTGGCTGTGGCTTTGAGCACTGGGTCTTTTAGGGCACCAGCTGAGCAGAAAGGAACAAGAGAGGTTCTTCTTCCATCAACAGAGTGCTGGTCCTGGAGATGAGCCACCATATACTTAGCATTCTCTCAGGTTCCCAACTCTGAACTCAACCACAGTGCCTATCTCTCATAGAGACAGAGAGGACTTCCGTGGCTCATCCTTATACACTGGACATAGCACCACCTGCAATATGCCTAGGTTTCAGCTGACAAGGAAGAGGTGTGGAATGGAATGGTTGTTGGGAGGGTAGACAACGGTATCTGCCTCCTAATTGGTTTCTGTGTATTTCACAGTTGGCTTTCCATTGATGAAGACAATACTCTGGGGTTAGGGGATTAGCTCAGTGGCTGAGTGCATGCCAAACAAGTGAGAAGGACTGAGTTCAGTCCCCAGCACAGAAAGGAAAGGTAAGACTTGTTTCTCCTAACACTTCAGTTTTCAGTATTCATGCACATTGCTTTGTTCTGTTGTCATCAGAACCACAACAGAGGCACAGACAACAGCTCTTCTTTGACAGAGAAAGAGAGACTTGGGGTGGTAGTGGTTGGGGTGCTGGGACTTAGCAGAAGCCCGAGGAGCTCTCCCTAGGGACCTCTGCCAGTACTGTTGGATCCTTGACTATGCCACGGAAAAAGAATTTCCAGGTGGGTTGGAATGAAGCAAGCTAGTGAGTTTATTAAGTAGAGAAAGATGTGCTTTAGATTTAAGTGTGGGGAGAGAAAGAGAGAGAGCACTCTACGTATTTTTACAATGGCTGCATATATGATTCTGCATTTTTCTAAATTACTTTGTTCAACAGATAATTTATAAGACTTAAAAATTAAGAAAGGTTTAAAAATTAAAGTTTTGGACTGTAACTCAGTTGGTTACACGCTTGCCTATCATAAGTGAGGCCCTGGTTTTGAGCCCCAGTACCTCATGAACTATGCATAGTGACATATGAGTGTACTCCCAGCCTTTGGTGGTAGATACAGGAGCACCAGAAGTTCAAGATCATCCTCAGCTACCTATCTAGTTTTAGGTTGTCTTGGGATACATGAAAGCTTGTTTCAGAAAATATTAAGTACAGTTTAAAAACTATGTTAAAAAGGTAATTTACTTGTTTTTCTCATCTTAAAGAATTTCATTTTTGTAAATGAAATTGAAAGGTGACTTTATGAGGTGCATTGCTTAAATTTAGGTATGGGAGAGGAAGGCTACTACAGTTATATCAAGGCCATAATCATTCTGTGCATAATGTTGTCAATGGTATATGTGTGTGTTGCATATGTATGAAAATGTGCTGGTGTGTTGTACCTGTGCACATATAAGGAAAGGCCAGAGGGAGATGTTAGACTGAACTGAAAACTTGATTTTTTGATTAGGCTGTCTGGCTAGCAAGCTCTTGGGATCTACCTGTCTTCACCCCACATTCCTAGGTTATGGGCATATGAGACACACTGACTTTTTATATGGATGCTGAGGATTTGATTTCAGGCCCTAGGATGCTTGGTTAGCAAGTACTCCTGACATCTGAGCCATCACCTGTAGGTGGAAGTTTCTCTCCTGTCTATTCCCAAATACCCAGCTACCACTTCCCAAATAATTGATTTGGAGGCTTAATATTACTTATAATTGCTCAGCTGGTAGCTCAGGCTTATTACTAACTAGCTCTTACACTGTTGGCAACTTCTGACTCTGCCCTTCCTCTTCCCAGAATTCTCCTAGTCTGATTGTCCTGCCTATACTTCCTGCCTGGCTACTGGCCAATCAGTGTTTTATTAAACCAGTTTGAGTGACAAATCTTTACAGTGTACGGCAATCCCACAGCAATCTCCCCAGTTTTATTTGCTGTTTTTTTTTTTAACATACTTATTTGAGGTGTCTTCAGGAAAGCAATAATTATCTCTGTAAGTAGTTTTGATTTTACCAGTTGCATTGAAATTTCTGACTCCCAGCCAGATTTTGGAGTAGGGACTTCTCTCTATTTCCATGTCCCATAATTGTCCTTGTCTTTCTATCACTCATGAGGCACTGAGTGAGTCACCCATGGTCTTGCAGTTTTTCAGAGATGGGAGTAGATTGAGAGCTTCTGACATGAGCTCCCTATAGCCTTTTCACTCTTCTCCTATGGGTGTATGCAAAATGCCTGGGAACCTATACATGGAGCTATGCTGGAAGTTTGGGCCATGTTTTCTATTCAGGCCAACACCCAGTATTCTCCACAGATGGTGATTGCTGGATGCTGAATGGCTGACTGCAGGCTGCTAGAGAAAGGGTGGGTGGTGAGGCAAAATTTTAACACAGACAGGTCTTGTGAAAACTAAGCAATGCCTGGACAGAGGATGATGTCTCTCAGCTGGATTACAGATGGAGGCTACAGATGTGTGAAGGCTGCATCAGCCTACAGGGAATCCAAATGTTCTCAGAGGCATCTTAGCCATCTAATTTTCTGTCAGAAACAGTTCCAAGATTGGATCTAACCATTAGTGCGCTCCCCCTCTCCTTCTCCTCCTTTTCCTCTCCCTCCTCTTCTCTGTCTCTCTGTGTCTGTGTCTCTGTCTGTCTTTCTCTCTGCATGCTGGTATGTATGCATATGTGTATGTGTGTATGTGGAGGCTAGAAGACAACCTTGGGTGTCTTACCTCAGGCACCAGTCATCCATTCTTTCTGAGACAGGGTCTCTTAGTGACCTGGAATTTGCCATGTAGGCTAAGCTGGCTGGACAGCGAGCCCCAGGTATTCACCTGCCTCAGATTGCCTAGTGCTGGGATTATAAGTGTGCATCATTATGTCAACCTTTTTCACATGGGTTCTGGGGGTCGAACTCAGGTCCTTATGCATGCAAGTTAAGCAGTTTACTGATGATGCCACCTCCTCAGCCCCTTTAGTTTGCTGTTTATGTTTGAGACCAACTAAGGGGTAAACTACAGCTTTGGGGGAGCACCTGGAAACACAAAGCCACAGAGAAGCACCTCTGATCACTTCCTAGAAGCAGATGGTTGGAGAGCATGAACACTCCCAGGATTTGCACATTGCAGTCCTCTGCTCATTGCTTACTGTCTGGTCCCTGACCTGGCTCCTCACTCCCTGCCAATCAGCAGGAAAATCACCTAGTAATAAACTCACATGTTTCATGTAGTAGTCTACACTGAAACATTTCTTTGTCAAAAAGTGTCTTCAGTACACATATTAAAAGGAGCACAAATTTAAGACCACTTAAACCATGTCTTACTCTTGAGATTTCATATTAAACAAGCCTTTTGACATTGTGACACAATGATGTCATCTACAAAGTTCATACTGGAGAACCACCATGCAATGGATCTGCAAAAGGTACAGATGACTTTTGGGATCCAGAAGAGACTGGTTCCAGGACTAAATTCTGTTAATGCTAAAGACGCTCCTTCAGCAGGGCTTGAGGTACTTGCATATGGCTCATGCCCATCTTTCGCTACACTTTTAAGCCATCTCTAGGGAATGAGAATGAGAATCTGCATAAGTAATTATAGCATGTAATCTAGGAAATAAGGACAAGGAAAAAAAAAGAGTCTGTGCATGCTTTGTAAAGATGTAATTCTTCCCCCGGGTATTTTTGATCTATAGTTGGCTGAATTCATGGATGAGGAACCCAAAGATACAGATGGCAGACCAGCTTTATCTAATTTGGTAAAAGTTTAAAGAAAAAAAATATACTAAGATCATGCTTTCTCTGAAAGGAGGAAGGAAGGAAAGAAGGGAGGAGAGATGCCAAAGAGGGTGGGAAGACAGGAGAGAGGGAGGAAGGAGGATGAGAGGGATGCAATGAATGCATGCCCTTTGTGTTTATTTTGATCCCTTAATCCTCTCTTTAATCTGCTCCTCTTCCCTCTCAATCTTATCTCTAGGCTTTAAGTCCACGAGATTAAAGTGAAGTTGATGTCATTTATTTTGGACTTAAACTCCAATTTTCTGTGTGAGTGGGGATCTTCACATTTTCATCCATTGCAGTGGAGGTGAGAGCCTGCAAATCTAGTTCCCTAAACATCTGCAAAGCCCCCAGGCCCCGGAGACTGCTGCAGGTGGATTGAGTCACACCTTGCAAATTGCAAGTCTAGCTCTAAAGCTGGAGCCTGTTTGCTTCCCTGAGTGTCTGTGTCCCATCACTCAGGCCCCCTGGGAGCAGAGAACTCTGCTGACTCACTAACCTCCTAGTTTGAGGATGCAGTCATTGTGGGAAAGGCAAGATGGCAGGGGTGCGAGGCAGCTGCTCTCACTGCATCTGCAGTCAGGAAAGCAGAGAAATGAATGCGAGTGCTCAGCTCACTCTCTTACTTCTGTTCAGTTTAGGAGCCCAGCAGTCCATGAGATGGTGCTGCTCATAGTTAGGATACATCTTCCCATCTCAGTTGGTCCAGTCTGGAAACTCTCACAAACAGGTCCAGCGGTTTGCCTTCTAGGTGGTTCTAGAACCTGTCATTTGACAATATCCACCCTCACAATGGTGTGAGACTTCTTCCAGTAAACTGTTGTGATAGGGTTGGAGGTGTACCACCATGCTTGAATAAGAAGTAGATTTAAGATTTCATGTGTCTACGGCTTCCCTCTGTGGCTTTTGAGAGAGCATCATGGGTTTTGTCACAGAAGCAAGTGGTGTTTTTTTGGGAGGCAAAAGGCATCAGTGGCATGCCTCAGGTGGCATCAGAGGCTCTTGACTTGTAGAGTTGTGTTTGCTACTGTGATGAATAATTTTATGTCAACACAGGCCAGAGTCATTTAGAAAGAGGGAACTTCAATTTAGAAAATGTCCCACTGCGTTGGCCTATGAGAAAACCTGTGGTGCATTTTCTTGATCAATGATTTATGTGGGAATGCTCAGCTTACTGTGGGCAGAGCCACTGTTGGGCTAGTAGTCCTGGATGCTATGAAAAAGGGGGCTAAATAAGCCAGGAGGATCGAGCCAGTAAATAACAACCCTCCATGTCCCTGTTCCTGTTCCTGTGTCCAGGTTCCCACCCTGACTTCCTTCTGTGATGGACTTATTTTTTCTTTTTATTTATTTATTTATTTATTTATTTATTTATTTATTTATTTATTTATTTATTTATTTAAAGTTTTCTTATTTATTTCACATACCAACCACAGATTGCCCCCCTCATCCCCCCTCCCACTCTCCCCCAGCCTTCCCTCCCATCCCACCCCTATCTCTTCTGAAAAGGTATGGCCTCCCATACCCTGCACATTCAGCTGAGGCTGATTGAAGCCCCTCCCCCTGCATCAAGGCTGTGCAATGTTGCTGGAGGGCTTCTCTCCAGGTTCCCCAAGCCCCGCAGTCCCACAATCCATGTATAAAATAATCACTCAGATGCTTATATCACTTATAAACTGTATAGCTGTGGCAGGTTTCTTGCTAACTGTTCTTTTATCTTAAATTAACCCATTTCTATAAAATTATACCTTGCCACATGGCTGGTGGCTTACCTGCGTCTTTACATGCTGCTTCTCCTGGTGGTGGCTGCAGTGTCTCCCCTCAGCCTTTCGCTTCCCAGAATTCTCCTCTCTCCTTGTCCCACCTACTTCCTGCCTGGCAACCTACTTCCTGCCTGGTCACTGGCTATCAGTGTTTTATTTATATAGAGCAATATCCACAGCACTCCCCCCCTTTTTTTTTTTTAAAGGAAGGTTTTAACTTTAACATGGTAAAATTACATATAACAAAACAATTACCGAGCAAGAATTATAGTTACAATGTTAAAGAAGATGTCCTATCTATCTTATATTTGTGAGTTTAAGGTTTTATATCTAACTTATCTTTTATCATAACTGAGGAAATTACAACTATCTAGTTTTCAACCACATCAAAGACCTGAGAAGGAACATAATGGTACCTGAGAAATGGTAGATGGATGCAAGCAACTTTCGGGAATCTTGCAAGAGTAGACCAAGACAGTTGGCAGCCTGGACAGTCACCTAATGTTTCTCAGCATTGTTGGTGCATTTAAATTGGCTACAGGCCTAGAGTATCTGACAGACCATTTTTAGAAGCAGGAATTCTGACAGACCATCTTACCCTGTCTTGGCAGAGTACAGTGGTCACTTTCCTTGTGTCCTGCTTGTCCAGAAAGGACAGCATTATATTTGTACTGTCAGCCATCAAGGCAAGGGCAGTTCTTTGCCCAGTAGGCCATTTTGTGCCAAGAAGACAAACTTCCAAATGGAAATGTCTTAGAAGCCCAACATTCTCTCAGGATCAATTGGTGCAGCCAGGAGCAATTGTGTCTCATGTCAACAGAATTCTAAGTTATTTAAATGCCATATTCTCTAGGTCTATGAAGTGTTTGAAGATTACCTATTTATCTGAAATATATCTATGTATACCTAGAAGACTTAACTAACATGGCTACAGATATGATTATCATAGATGACTAATTATTAATCTATTTTTAATTATCTATTACAATTTTAAATGAGTTACATAAACATAATACCTCAAACAAGAATAGAAATATATATATATATATATGTATATATATATATATATATATATATACAGTATAACAAAATTAACTTCAAGTTTGTATCAATAAACTAAAATTTATACCAATGTAAAACATTTTAAGCATAAACTAAAATCTATACCAATGTAAAACATTTTAAACAAGTTGTTCTTTAAAAGTAGGTTGATTAATCTATCCTTTTATCTTATCATCTCTATATCTTCCTATATATCTATATCATATCCCCTTTTCTTTTTGAGAAAGAGATCACATTTATAATCAACCTGTTTTAAATAAAAATATTGGTTTTTCTCTGTCCCACACCAGAGGGCTCTTCTGATTTGGGACACAAGAATCTCTTAACCAATTTTTTTTTAAAGCAATATGTCTGGGTTTAGAGGGGGAGTGAGCCAATTCCACCTCTAAAGCCAGCTTGGTATATTTGGGCATTTGGGCGTAGCATCTCTTACTACTTCCTGCTGGAGGGGGGCGCTGTATCTTATGGGGACGCAAAGAAAATTTTAGGCCTATGGGGTAGTCCGTGAGGCTGTATTGTGTGAACCAGTTGCCTTGAAACTGCTCTGGATGTTGGATCATCTGGGCCATGGTGTCATCGGAGACCTTTCAGGGGGTCTTGGCTGGTGAAACCTGATGTATCTTAATCTGGAACAAATCCACAGCCTCTGGCTTTCTGTGGAAACAAAAGCAGAACCTCTTTTCCAAATCAACATATCCTTAAATCCAAATTTTGAAGTCAAGGTACCTTTAAAATATACATTTTGGCATAACTCAACAGCTTTTGCAATCAAATGCTTTTCTTCAGTTACAAATATCAAAGACAACATAATCCAGATTCTCTGTGTGGTAGCCATCTTTACGTGGCTTATTTTTTATATTACCTTGAGCCTTGAGCCTATTGCTTTAAACTGCACCATTCTAAGACTGAAAAGGCACTGTGGCTGCTGGCTCCGCCCATTTCAGCTTCCCAACATGGCAGTGGCACGTTTTCCACCAGCTCTGGGAGTCATCAAGTCTCAGAAATAGTGGGTCTAAGCTTTTATCAAAGCAGCGTGTAGCTCAGAAACCTCGTTTTTTTTTTTTTTTTTAAATACTAGTAAAGACTAAATCTACCACACAGCTTAATGTGCTGCTGGCAGACACCTCATTTCCACCATACTGCTGGTCAAACACACACGCCAGGAACCCGCCAGTGTTCAAACCTGCATTTTGCGGTGTCTAGCTGCCCATATGAGACAAGAAGCAGGAACCTGGTTTTGGCTCTGTTTAGAATTGGTTATTAAATATTTTCAGGTTTAAGGTGGAAACTCAAGCCGTTGGGCACCATTTGTTGCTGGAGGGCTTCTCTCCAGGTTCCCCAAGCCCCGCAGTCCCACAATCCATGTATAAAATAATCACTCAGACGCTTATATCACTTATAAACTGTATAGCTGTGGCAGGCTTCTTGCTAACTGTTCTTTTATCTTAAATTAACCCATTTCTATAAAATTATACCTTGCCACATGGCTGGTGGCTTACCTGCGTCTTTACATGCTGCTTCTCCTGGTGGTGGCTGCAGTGTCTCCCCTCAGCCTTTCGCTTCCCAGAATTCTCCTCTCTCCTTGTCCCACCTACTTCCTGCCTGGCAACCTACTTCCTGCCTGGTCACTGGCCATCAGTGTTTTATTTATATAGAGCAATATCCACAGCAGTGCAAGGTGTCCTACCATAGGCAATGAGCTCCAAAAAGCCAGTTCATGTACCAGGGATGGATCCTCTTCCCACTGTCAGGGGCCCCTCAAACAGACCAAGTTACACAACTGTCTCACCCATGCAGAGGGCCCAGTCTAGTCCCAGCTCCACAGCTGTCGGTCCAAAGTTCATGAGTTCCCACTGGCTTGGTTTGGTTGTACTGTGATGGACTTATAAATTGTAAGGTGAAATAAACCTTTTTTTCCTCCCCAAGTTACTTTTGGTCATCATGTTATCACAGCAATAGAAACCCTGACTAAGACAGCTCCCCAGAGGCTTAAAATCCTTGGGAATTTGGTCAGGCCAGGCACAGGAAATGTAAATATTCCACATCTAAAAACCCCAGGAAGTTGGACCATGTGTATCCTAGTATTTTCAATGATATTCTGTGCCTTAGAAAAACACTCCAGAGTCTTCTTCAGTGTGGTCCTGGCTTGCATATTGAAGTACTATGGGATATGACTGATTGGCTGTCATGGTTCTGAGTCTATAGTCACTAAAAAGCTGACTTTGTCCCTTTGGGAGGTCCTGGGCAGTGATGAGTCATGTTGTATGGGTTCATCACTCAGATTTCTTATGTTTTATCTTAGGAATGAACCTAGATTCTGTCCACTCTTATAAAATCTTCCTTCAAAATTGCCAGAGGCCGCATGATAGTAATTATTTGACTCTTAAATTATTAGAGTATTTACTTTCATGCCTTCAAAGACCATGATTAATTGCCATTTCTTGTGGTGATATTGTGTTCCCCAAAATATTGTGTACCCTAATAAACTTATGTGGGGTCAGAGAACAGAACAGCCACTAGATATAGAGGCCAGAAAATGGTGGCACACACACCTTTAATCCTATCACTTGGGAGGCAGAGATCCATCTGGATCACTGAGTTTAAAGCCACATTAGAAACAGCCAGGCATGGTGACTCATGCCTTTAATCCCAGGAAGTGAGCCTTTAATCCCAGGAAGTGATGGCAGAAAGCAGAAAGGTATATAAGGCGTGAGGACCAGGAACTAGAGCCTGGTTAAGTTTTCAGGCCTTTGAGCAGCTGTTCAACTGAGATCCATTTGGATGAGGACACAGAAGCTTCCAGTCTGAGGAAACAGGATCAGCTGAGGAATTGGCGAGGTGAGGTGGCTGTGGTTTGTTCTGTCTCTCTGATTTTCTTTCCAGCGTTGATACCAAAACCTGGCTCCGGGTTTGTTCTTATTAATAAGACCTTTTAAGATTCCTGCTACAATTTCTTGTTTTCTGTCTTCAATGCTATCAGTCCATACTCCATTGTGGAACATGATGATATATATATATCTTTAACTCCTTTCCTTTATCACAAATGTCCATCTATTTGTTCTTTACCCTAACTCTCCAAATACCAATTTATACTAACATCATTTTGGTGGAAGTACAATTTTGATTTGACTTTACTATAAATATTTAAATACTATTAAAAGCTGAGCCATGTAGATAACAATTACTTTAAATATCACAAAACTTTTTTTTTCCTTTTGGCCTTTCCTGAGTTAACTAGGATTGTTGGCTTGTTTGCTTAATTTCTATCTATTCAAGTCTATTCACCAATTCAGCGCTGAACTCTCTGCCGATATCTCAACTTTTCCTCAATGCAGCTGTATACAGCAGGTACTAGTTATTTCATTCATTCTTTGTAGTGCACTCCAGTCATCTAGATTGACTGTCTTCTTTAGTGCCAGGAGCCTAGTTTTTACATTGGCCCTTGTTTCTCATTTTTGTTATTTTTTTCAACACTGTGACCAAATACCAGAGAAAAATGACTTCAGTGAAGGTATTACTGTTTTTGGCTCATGGTTTCAGAGTTTTCAACCCATGACCCTTGACTTTGTTGGTTCTGGGGCCACACTAAGGCAGATCGTCATGGCAGTGGGAACATGTTGCAGAGATTGATCACTTCATGATGGACAGGAATAAGAGAGGGAGAAAGGGGGAGAGAGGGGAACGGAGAGAGAAGGAGAAGAAGAGGGAAGAGAATCATCAGGGCAAGACATGTCCCATCTTTTAATATTTCCAGAACCTCCCGAAGTGACACCACCACCTGGGGGCCAAGTCTTTAATGTATGAGCCTGTGGCGGTCACTCATGCTCAAACTAGCACTGTTTTCAACCTTCCAAGTTCTCTGTTCCCTGAAACTGCTTTTTATTTATTTCATTGTCTTGATGGAACACATATGGAACAGCACCCTTCGTGGTTAATGTTCAATGGGCCATGACAGGTAAATTTGTAAGACCTTGCACATCCTAAAACAGAAACATTTATTTTACCTCACCATCAGATGGTCATTTGATGAAATAGAGTGTTCAGTGCTGGAAGTAACATTTCTTTTAAAACTAAGACAATTTGACATTGTTCTGAATTTCTGTGTCATTTTGATTTCTGTTTGCTTCATTACTTGTCCCTCATATTTTGAACTTTGATGACAGTATCCTAGATACTTCCTTGTCCCCCTTGAAAGGCAACTCGTGTCCTTGACTGCTAGGAAATGATGTTATTGTGTTGATCATTTCTTCTTCTTTCTCTGTATATTTGAACTACTCCTTGTTAGAACTCCTAGATCTATACTCCGGCTTTCTTTTTCACACTTCTCTCCTAGAAGCTCTGTGCTTTACCTTCTCAGAAACCATTTCAATTTTGTCTCTCATTGTCTGCCAAATTTCTCTTGTTTTAATGTTGAAGAGTTATTTTTTCTGTTCTTTGGATGTACCCTTTAGAAAGCAGCCGGGAGTTTTATGGTAGCGATGTGTTTCATCTATGTTGACACTAGAGAATGTTTAGAATTTTCTTCCCATATAGCCTTTGCTTGTTTAGTTTCTCTTGGACCTTAGTGCCCACGTTAGTGACTTTTCTACCTTGTCTAGTGATTTGGGCCACCTGCTTATATGTCGGCCTAGGGTACTGTTGCTCTTGGAAGATCTTTGTTGTCTGGTGGTGCTAGTGAATTTGTGGGTCCACTGCAGGGGGTGTAGCTGGGCTCGTGTAATTAGGGAAACAGTATCAGAGGTATGAAGCTTTTCATGAGGGGCATGGGTTAGGTTCCTCAGAGAAGGATGTTCTCGTGTTCAGGGAGCTGGGGCAGGGCTTGCTGCCAGCATTCTGAGAAACTCCTAGTTTCTATGCATAATGAAAAGAATCCATTTGCTTTCACTGAGGTGTCTTCATGACCAGCTGGGTCTGTGATCTCCAGGATTCCCCTTAGATAATGAACCACCAGTCTCTCCCTGGATGTGGGGAATTGGCAATTGGATCTCATGTTCTAACTT
The DNA here is from genome assembly GCF_004664715.2 of Peromyscus leucopus. Taxonomy (NCBI): domain Eukaryota; kingdom Metazoa; phylum Chordata; class Mammalia; order Rodentia; family Cricetidae; genus Peromyscus; species Peromyscus leucopus. The sequence goes on from NC_051067.1 coordinate 49,008,754, forward strand.
GTAGGCAATTCAGTGCCATTTAGTTTAGACTCTGAAAATGCATATTCACACACTCAAACAGAAACACATGCATGTATGTGCATACACACCAATCTCATACATACTCACACAGACATGTATGCACACATATACATATACTCTTACACTTATACCTGCTCACTCTCATGCTCTTATACTGACATACATAAACACTGTCACACATTCTTTAATATACTCCCAGATATATAAACATACACTAAGAAGCATACAATCACATATCATATACTATATATGTGTTTGTATGTACACACACAATACAAATAACACCTATATATGCATATGCCCACATTTATATACACATAGACAGTCACACATAGACTTATACGTATATAAATTCAATATCATATGTGCACTCACACAACACTCACACAAAGACAAAGATATTGGGGGGAAACTTCATATGTAAACTGTAAAAACACCTGTTGTGGAATATTTGTTTACATTGTGAATTTGTGTCTTTGTCAAGGCGCCTTCTAATTGGTTTAATAATGAGCTGAATGGCCAATACTAGTTAGGAGAGGTTAGGCAGGACTTCTGGGGACTGAGAAGACTCTGGGAAGAAGAAAGATGGAGTCACTAGCCAGATGTGGAGGAAGCTGACTGGTCAGTACCGAGATGAGGTAATGAGCCTTGCGGAAGGATGTAGATTAAAAATATGGGTTAATTTAAGTTATAAAAACCAGTTAAGAACAAGCCTAAACTAAGGTCAAGCTTTTATAATTAATAATAAGTCTCTGTGTCATTACTTTGCAGGCTGGTGGTCCTAATGAGAAAGTACAGCTACAATCACCTATTGAGGGCCAGTCTCTGGAGCAATGTGCTTAACACACAGCCATTTTGTTGTGTTTATACTTAGGAGTGAAATAAATAGCAAACCGGACTACACAATGCAAACAAGATACTAAAAATTGCTGGGATGAAAATAAAACAGGGTGTAGGATAGTTTTGAATTGGGAAAGACAGGATCCAGTTCTACAATGTGACTTAGAATGTCCTTTGTGTTTGTGTGTGTGTGTGTGTGTGTGTGTGTGTGTGTGTGTGTGCCCAAACATAACATAAAGCGATTTCTTCTATTGCTTTGCATTTTTATTTTATTAATGGAAGATTCAACCTAGAGGTCATCAATTGCAGCTCATCCTAGCCAGCTTGCCCCAGGGTTGTCCTGTCTCTATCTTCAGAGTGCTGGGGTTATCAGTGGTCACTGTGCCTGACTATCTTTTTTACATGGATGCTGGAAATCTGAGCTCTGGTCCTTCATGCTTGTCTGGCAAGTTATTCATCTACTGAGCTATCTCCTCAGCCCAGGAAAGGTCTTTCTGAGGAGCCTGTATCAGTGTCTACTTGAGAGTCTGCAGAATAGTCAAGTCCCCTGGTCAGAACAAGTAGGCAAAGGGACAATTTGAAAAGCTGATGGGATTGAGGAATGCTATGGCAACATGCTGAGATTTTCGAAGACTCAGTGGACTGCCTGGAGGGTCAGGAGGTATGGGAGAGTGAGCTGCATTGTGAGAGCATCAGTCACTCACAGTGTGACTTCCCCCACACGCAGACATCACACTTCATTAGTTAATTTTATCAGGGGTGTGAACAAAATGCTAGAGAGAAAAACATGAGGGTGGCAGGATTTATTTTGACTCTTAGTTTCAAAGGGGTCAGTCCATGGATTCTTGGCCCCATGCACTGAGGCCAAATGTCATGGTGTGGTAGGAGAGTGTAACTGGGCGGATTGTTCGCTTCTGGGTGGACAGGAAGCAGAGAGATGGAATGCTGTGCTCAGCTGCCTTTGTTCTTTCCTCTCTTTTATTTCATCCAGGTCCCCAGCTCATGAGTGGGGTATCAACCATGATCAGGGTGGATCCCCCCATCTTAGCTAATCCTCTCTAAAATCGCCCCCACAGACCTGCCCAGAAGTGTGCCTCACTAATCAGGCTGACTCTAGATCCAGTCAAGCTGACAGTGAAAATCAAACATCACATCACCTTGGAACATTTTACTCAGATTAAAGTTACCGAATCCAGTGTTTTCTTGGGTTGGGGACAAGCCCTGTGCCAGGCAGAGCTTGGGGGTAGTAGATACTGGACAAACTCCATCCATGAAAGCCTCTGTGTCTTTTGATGTCCTTCTCCCCAGCACCATGGCCTGGTCAGTCACACCAGCTGGATGACAGCTGTCGGACACTCCCTTAAATGGAGAGGCAGAGGCTGTCTCAAGCGCCACTCCACCTCTCACAGGCAGGGCCAGCTGCTCTGTGTCCTCGGTCAGCCCTGTCTGCTGACAGGACTGTGCTCGTAAGTTCTGACAAAGCTGATGAGGAGACACTAGCTTCTTTTGAAGCTGCGTAGGTAGCACCTATGCAGAATGGCCTTTTATCCCCTCTTTGGCTGTCGGCCTTTTATACACCAGTATCCTTGTTTACCCTATGAACTGAGGGTGACCGATAATATTCCAAGTCACACTGTGTGACTCCAACACAGAGAGTTGGGGATGGTGTGCTGGGCTTTGTCTAACACCAGAATGCCTGGTGGCAAAACACACAAGAACCCCTAACCTTAACAGGTTGGTGTTATTATTATTTTTTTCTCACAGCTCTGGGAAAGAAGAAGAAAACAAGAAGAGTTAAATAAGCATTCCCATAGCCACTTTTTTGGGTATGTATATGGTGTGTGTGTGTGTGTGTGTGTGTGCGTGCGTGTGTGTGTGTGTGTGTGTGTGTGTGTGCGCGCGCGTGTGTGTGCGTGTGTGCATGTGTGTGCGTGCGTGTGTGCATATGTGTGTGTGTGCGTGTGCGTGTGTGTGTGCATGTGTGTGTGTGCGCGCGTGTGCATGTGTGTGTGTGTGTGTGTGTGTGTGTGTGCGCACGCGCGCGCATGTGGCGGTCCAAGGCTTATGTCAGGAATCCCCCTCAAGCACTCTTTTACCTCATTCAATGAGGCAGTACTTTCAATCAGACCCAGAGCTCGAGGATAGGATCTGGGGACCTTTCTAAGGAAAGGAGCTAAGCCTGAGTCCTCACACTTTTGCTTAACTCCTGAGCCATCTCTATAGCCATCCACCTCACTTTTTTGAGACAGAGTCTCTCTCTGAACCCAGAGCTTGCTGTTTCAGCTAGCCCAGCTGGCTACTGAGCTCTGCAGGTTGCCTTGGCTCTGTCCTGCCCCAGATATCCTATGATTCTGTTTTCTGGCAGTCCCCAAGTCTGGGACAATTAGGTTTTGCCTTCTATTGGCAGGAACTGAGAACTGTATTGATTTGATTTGCTTCAAGAACAAAGGAAACCCTGGCAGTCATGTTCTCCTAATAAATTTTTCATATTCCATGACCACTAGTGCTTCTACAGACAAGTGAAGCCCAGCAGTGGTTTCTCTGATGCTTTCTAGATGTCTAGAGACCCCTTCTGTCTCCTGATCCTCCAGCTGGGGAAGGGACACAGCTGTCTTCTCATGGATGGTAGATCTGAAAGTAACTGCAGCAGGGGAACAGGGACAAAGTCAGAGAGACACACAGAGAGGGTTGAACAGTTACATTCTCACAGTTGTCCTTCCTGAGATGAGGATAGTGTGACCTTCATTTCCTATCAGGGAAACACCGGAGCCCAAGGTGACCCAACAAGGGCCTCTCAGTGACAAACAGTACAGGTATAACGAGAGCGGTGAGTTTCCTTTAGTGCAATGTACCCTGTACCCTTTAGTGCCTTGCACCCTGGGGTCATGAAGATAGTGATGTGCGTCACCATCTGTCACCAGCAAACCTTTTCTCTCTTATCGGGAGGTCCTGCAGGTCTTGCTCTGCAGGGCTCTGATATGTGGCAGGACACAGCCTCTCTGTGTGTCATTAGAGAAAGCACATGTCTCACTGCCCCGGAGTTGCTGATGTTTATTTCACCACTGGCGTGTGAATGCTTTCAAAAGAGTAAGTCTGTCCCTATATTGAGTTCCTAGGGTCCTGTCCCAATGAAGCCCCAAGTAGGTTCCTAATGGATAAGAAATAAAGAAAAATAAATATGACCCCAACTCTTATCTTCCCTGGAGGTCCCAGGCTGGAGCATTCTTGTCTAGAAGTTGGTTTGTATGTATGCAGGATACAGGATATGAGTGGGGTGTGGGGAAAGGAGTATTGAGGTTTGAATCTAAAATGCCCCCGCTGACGTATGATTTAAACGCTTGTTTCCAAGCTGATGGTATTATTTTGAGTGGCTGTGGAACCTTTGGGAGGTAGGGCCTACCCGGTGGAGGAGAGCAGGGCTGGGTCTTCAGAGGTAACACTTGGCCCAGAGTTTTGGCCTCATTCTCTGTTTCCTAGTCTTCTACCATGTAAACAACCTGCATTCCACATTGCTGTTGCCATGGACCGAGCCTCCCCTCCCTGCCCGGCCTGCTGACAGACACGGAAGTCTCTGGTTATGGAAGCCATAGTTTCTCTTTGAAGTGGTTTGTGTCTGGTACTCTGGCAACAGTGATGAAAGGAAACCAGGATGGAGTTTCCCCATTGACGGGTCTTTCTGGTATGAATGACTCGTTGCATCACTTTCTGGCTTCCCAGGGTAGTTGACAAGTCCACAGTGATCAAGACATGGGCCTGAGAAATCAGCCGGGGTGGTTGTCTTGTTGTCTTCAACAGGGAGGTCCAGAAACTCAGCATGCTAACAATACAAAGCATGGCTTCTTCCTGCTGGGTGAAATGGAAGCATGTGTGAGGCCCTGGGGAGGAGAGTGAAAAGAACAAGTGAAGGTGTGTGACAGTTGTCCTGTCAACCTAGCTCTGTTGCTTGTCTCACTCCCGGGAGAGGCTGTGTGCCTTTGGGGTCCCTCTGACGTCAGACTCGCTAGAAACACAAAGAGGAGCCCAGGGTCTGTCCAGTGAGCCCACTGCATGCTGGGGGCTGCTTGTTTGGAAGATGCTTCACTTATGATTATTAATAAAACCCAGTGACAAGCCTTTTATTTATATTTATTTTGTTTATTTTATATATGCACATTTGTGTGTATGCATGTTTGTGCATGTTCATATGTGCCTGGTGCACATGATTATGCAGGTGCACATGCACCTTATGTACATGCATGTGGACACCAGAGTGTTTTTGCTCAGATGCTGTCTACCTTGATTTTTTTTTGAGACAGATTTTCTCACTAGCCTGGGTCTCACATATGAAAAACGTGCATATACACATCACACACACACACACACACACACACACACACACACACACAAATTGTAGAAGAAAATGTAGTTTAGCTGGACCCTTAGGAGAGGGGAACACTTTGACATATAAAAGCATTCCAGATTATTAAGTTTGCTTCATTCACATACACTGCTGACCGTTCAAGGAGATGTGGTTATATGGCTTGCTTTGTCCAATGAAATCTGAGCCAATGACTGCTATGTGGTCAGTGTTTCTTATTCTCAGCTGTGTAACTGGTAATGTTTAATATTGTATGCCTTGTCACCCTGAGTACTGGTTGAGAAGAATACAGAGCGGAACTTCAAGTTCACAGTCAATGGAAGTAAGCAAAAACCCTTTGTGGGCAGACATGGAAATCTAGGTCTTATTTATTATAGCAATGTAACTTTAGCCTAACTGGACTGAAGCAAATTTCTCCCTGATGTTTGTTTCTCTCTCGTATGGCCTTTGGCCTTGATGGAGATCCCTCAGTAGCCATCTTCGCCATCCTCCTTGCTGTGAGCTCTCTCTGGGTGACTGTTTCCTCGACTGTCCTTTCTCTGTAAAAGTGCCTCATGCACTCCACACTCTAGGACCTGCTTCCTTGACAGCAAACCCATCCCCTTCATTGTCCTATTTTGCTTTATTTCATTTTGTATCTTTTATATCTCTATCAATTACATGACACCTGAAGAGGAAAGAACAGTATTTACACACACACACACACACACACACACACACACACACACACACACACACACACACACATCCTGTGACTTCAGCATCTTAAACCTAAAGCAAAAATCAAAGCAAAACAAAAACAAACAAAAAAATCTTTGAAGGTTTCCTTTTTGGCTAACCATTGGTAGGTAGCTTTATCAGGTCCTCACTGAGGACAGATCCAAAGGTGCATGAGAGGAAAAACAGGGAAGATGGATGATAATGATAATACTGCTAGGATGGAGGCCAAAAGAGGCCACTGAATCCCCTGGGACTGGAGTTACAGATGTTTGTAAGGCACCATGTGGGTGCTGGGAATCCAACCTGAGTACTCTGCAAAAGCAGACAGTGCTCTTAGCTATAGATTTATCTCTCCAGGTGCCCACCTTTCAGATTTGCAGCAAGTTTTTTTTTAAAGGTTTATTTTTATTTACGTGTGTGTTTCTGTATGAATATATACTGTGTGTGTGCAGGTGCTCATGAAGGCCAAAGGAGGGTGTCAGATACCCTGGAACTAGAGTTACAGGAAGTTGTGAGCTGCCAGATTGGATGCTGGGAAGACAACTTGGGTCCTCTGCAAGAGCAGGAAGTGCTAGTAACCTCTGAGCCATCTCTCTAGCCCCGATCATATATTGCCTAAATGCTTCCAAAATTCAGATAAGTAGGCTATTTGTGTGCTTGCTTATATAACATCCCCTAGTGTGTACATTAGTGAAGGTGTAACTTTAGTTTGTCTTCATTATTCTATTTTTCCTGTTTCTTTTATGAATTAGATGTCCAGTCTGCCCAATAACTAAGTGAATGAAAGTGAATGAATGAGCAAATTATATATATGAGAGTGAGAGAGAGAGAGAAAGAGGGAGAGAGAACCAGCCATTACTGCTTCTGGCTTATTGCCAAAAGAGATTTAAAAAAATTGAAATACATCTAAACGTTTGACATCTTTTGGGGGGCTTGGGTATCAAACCAGGGCTGTGGGCACACTAATGTGCACTCTACCACCGAACTGCAGCCCACCCCAGAACATTTTGTTTCTAACAGGTTTCCTCTTTCTAAGTAAACTACAATCATGGAATGCTGTAAATGATATCACCCCCATTCTTTGGAAGATTGTCTCGGTTTCTAAACCGCTTTATCATTCAAGTTAATTATTCTTTGCTGTACTGTGCTGCATATTTTCAATATTGTGAGCAGTTGGGAAAATGAATGTTAAGGGTGTTAATGACTGTGTTTGTGGTATAGAAAGGGAGAAAGCACTGACATTTTCTTTGTACAGTGTTTAATGCTTTCGAGTCCTCACAGCAATTTAACAATTATTACTGAACAGGGTATAAAAATGTGGAGAGTTTTGGATGAATTTGAGAAATGTGCAATGTAAGTATTGTCTATGTTCATCATACTTGTTGCTATATAGAGTTCACTATTTCTAAAGCACTGCATAGTTAACTGTGTGGTTTATTTTAAGCCATTCTTCTGAGGAATATATGTGACCAGACATTTGTC